>NC_058418.1:37604363-37678590 GCF_002201575.2 Neomonachus schauinslandi | reverse complement strand
AGAAAGAAAGAAAGAAAGAAAGAAAGAAAGAAAGAAAGAAAGAAAGAGAAAGAAAGAAAGAAAGAGAAAGGAAGGAAGGAAGGAAGGAAGGAAGAAAAAAGAAAGAAAGAAAGAAAGGGGAAGAGAAAGGAAAGGAAAGGGAGAAAGAAAGAAAGAAAGAAAGAAAGAAAGAAAGAAAGGTAATAGAAGATATGTTAGTTACTGCTGGGCTGGGGGAACTGAAGCTCAAAGACATTGAGGACCTGTTGAGAAATGGTATGGAGCATGCTCAGAACTATAGACTCAGAGGACTGGAGACTGGGCTATTTATATACCAACTCCCACTTTCTAATGGCAAAGGGTTGCCCCCTGGATGTTAATTTCTCACATTTCAAAATAGAGAACTGCTTTCATTTAGCATAGCCCAGGGATGTTGGGAGAAAATTCTTGGGAAGAGAAGAGGAGAGATGCAGGCACTTGAGTTAGGAAGCTGCCAGCATGTGGAAAACACCTTATCACAGTTAACAGGTGAATGCAGCTTGGCCTGGGGGATGAGATGGATGAGATACAGCATCAATATCATTTTCCACTGTCCCTTCCTTATCCTCTTAGTTAATAGTCATCTTAATTCCATGTTATCAGTATTAATGTCCCCATTTTACAGAACAGAAAAGGTATTTTGTTTGTGTGTTTTCTTTTAGTGAGTACATATAAACCTACTCATACTTTCTGGATCATGACCTAAATTAGATTGATTGAGATACTGAAAATTTTGAATTGCAACCTCTTTTAGAACTTTACCACTGGTCTGTGAGTACCACTGAAAAGAACTCCCTTTAATCACACAACTTGTAGTGTTTGATACTAACTCGTTTTTGTTTCTCCTACCTCCCTACAATGCAGGTGATGAATTTAGAGGGGTGTTTTGAATGCTATGGTTAAATGCTTGGGACCATCACTAGACTCCTCAGCTCTGTTGTTCTTATGGAGTTTTGTGTCCAGGCTACCTACAGAAGTAAAATAATATGATCATTCACAGATGCATGAGTCCTCCACTGCTTAGCCATGAAGTTAGTACTAGATTGTTAAGACTTGTTGATCTAGCTCTGACCCTAGGGCAAATTGGAAGATAACAGATTTTAATGTGGTTTCAGCTAAGTAACTATGTTTTCTGTGTAACCCAATTCTGTATTGACTTCTCTGTTCTTGAGGCAAAATTCCCCAGAGCCTGAGGCTGTGCTTTCTCCCCCTAGTTTTTCCATCTCTACTCCCTAAATGACCTAATGTGTGAGAAGAGAGTTGGGAGTCTCTGCATGCTGGGATTGTCCCTTGCTGTGTGACCTAGATACCCAGGTTTTGGCATAGCACCTAAGAGGTAGTTTGAAGGATCAGTGCCTTGTAGCTTTTCTACCCAGATTACTCCCTATTTCTTGACATTGGAACAATATAAGACTGGAGTTGCGTATTCCTTGCTTTGTCCACTCTCATGATATAAAGTAAGGATAAAACAAGCAGGTACAGCCAAACCTAACTTGTCTGGATAAAATCAATTTCAAATGGATATTACCCTTCAAGACATGAATAAGCAAATAATTCAAATAGACTGGGGTATTTTGTAAAAGGAAATAGATATAGGTTAGGAAAGGCAGAATGTGAAGTGCCTTCTCTGGCTAAGATATAATGGGGAACTATTGATGATTTTTAACCATTAGGATGAGATTTCAAACCAGCTGGTCTGATGCTTTTGGTTGAAATGCATGCAATGGATTTCAGCCTATCTCTTTGTTAGAAACTATTTGTGATACTTCTGTGATTAGGAAACCTGACTTTACTGGTGAATCCAGTCTAAATGATTCCCACTGGAAGCAGGAGATATCTGTGTAATGCTTAGACAAATGTGGTTAATATAGCCTATCATTAATTTGTCAGGTCTAATTAATGGTATCAGTTACCAGATGCAGAGGGAGACCATTACACTTCCTAGGAGTATAAAAAAAGCAGTCAAGAATGCTGCTGAAACCTATACTCTCCCTAGATCACTGGAAGTAATGGGGTGAAAAATAGTAAGCTAAACAGAGAGAATACTTAACACAATTAAGAATATGCATAGTGGTGACTCTGTTCAACTCTGTTCTAGGTGGGCCCAAACATCTAGGGCTAAAGTAAGAAAAAAGTAATCCAAGAAACAGATTCTAGGTTGTATCAAGTTGAGTTTAACATCCACACAGATATTGTCTTGGGCTTTTCCCTGTAATCTAGCTCCTCTATCGTCTTGATTATTAGTTAGTTGAACTGATGGGACACTAGGAAAACTACACACACACACATATGTATGCATATGCATGTAAAATATATATTAAACCATATATACATTAACATAGAGATGTATTTAAACATTACATATATATGTACATACACACACATATATATGTATATTAACTTTGAGGTTCCAGGGTCATAGTCTTTCTTTCAAGGCTCCATGTGCCATGCTTTTTTTTTTTTTTTAAACTTCTCCACAAAACTTTTCCCAAGATGGAACTAACTAGACAAGATGTGGCCATATCTCTAATCAGTATATTACTTACTTGCTTTAATTTTTGTAATTATAGTACTTAACACCATAAAACAGGAACTCTGTTGACATGAACACAGCAATCAGATATAAGAAATATGCTCATTTAAAAGGCCACCTTTATCTCTACCTGGTCAGATTTTTGCTATGCTTTTAGTTTCACTAACTCTTCAGTGTAATAAAGTACAAACCATACTCAGGTCTGCTTTCTTCCACCTTTTTTGGTCCCTTTACTCCAGTAATAATTTATATACCTGGCTATAGTTTCCTTAATTGAGCAATTTGCTTTGTAAATTTGATAACTTAAATCTTGCTTTTTGTACTACCTAACTTTGACACCTTTCTCTACTTTTATTTAATAGATCCCTTCATCCATCCTATAAGTGATTGATATTTCCACTCATCATATACTGCTTTGATGTGTGTGTGTGTGTGTGTATTCTTCCATTTCTTGCATTTATGTCCTTTCCTCCTTCTTTAAGCCACCACTATCTTAACTCAAGATTCCATTATTTTTGTTCAAATTGTTGGCGTTTTCTTCTGACCCTGTTCCCTCTTTCAATCCTTGCCCCTTAAAATCATTTGACATGCTGTGATTGTGTCAATCACCTATTAAAAAACATATAAACTCCTTGCCCAGCTGTCAAAATCCTTTACTATTTGGAATGAACTTCACTTTGTTGGCTCCATCTATCATCCTGTGTTCTATCCACATAGAATTTCTAATCCATTCTCTGGGATTTATTTATTCATTTGTTTGTTTGTTTGTTTGTTTTTGAACTAGACTATCCTCCCTTTTTCTTTTTCATTGGTAAGAATTATATTTATCTTTTTAGAATCATTTCAATTCTCTCTTCTAAGAACTCTTACATAGCTTCTCCCACCACCACCCCCAAAATTTGATCACTTCAATTTTGTATTTCCAACACAAATATACTTATAACTTTGGCTTTTGATTTTGGTTTCCTAATTTTCTGAAATTCTTAAATATAACTCATTATCCTGTCTTAGGTTCTTATTTTATATTTATCTCTTTACATTTATCATTGAACATGTCATAGTGTTTATACACATAAATCCTTTGTACAATGGCATTTACAGAAGTCCAGATTGCTGAAAAAGAGGCACCTATATTAATGGTTTTTGAGTTCCTTTTATTAGGCAAACATACTGAAGGATTTTATGCACATTCTCTTATTATATCCTCTCAATAACCATGGAAGTATACCATGTGATTTATTATCCAAACATGGCTGCATTTTACAATAAAAGGGAAGACTGTTACTACCTCCAGAAAAACAGAGGTAATTTAGAACTTCCCTGGGTAAACCAACATGTATAGACATCCTATCTATATGGGATATGAAATTTTGCTCTTGGGGAGGTAAAGAGTTTTTCCCAAGAGCCTGAATGTTAACCCAAGGTAGTCTAAGCCCACACATACTTTTTGATCATGCAAGATAATGCTGTTTCTTTGCTACATAAAGAGCCTTTGTTTGTATTTTTTGAGTTATGTAGAATTTGAAATTATCCCCCAAGATCCAGGCCCCAAGGGTATATGTATGTTATCTCGTCTCTTCAATCAAACACTAATCTAGGTACTGCTGGGCAGGGCTTTTGTGACCTTAAGATAAAAAGATTATGCTGGGTGAGGCTGACCTAACATGTGAGCCCTTTGGCAACTTTCCTCCAGCTGGTCCTTCTTGAAGACCTTACAGGTAAATATTTATCCTGGCTTGGAAGAAAGCCAACAGTGTTGCTGTGAACTGGTTTTAGAGGCTGTTTGGCGAGGAAAGCGGGCAGCCTTACAAATTGAGATTTGTCCCTATTTAAAAGCTAACAAGAAAATGGTACCTCAGTATTACAACCGAGAGGAACATAATTCTGCCAACAACTTAAATGAGCTTGATGTAGGACACTGAGTCTCGTATGAGCTGTGTTGTAGCAAAACTTTGATTATAATCTTTTGAAACTATGAGCCAAGAATCCAGGTATACCATGCCTGGACTTATGACCTATGGAAATTATGAGGTAATAAATTTATGGTGTTTTAAACTGCTAAGTTTATAGTAATTTGTTACACAGTAAAAGAGAGCCAACATGATTTTTCTTTGTTTCTGAGAGCCAACATGATCTTTAAATGAACTGAATAAACGAATTACAGAGTACCTGTCATTATGGATAAAAGTACATATTTTATTTGAACGTAAATATTAATTTATAAGTTGGCATATCATTTACTAAATTATCATCCAAAAGCTAATCTTCAATATAGAGTATTCCGTTCCATAGGCATTTAGTATATGCCTACAAAAATGCACAAGATGGAGGAGAATGAAAGCCATTTACTGGCTAATTCAAGGGCAAAGCACTTTAATATAGATTGGAGTTAGAGGTTAAATATCATTTTTGAGGGGCTTGGGTCAAATGGCATGTCTCTAAAATTGGCTTTATTCTGCAATCCCACTTGAATTTGTAAGCAGTAAAATTAATGAAAGAAATCTCAGATAATGTCTATATACTGACCTTTCTTATTTTGAAGAGTATAGTTCATGTTCCTTCTAATATCTTACACATCAAATGTCATTGCACCCAAAAAAGCAGGGTAAGAGTCACCTCATTGTACATAGAATATATGCCTCTATTACACATATTAACATTTTATTTCTAAGATAATTGTCAGTGTACTATGTTCCAACTCTTCTCTCCTTTTATGACCTTATTTTATATACATTTTTCTGAACTCCAGGGCCTTCTTTTTTGTCATTTTAATTTTCAATTTCTATTCTAATTTTTTTTTCCCCGCCTAAGGTTTTTTTTTTTTTTGGACTTTTTTTATTGTTATGTTAATCCCCATACATTACATCTTTAGTTTTAGATGTAGTGTTCCATGATTCATTGTTTGTGCATAACACGCAGTGCTCCATGCATAACATGCCCTCCTCAATACCAATCACCAGGCTAACCCAACCTCCCACCCCCCTCCCCTCTAGAACCCTCAATTTGTTTTTCAGAGTCCATCGTCTCTCATGGTTCGTTTACCACTCCGATTTCCCCCCTTTCATTCTTCCCCTCCTGCTACCTTCTTTTTTTTTTTTCCTTAACATATATTGCATTATTTGTTTCAGAGGTACAGATCTGAGATTCAACAGTCTTGCACAATTCACAGCGCTTACCAGAGCACATACCCTCCCCGGTGTGTATCACCCAGTCACCCCATCCCTCCTACCCCACCCCCCACTCCAGCAACCCTCAGTTTGTTTCCTGAGATTAAGAATTCCTCATATCAGTGAGGTCATATGATACATGTCTTTCTCTGTTTGACTTATTTCGCTCAGCATAATACCCTCCAGTTCCATCCACGTCGTTGCAAATGGCAAGATCTCATTCCTTTTGATGGCTGCATAATATTCCATTGTATATATATACCACCTCTTCTTTATCCATTCATCTGTCGATGGACATCTTGGCTCTTTCCACAGTTTGGCTATTGTGGACATTGCTGCTATAAACATCGGGGTGCACGTACCCTTTCGGATCCCTACTTTTGTATATTTGGGGTAAATACCTAGTAGTGCAATTACTGGATCATAGGGTAGCTCTATTTTCAACTTTTTGAGGAACCTCCATACTGTTTTCCAGAGTGGCTGCACCAGCTTGCATTCCCACCAACAGTGTAGGAGGGTTCCCCTTTCTCCGCATCCCCGCCAACATCTGTCGTTTCCTGACTTGTTAATTTTAGCCATTCTGACTGGTGTCAGGTGGTATCTCATTGAGGTTTTGATTTGGATTTCCCTGATGCCAAGCGATATTGAGCACTTTTTCATGTGTCTGTTGGCCATTTGGATGTCTTCTTTGGAAAAATGTCTGTTCATGTCTTCTGCCCATTTCTTGATGGGATTCTTTGTTCTTTGGGTGTTGAGTTTGATAAGTTCTTTATAGATTTTGGATACTAGCCCTTTGTCTGATATGTCATTTGCAATCTTCTCCCATTCTGTCGGTTGTCTTTTGGTTTTGTTGACTGTTTCCTTTGCTTTGCAAAAGCTTTTTATCTTGATGTAGTCCCAATAGTTCATTTTTGCCCTTGCTTCCCTTGCCTTTGGCAATGTTTCTAGGAAGAAGTTGCTGCGGCTGAGGTCAAAGAGGTTGCTGCCTGTGTTCTCCTTTAGGATTTTGATGGACTCCTGTCTCACATTGAGGTCTTTCAACCATTTGGAGTCTATTTTTGTGTGTGGTGTAAGGAAATGGTCCAGTTTCATTTTTCTGCATGTGGCTATCCAATTTTCCCAACACCATTTGTTGAAGAGACTGTCTTTGTTCCATTGGACATTCTTTTCTGCTCTGTCAAAGATTAGTTGACCATAGAGTTGAGGGTCCATTTCTGGGCTCTCTATTCTGTTCCATTTATCTATGTGTCTGTTTTTGTGCCAATACCATACTGTCTTGAGGATGACAGCTTTGTAATAGAGCTGGAAGTCCGGAATTGTGATGCCACCAACTTTGCTTTTCTTTTTCAACATTCCTCTGGCTATTCGGGGTCTTTTCTGGTTCCATACAAATTTTAGGATTATTTGTTCCATTTCTTTGAAAAAAGTGGATGGTATTTTGATGGGGATTGCACTGAACGTGTAGATTGCTCTAGGTAGCATTGACATCTTCACAATATTTGTTCTTCCAATCCATGAGAATGGAATATTTTTCCATTTCTTTGTGTCTTCCTCAATTTCTTTCATGAGTATTTTATAGTTTTCTGAGTATAGATCCTTTGCCTCTTTGGTTAGATTTATGCCTAGGTATCTTATGGTTTTGGGTGCAATTGTAAATGGGATCGACTCCTTAATTTCTCTTTCTTCTGTCTTGTTGTTGGTGTATAGGAATGCCACTGACTTCTGTGCATTGATTTTATATCCTGCCACTTGACTGAATTCCTGGATGAGTTCTAGCAGTTTTGAGGTGCAGTCTTTTGGGTTTACCACATAAAGTATCATATCATCTGCAAAGAGTGAGAGTTTGACTTATTCTTTGCCAGTTTGGATGCCTTTGATTTCTTTTTGTTGTTTGATTGCTGTGGCTAGGACTTCTAATACTATGTTGAATAGGAGTGGTGATAGTGGACATCCCTGCCACATTCCTGACCTTAGGGGGGAAGCTCTCAGTTTCCCCATTGAGAATGATATTCGCTGTAGGTTTTTCATAGATGGCTTTTATGATATTCAGGTATGTACCTTCTATGCCTATACTCTGAAGAGTTTTGATCAAGAAAGGATGCTGTACTTTGTCAAATGCTTTTTCTGCATCTATTGAGAGGATCATATGATTCTTGTTCTTTCTTTTGTTAATGTATTGCATCACATTGATTGATTTGTGGATGTTGAACCGACCTTGCAGCCCAGGGATAAATGTACTGTTGGATCCTACTGGCTAGTATTTTGGTGAGAATTTTTGCATCCATGTTCATCAGGGATATTGGTCTGTAGTTCTCCTTTTTGATGGGGTCTTTGTCTGGTTTTGGGATCAAGGTAATGGTGGTCCCTGGCAGTCGGTACTACCTCTTGTTCTTTTTGTTGAGGTGATTTTTTCCATCTTGTCATTTTGTCCAGAGGAGAATAGATTAATGAGAGAACAAAATGCTAACAGGGTAACAGTGTTCCCAGAAAATATACTCTAAACAAATCAGAAAAGACCTGAAGCAGTGGGAAAAGAAAGGGAAAGAGAGAAAAAAGAAAAAGAAAAAAAAAAAGAAAAAGACAAAAACAGAAAAAAAAACAAAAAAAAACAGAATGTGATCAAATATGATCAGGCTGGTATATAGATCAGTGCCACACACTAGATTTGGGGTGTATTTTGGTCTTTTAGAAGAAAGTGCCTCCCAAAATTTTAAAGAAAGAAAAACTTATATATGTACAAAAATAAGGGTTGATATGATGAAGGGATGGAATATGACTGTAAAGATGAAAATTATAAAAAATTTTATAAAAGGAATTGATAAGAAGTTGTTTGAAAAAAGAAAGAAGAGGATTTAAAAAAGGATTTAAAAAAAAGAAAAAAAAAGGGAGAGAATGTAGTCAGGCAGGGGAGTAGAAAAAAACCATACAATAGAGATTTAGGGTATATTTTGGTCTGTTAGAAGAAACTATCTCAAAATTTTAAAGAGAGAACAACTTATATATATATGCCAAAAAAATGGGAAACTACTATGAAGGGATAGAATATGACTCTAAAAATGAAAAATAAAAATGTTTTTTTTTAAAAAGGGCTTGATAAGATGTTGGTTGAAAAGGGAAAAAGAAAAATTAAAAAAAAGAAAAGACAGTTAAAAAAAATTAACTTTGAAAGACTAAAGAATCATGGTAAAAAAGCCATGAATTCTATGTGCATTATTCCCCTAGCGCTGGAGTTCTGCCGTTCTCATTGATCGGTAAACTCGGTCTTGGCTGGCTGCTCTCGCTGATCTTCTGGGGAGGGGCCTGTTGCCGTGGTTTCCAAAAGTCTTTGCCAGAGGCGGAATTGCCCCGCCCTTACCCGGTCCGGACTAAGTAATCTGCTCGGGTTTGCTCTCGGGAGCTTTTGTTCCCTTCAAGCTTTCTGTACAGCTTTGGAGGAGGAGAGTGAAAATGGCGGCCTCCCAATCTCTGCCCCGGAGGAGCCGAGAACTTGGCCCCGCTCCTCAGTGCACCCCCAGAGAAGAGCCACCAGTCACTCTCGTCTCCCCGGTCTCTGGCCACACTCCATGTTCACCTGGCCTGTGACCGAGCATTTCTATCTCTGGCACCCGACCCTGTGTGGAGTCTCCAAACCCAGCAGATCCCTGCGGTGCGCTCCCACACCACTCCTCCCGGGGGAGGAAGGGGAGTCTCCCCGGATCTGCCGCTTGTTGGGTCCCTGCTGGAGGAGCAGTGGCCCGACTGTGCCGCGGATCACGGTTTATGGCAACCCCGAGCTGAGAGCCCGTGCCTCAGCTCCGTCTCTGCAGCCGGCTTCCCTGCTCCGATACCTGGGAGCTCTGCCGCACTCAGGCACCCCCGGTCTTTCTGTGACCCCACGGGTCCTGAGACCACACTGTCCCGTGAGGGTTCCACCCCCGCTTAGCCACCGGAGTGACGTCCCTTAGCGGAGCCGACTTCTAAAAGTTCCGATTTTGTGCTCCGCGGCTCTATCACTTGCCAGAAGCGGCCGACGGAGGCCCCTCCCCCGCCGTCTATCCTCCCGAATATCGCCTCGGATTCACTTCTCCGCACGTCCTACCTTCCAGAAAGTGGTCGCTTTTCTGTTCAGAGATTTGTTGCTCTTCTTTTCTTTGATCTCCTGTTGAGTTCATAGGTGTTCAGATTGGTTTGATCCCTATCCAGCTGAATTCCTGAGAGGAGACGAAATCCAGGTCTCCTACTCCTCCGCCATCTTGCTCCGCTCCCCCATTCTAATTTTAATTACAATCAGCACCATTATTTCAAGGCAGCAAATGTCAAAATTGTATTTGAGTTCCTGGGTAGCTTAAGAAAAAGTAGTTATTTTCTTTAAAATTACCTAAAGCAAGAAGAGGTGTGACCTCTTATAGATGTAGATTCTAAGTATTTGTACCATAATCCCAAATAACAGATGTAAAACAGACAGAGTCAAATGGATAATATGCCTACTTGAATCAGAGAGTGTATTCTGCAGTATTCACTTGGTGATCTTTATGTGTTAGCTAGTCACAAATAAAGATTCTAATCCATGAACATAACTAATATTTTAAATAACACATTCTGTTTTTAATATACACATAGTACATAAGGATAAAACATTTAAATTACTGCAACAGATGCTTGTTTATATGTATTTAGTACCATTATAAAAAGAGCCTAGAGAATACACAACTGATGGTTCTCATATATATGCCGAGTGCTGAGGGAAATGGATTTTATTTCTGGTAATTTAAGGCATCTAATCACTATCATTAAACAAATAAGGATTCATTACAAGAACAAGGGGAAATGTTGTGAACACAGTGCAACTTGGAAATGAATGTGATCTGGAACTTGAGTTTCTGTGCACATCTTATTTGAGCACTATTTATTTGGGAGGTTTATGACCTGTGACTATTTCTCAATTTAATACAACTAACTGCCGCAGTGGTAGGTGTCAGCCACCTGCATAATTCGAGAGGAGAAGGGGTTAGTGGCAGAGAGGAAGTGGCCCTGCATATTAAAATTATACACAGATGCACTTAAACTTGGAGGTACCAACTGCTTTAGTAGAAGAGATCATTCACAGACAAAATGTCCCAGTTGAATGAGATATAGAAAACCACCAGGAAGCCACTGTGACAACATAACCATAGCAAATATCAAATTTATGAAGTAGAAACGAGCTATGTAACAGATCTTATGCTAATATCCAATGGCTTCTTCAGTAGTGTATAGCTTTCTCTTGCTTTATTCCGGTAGAAGTAGTCAAGGCTTTAGATTTGGACAAGTCTGAGGTAAATCTCAGCTCCATCATAAATGAACTTCCTGCCCATGGGTACAGGTTGACTCTTGAAGCCTCAGTTTACCCTTCAGAGAAAAGAGTTTATTGATTCTTCTCCCTGAAATGTTTTGTAAGGATTAATGTCTGTGAAAGTTAAGGTAAATTTAAATGTGTCTCTCTTCCTTTTATTCCTGATTTGAAGGGTTGAGAATAACCTGATCTCAGTAAAGAAACCTTCAGCTGATACATTTAATAAGAAAAGAATGTGCAGCTTATCTCTGGACAGGTATATGACAAAGCTAAGATAATGAAAATTACTCTGGCTGCTCACTTGAATGGATCATTCTAGAATTTTAGGAAATATAGAAAGTGTCCAAAGAGAAAGTTAATGGGGAAAAATATATAAGAAATGAATTAGAAAACAATGCCCCAACAATAAACAAATTGCCAGTTTTGATCAGTGTTTCCTTTCGCTTTTTTTGTCATCATGCTAGAATATGTGGTCAGATCATGGTTTAAAGACCTGGTAATACCTTCTGAGGGAGACATGCATGTAAGAACCAAATCAAGGCAATGAAATGATTTATTAGTAGTTAGAATCTCTTAGGTATTCATGAATATTGAGAGAAAAAAGGAGTAAGTGGACGGATGAATTGACAGATGAGTGAATGACAGCTTTAGCCCCAACTCCCATTTTTTGAATTTTAATGCATTAGAGTGGTAGTGGCTTGTAAGGGGAACTATATTTTCCTACTCTACTTAAGGATATACTCCAGGCTAAAGAAAAACTTAAAGCTGATTTCTTCTTATGCTACTAGTGCACACACCTGATTCTTAGATTCTCACATTTTTCCATGCTTATCTAAAGATTTCCTTTATATGTAGAGTTGTGTCCTCTCTCTCTCCTTCTCTCTTTCTCTCCTCTGGAGTACAGACGTATTCCAAAGAATGTGCAAATTACTTGGCTGATAAAAGGTTAAAGTTTCTCTGAACTATCTAAATGGAGAAAAGTTGAAATTAAACAAATCTTTTGACACACAAAAAAAATGAAAAATGGGTAATACAGAGATTGTTGGCTGCAATGGAATTGAAAGTGATTGAAGCAAAGGTCATCTGACTTCAAAAGAATTTTATTTAAGTTGAAAGATGTAAGAGAGAGAGAAAAAACAAAGAATAGCACTTTTTTTTTCCCCTGGGGCAGGAGGGAAGATCTTCTACATTCCTGTAGAGCAAAAAAGATGTTGCCAAGTATTGTTCAGTGGGATTATAGGAGTAGACAGAGGAAGCATTATCTGGGCCAGGAGATTGTCCTAGGTCTCATCTGACGTTGGCTTCTCCTTGCCATCAGTTTGGAGAGCCAGAACTTAAGCATTTTAGAAGAAGCAGGAACTCAGGGGAAAAAAAAAGAAAACTAAGAAAGAAATGTGTTACCATCATCACATCAAGAGCTATAGCTGTTGTGTCAAAAATATGTCAAAATGATTTTGAAACAGACAACCTGTTTTCGTTGTTTGACTCAGCCATATCCAAGCTGAGTCACTTTGGATAAGCCACTTAGCCTCTTCAAAACCTTTTCATGTGTAATTTTGGAAGGAAGGCAACACCAAAGAAATGAGCCATAGGACTCTGTGCTTTCTGTGTACACTGCTAAGTTCATTCTGTTAAAATTCAACCTAGAATGTCATCAACTCTGGTGACAAATGAGGGTGGAAATTCCATCATTCCAGCAGCCCAGAGAATGGGAAAGACAAAAGGAGCCCTCATCTAAGCCTAAACCTTCCATATATAAAACAAGGACAGTCATTGTTTTTGCTTTGCTTATTGAGCAAGATATAAAGAAAAAATACAAAATAAATTTCAAAAATAATATTTCTATAGCAAACTATAAAATGGATTTTAATGTCAAGTATAGCAATCATGATTATTTAATAATAAACATAAAATTTAGAGACAGTCATTGTAACCTCTTTAGACAAGATCCCTGAATTTTGATCTAGACACTTTTGTGTTTAAATATGAGGTGCATCACTTTTTAGCTGTGTCACCTCAGACAACTTACTTTACCTTTCTGAACCTTTACTTCCTCACCTGGTTGTCCTATTCTAATATTCAGAGAGTTTTAAATTCTAAGTTTGATAATAAAAGTAAAACACTCAGCACAAACCTCACTCTATGGTAATTCCCTTCCTCCTCTATTGTTCTAGTTTATTAAAACCTAATTTCAGTGTTATCTCTAGAGTTATTATTCTTTGTGGTGATATTCTGAGACAGTCCATTTCCTTCTATTTGTCTTGAGTGGCCAGAGTCGTCTTTACTAAAAGCCTAGTACTTCCTGTTCCACTGGATAGCTTTCATGTCCCATAGTCATCATTTGGAATCTATGAATATTCCTTGATGAAAATTCAAATTATGCTTCTTCTTTCAAATGAAAATTAGAAATCTGAACATGGTGAATATGATCCTACCCTAGGAAAACTGAGGTGTCCTTGTTCAGATGATAAATCAAACAAATATTTACAATCATGCCCTCATTCGTTAGTTTATCCATGGCTATATCACACATCCAGGGATTCTCCATTAGGCAGTAGAAGATGCTCTAGTGCATTGCTGAGATCCACCTTCAGGACTGAGGCACCAATTCTAGAAGCTAGAATTCTTGACTGCCTACTGCTATTATTTGAGTACTTCTCCTGTAATTGTCCTCAGTACAAGGACATGCCTCACCCAGGGTTCACCCCCTTCCCTCGGGCTGTTCACTTTCACTGGGGGTAGCTTGTTTTTATTAATTGCAAGTATATCAGGACTGATTTTCCTCCACAACTTGGGGCATTTCTGAAAGGCCATCCAAGCAGTTCAAGTGAGTAGCCACCAGTAGAATTTTTTTGTGCTTTATTTTTATTTTCTATAAAATAGGACTCTATTAGTACATACCTCTTGGGAATATTAAGAAAACTATATGAATTATTACACCTCAAGTGCCTAAAATAGTGCTAGAACACAGAAGGTATTCAAGAAATGTTAGCTAAAAATCAGTTAATTTATATTATTTGGTGAATAGCTGAAGAGGCCACTTGATAAAGCTTAACATTTTTATGATCACCTCAACTGTCATTAAAGTGATCTGGTCACCATTAATTTTGCTCTTACTTGGTAAGAAAATAAATGGCAGGGTTGGAGAGGGTGTTATTCATCAGAAACCTCTCTTTTTCACTAATAGGGAATACTTTAACTATAGTTTTTTGGTTGATTTTAAATCAACTTACAACTTTATGTATGTTCTCCTGTTAGGTTCTTCAAAATTGTCTCAAAAGTTCTTTCAGTAGGAAGATGACATTTGTAGATGTAATAACAGGCAATGGTCTCATTACCATCCAGGAGAAACACTGCACAATGTTCAGGGCAGTATTTGGGAAAATGCAGTGATTTGTCTGTGCTATGAGCACAAACTCAGATTGAATTCTGGCCTTCTGGCAGGCCCAATGAACCTTAGTGAAAGTGAGATGAGATACCATTAAAGACTGTCTTAGGGGTACCTGGGAGGCTCAGTTGTTTGAGAATTTGACTCTTTGTCTCAGCTCAGGTCTTGAGTTTAAGCCCTGTGTTGGGCTCCAGGCTGGGCATGGAACCTACTTAAAACAAAACAAAACAAAACAAAACAAAAAAAACTGCCTAGGAGCCTCTCTACATATTTCACCGTTGTATCCTCACCTTGTTTTTTTTTTTTTTTTTTTTAATATATATAAAGTTAAAACTTTTTTTTTTCCCCTTGTTCAAATGTGCTGGGGTTTCCAATTTTTTAATAAGTGTATGTAACTTTTATAGAACTTCCTTGTGTTCTATCCATTTCCCTCAGTCCTGCCCTATTGAATGGATACAAAGTAATAAACATGAGAAACAAAATGTTTTCCACATAATTAGGAAAAGACATGTAATTTGATGTGTGGTTAGATCAGATATTTTATTTACAATGACTGGCAACATCAGGCTTTGGGCATCATAAAAATGCAAATAGGAATGAGAAATGCTTAAGGATGTGTGACATGCATATAGGAACACCTAGTCTTGAACATATAGTTTTTACTATCCAGAAAACACCATTGCTCATCCATGTGAGTGTTCATGGGTAATTACTGATCAATCAGGCCTATTTCACATTTATTAACTAAATTGATTACCTATGAAAGGGACCATTTCAAAACCTCATAAAGATATTCTATTATTTGGGAAGTAGAAGATGGTATTAGGGGAATAGAAAAGAGTAAGAGGGAAATTTTTTGCCCCCCAGCTGTATTGAGCTACAATTAACTTATAGTATAAGTTTAAAGCATATAACATGTTGATTTGATATATTTATGTGTTACAAATGGTTACTGCCATAGAAATAGGGGAATTTTCTGTGTACTTTCTGAAACTGGATACCACATATGCATAGATGTGATAAGTATCTAAGATGTTATGAGTAAATAATTGGTCCTTTACTGTTGAAATACTCAAAAACTTTGTTCAGTATTTAATTAATGAATAAATTAATTATTCCTTAAACATGGTTGGCATCTTGATGAATTAAGCTATTATCCTGCTATTATTTCATCTTTATATTATTAATAGTATTAATTATCATCCTCATCATTGTTGGTACACAGTAACAGAATATAACAATGTTGTTTTGAGTACTAAATTAGATATACTTAGCGGTTCTGAAATTATGACAATTGAATGCAAAAAGTATCCATAGAATGTGATCTATTTTGGAAAGTTTGTGCACTGTGACAATATAATGGTTAATGCCATTGGCTACTGAACAAGAAGTAACATGCAACTTAACACAGTTTAGGTGTTTGATGGGAAAAGAAAGTATAACATGTATCATTTAATTGATCTATTAGGAATCTGAACTTCCTAATGTTCACAGCTCCACCAACTTCCCTCCAAATGTTAGGTAACAGAGCAAGAGAGAAGGTTGAAATAAACAGTGTAGAAAAGTAATATTTAGTGTTTTGGGGATGACTGTTAGGCTCTGTGATATCTGCACCATAGCCTTACTACTTCCAAGATTTCTGGATAAGGGAAGAATCACATGACCTCTCGGCAACATGGTGAAAACATCCATAGATTAAAGTGGCATGCTCTGGATCCCATCTGTTCAGAAGGGTAATATCTCTTGGGTACTTGCTCTTTCCTCTTCTTATGGGCCCCTAATTTTTAGTGGTGGCTGATTTAATTAATGCTTTGACTCGGGATATTGTTATCCCTAGCTGAATCACCCTCCTTTTGTCTCCTGTTAAGCTATGGAAACTTTCTGAGTCCCTATCACCTTTGCTCTCTGTTATATTAATTCCAAGAGCCCTCCTCTGTCTAGGCTTTTCTGGATCCAAATGCAACATCCACACCAAAGGAGAATCCAGGGAACCTGCAGACTTTGTATACTTAACTTCTCTGAACTTCAGCTAAATCATTTACAAAATGGTTACAATATGTTTTTCCTCCTAGAGTAGAGGTAAATATTAAATAATAGTAAATGATAACATCTAAAAGCACTGTATATGGAACTGTTATACCATTAAAAGTCATCAAATATAGGGGTGCCTGGGTGGCTCAGTCAGTTGAGCAACCTACTCTTGGTTTCTGCTCAGGTCATGACCTCACAGTTGTGAGATCAAGCCCCACTTCTAGCCCTGTGCTGGGCTCTGTGCTCAGCAGGGAGTCTGCTTGAGATTCTCTTCCTCTCCCTCTTCCTCTGCCCCTCTCCCTGTTTTTTTTTTTCTCTCTCTCTCTCTCAAATAAATAAATCTTTTTAAAAAGTCATGAAATGGGGGCACCTGGGTGGCTCAGTTGGTTAAGCGGCTGCCTTCAGCTCAGGTCATGATCCTGGAGTCCCGGGATCGAGTCCCACATCGGGCTCCCTGCTCGGCAGGGAGTCTGCTTCTCCCTCTGACCCTCACCCCCTCATGCTCTCTCTGTCCCATTCTATTCTCTCTCTCAATAAATAAAACCTTAAAAAAAAAAAAGTCATGAAATGTATTTATAATTAAAAAATAAAATAATATAATCCCAAGGAAGATGAAGAGGAGCCACTATTTTTTATACTTTAATATTGTAAAAAAGAAACACACAGAAGAGAATGTGCATTGTGAGATCTGAGTATAACTTATCTCTTTCATTCTATGTGCCCTTCAACTATTTATTTCCTTCCTTGGTATATCCCAATTTCCTTTAACATTGACTCCAGTGAATGGTCCCTGAAGGCCTGATATCTACGTTAGTTAAAGAAAGATCAGGACAGGGAGATTTTCTGCCTTGCAAAATCTCAGCATCATCTTAATTGCTCAATAAAACAATAACAGCGGCAATAGAACAATAACATAAACTCTCTCCTTAAGAAAATTTGCTATATGTTCAAGGTTTAAGATGTTAGACTATTCAGTCTTAGTTGTCCTCCAGTTCGTGTTTATAGTTCTATCTGTCCTAGAAGTTCTATCCATCATGGAGTGCCCAGGATTGTATTCGATTTCTAGTTTCTCACAAAGTATGTCATGCCAAAGACCAGAAACTAAAACTATACCCACAAATAGATACAGAACCAAATATCACAGCCCTGACACTAACATGTTGTTAAGGTTTACCGTATTCATTTCTTCCCTGGTCTTCACATCTATGTTGGACTAGAACCAAGCAATTTTGAAGGTTATGCCAAGTTTCAAAATAATAACTGTTTTAATAGCCCCAATTTCCACATAAAGAAAAAGAAAACTAGGGGTGCCTGGGTGGCTCAGTCATTAAGCGTCTGCCTTCAGCTCAGGTCATGATCCCAGGGTCCTGGGATCGAGCCCCGCATCGGGCTCCCTGCTCAGCAAGAAGCCTGCTTCTCCCTCTCCCATTCCCCCTGCTTGTGTTACTGCTCTCGCTATCTCTCTCTCTGTCAAATAAATAAATAAAATCTTTAAAAAAAGAAAAAAAGAAAACTCAGCTATATGAATTTTGGCATCTTACAAATCTTAATAAATGTGTTTGATGATAAATATATTGTGGACTCCAAATGAGAGCAGATTTTTCTACTCTGAGAATTAATAGACTGGGATGTACAACAGTGGATTCAGTATTGAATTCTGGCTAATTAGAACTAACAGCTGACTAAATAGGTATCAATTGTTGTATCTTCCATTGGCTAGAATTTCCACTAAGACATTACCTCTCTGTGAATAAATACATCTGTTAGTTCCTTGCTAACTGGGACATGCTCAATAACGTGCTGGGCTTGGTGAGGATAAACAGATTTATACAATAGGTTGGATACCCCTAGGATAATTCAATAAACCTTTCTGGTTAAGAATATTATCTCTGAATCTCAGCTTCATCTCTTACTTGTTCCATGACCTTAAACTAGGTATTTAACTTCTAAAACTTAGTTTTTCCATTTGTGAAATAGGGAAGGATGTTAGTAGAATCTAATGAAATATTGTATTGCATGTTCTCTTAGTATAGCACACTGAGTCCCACGTGATCAATCATAACGCATGCTCGTTATGACCATGATTGTTAGTAATTTTCTGACTTGAATTTATATATTTGTTTAGAAATTGGGATGTTCTTACTCACACCATTGATTTTATTTGATTTTTAAAGTGGTTCTCTGAGGGAGACTGTTATGCCAATGTAAACATGATGAATCTACAAAAAAATAAAGACCATCATGATCATTTTTTTTCATCATGATCATTAATGTAGGAAATGGCAAGATAAGCACTGGACCCCAGGTCAAAGACCCTTTTTTTTTTTTCTATTACATATCATGTCATTTTTATATCATAATTGGGATCATATGCTTCTCCACCATTTACATTTTTTTAAGATCATCAAAATTAATTGTAATTTTGTCTATAGTGTCCTGCAAAAGCCTTCTATGGCCTTCCTACACCAACACCTGTTCTACTTAATCTTTTTTTTTTCTTGAGCACTTAGCAAAGAATCAGCAGTATATTTATGAAGCATCAAATGAGGGACAGAATGATGAGTTCTAGAAACTGCCAAGGACACCTTACTGAGATGCTAGGGAGTGGCAAAGGTTGAAGAATGAGCCATGGTATAAATAATAGACTTGCAGTATTATAACAAGGAAATCATCTCTCTCAGATTTTAAAATCTCAGGGGAAATGAGGGTTATGAAAGAAGGATTAGAATAGACTATGCAAATGTTTGCATGCAGATTTATAAATTATTGTATTTCTTATGTCATTGTTTCTAAAAATGGATTCCTGTGCTATCACTTGGGGTGTGTGTGTGTGTGTGTGTGTGTGTGTCCTTGTGTGTGTCCATATTTGTGTGTATGTATAAATATAGTAAGGGAAGGAAGATTCTGTTGTCAAATAAATTTGAAAATTTTTCTGTAAAACAGTAAGCCAAGTGTCGTTATTGAGAATTTAACATATTCCCCTGAATTGTGAATTTCTAAGGAGAGGACATTTTGTTGCGGGAAGTGTACCAAATATATATTTGATCCAGGGACATAATTTGTGGAGGTGCTAGTATTGCTCAGAATATTTGAGGAACTGTACTCTGGTGAACAGGGAATGATTATAGCATTTCCAATGAAATGCCTATGTCTATTAGTCAAGTGTTGACATAGTGGACAGAAATGGAAGATGATGTAAGCCACCTTTCTACAGTAACTGTTTGCTCGTGATCCGATTGGAAGAGAGATTCCTGTTAGACCCATAACGAACTCAAACACATGAGTTAAAACTAGAAGTAAAAGCATGTGTGAAGTAAAAGAAGTAAAAGATGTGAAAGCATCAGTGTTCTGACTCTGCAAGGGCTTGAGATCTGCTTTGAGGAGCTTGTCACAGTATTTGTGTGCAAACTGGCTACTCCAGGACAAGTATTTCTTGCTTATTCACTGAAAAAAAGCTGATTATTGACCTCAAACATTGATTGATCAGCAATGCCTGTTTGTGCTACTGTGTGTGTGTGTGTGTGTGTGTGTATGCAAGGGACAGAGAGAGAGATTGAGACAGAAAATACATTCATTAGGGTCTTTAGAAATCTTCTAATTCTTGATTAATTATTTTTCTTTTTAAGTTATTCTTTAATTATTAATTGTTGTTAATTATATATATAAGCCATCCAGGACTCTCCGAATTACTTGCTCATATACACAAAACACACACTGCTTCTGCTGCTCCTGGGAACACGTAAGCAAACATACTTTCCAGTAAGGAAAATTTCAAGGGAGACATCACAGTATAAGAGAGATACTCTATCCTTCCACTTAACACACATCATGTCAAGGAGACACATTCTGTTATGTAAATGTCACAAAGAGCCATCTTTGGAAACCCTTTTCCCATTCCTTTTTGCACTAGTGGACTTTTTGATGGGACAAAGGAGGAGGGGTCAAAGTTTCTTTGTTTCTCAAAATTTAATGTCTTTTCTGTTTTTAAAAAGTCATGGTGAATCTGAGAATGGGGTAGGGAAAATGATGAGTGGAGAAAATATGTTTTCATATAACTCCATGTTGAGCTTTCAACAAAAAGGGCAAGTATGAAAGAATAAGAGAGAAAAGTACTCCCAGGGCTCAGCTTCATGAGAATAAGCATGTTATGTGTAGATTGCAAACCTGCTAGAGTGAGTGCTCAAGAATGCTAATGTAACTGTACTGGGTTCCTATTTCAATTATTCAGGATAAAATTCCAAACTCCTACTCACAGCCTGTGAAACTTTCCTGACCTTTCCTATATCTGCTTGAACAGTCTTCTCTTGCTATTTCCAACTGATTCCATGGATGGTTTAAAGCTAATTTTCACTGTACTTTCATCTACTTTCTACTCAGTCTGACTAGTCTTATTTGTCTATATTTTCTGGTCAGCCCGAACAGTATAGAATTACACCTCCTGTTACTCTTGCTTGGCAAACTCCTATTCATGTGCCAGGAGCATCCCAGGATGGAAATAATTTCTATGACCATGTCAGGTGCCCTTCCATGTGCTTCCATGATTTACTCACTTGTAATGCAATTGACTCTTATTGTAAGCAGGAATACATTGTAAGAACATTTAGAGAAGAAACTTACTTGTTTTAAAATCTCTTGTATTCCACAAATATGGAACTTGGGAAATATTTACGGAACTAATTGATCATTATCTGTTTATATGGCGGAGAGATTTGGCCAACCAGTGTCCCTATAATGTATCCAAAATATTTTCTATTTTCCCATGTATATAAATATATTATTTTCCTGAGAAAATTAGAATATCTGATTTTTTTTCATGAGGAACATTTCCTGGTATAAATATGAGTTAGAATAAGCAATTCTGCAGACTTTTATTTAACCCAATAATGTTGAAATGCCCACTGGGGAAATATTTTGAAATCTAACTAAATAAATATTTTTACTACAGACCAGTTCATTTCTAATTTCCTGATTTTAACTCAAACCAAGTAGATTTTTATAATAGAGCTGTGAAATTAGTTTTAAGCTAGGATATGAACTAAATATATAAAGACATGAATCAGAGAAAATGCCTGAAGTTTCGGATGTGAAACAGGAATCAGGGTGGTTGTGCAGAAATTCCTTACAGATTACATTCTCTCCTTTGTATCATATTCAGCAAGTCCATAAATCACTCTAAATGCTGACAATAATGCTGTTTCAGGCTAGTGGAAATGGCAGTCATTAAATAACTATGTCATTCAGAAATGTGTTCTAACATGTATTTTTTATTTTAATTATGAATAGGTCCCAAACCATCAAATTAGGCAGTCAGTAAATCCCTAAGAATGCTAGATGGAAGATTAGATTTACAACTATGGCCCCAACAGTGAACAATATTTTTCAAAGTTAAGTAAAAATTGCTTGAGGTTGAGAAATGCTTTCTCAGCAGGTAAAATTAGAGTTTGGTGATAAAAATACAGTCTGAGATATATATATATATATATATAAAGTATAAAAGTGTACATAGATATATAATGCTGAAAAGGAGATAGGCTTTCCTTTGTAAACAAGTAACAGGTATATAATTTAAATGTGTCATTAAATATGGTATTAGTTTATTAGTAATGACAAGCTTCATTCTCTCTGATTAAGGGAATAAATTGAGAAAGCATATTTTATGCCAAGACTTATGTTTGGTGATTTTAGATGTGTCATCTCCTTGAATCCTTTTGAAAACCTAGAAATGTAGATTTAACATTCATTATTATAGATGAAGGATCTGAGATTCACAGTGAACCAGGGGATTTGTTTAAACTCAAATAATAAATGGGGATCCAAGTTGTCCTGGATTGGTTTCCTGTCCAGGTTTTCTAACCCAGAATCTCTCTCCATGTAATCATGATTTATGCTTCACCTTCTACTCGATCAAATGTGTTTTAATTAAGTTAAAACTAAATGTTTGAGAGAATATTTATGGGGAGATATTAATATACCCAAGTTATTATTTCAGGTTGTAATAGCTTTCCTATGGTCAATGAAATTAGATTAGATAATGTATGTGCAATTACTTTCAAACTGATAAAATGCAGTATAATTATTCACTATCTAACACATATCCCATATTGTTGTGTACCTGTTATCTTCCAGATACTATTCCAAGCTCAAAGGTTAGAGAAATGGACTATATCAGATACTTCCTGTCATGGAGCTCCAACTCTTATCAGACAGTAAACATAAATAAGTGAGAATTGATTGAGACTGATGAATGCCAGGAACAAATTAAATTTTGGTGACATATAAAAGTGAACTGCAGGGACAAGGCTGGTGTCTGTAGACTGAATGGTCACCAATGATCAAATTACAGCCAATGATGGGTAGTCTCTGGGAAGAGCTTTATATACCAAAACACACACATGCACACTTGCACACAAATGAACAGGTGCCCATATAATATGAACTGCACAGAGGACTCAAGTGACAAAAATAACCTTAGGATGTTCAAGGCACAGAAAGAAAAAAAAAAAAAAAAGCTGGTGTGACTACATCCTGGCAAAGGAGAAAGGGATGTGTGAGGGAGAAGAAGTCAGTGGGAGCTAGAGATAAGATGGGCCTTTAATGGTAAAAGCTTTGAGTGCAAAGTAGCGCCTCCCAACCATCTGTGGAGAAGGATAGGTTGTTTTTCTGTTTTGTTTTGTAATTTCCAATTCAAGTTGGCTGATAATCTTGTAAAATCTGATAAAAATTAAAATGAGACTAGTGTACTGATGGAAAATATTATAAAATGCACTAAATACTTTTTTAAAAAGATTGTATTTATTTGAGAGAAAGAGAGCACAAGGGGGGGAGGGGCAGAGAGAGAGGGAGACGATGACTCCCTGCTGAGTAGGGAGCATGACATGGGACATGGGGCTCAATCCCAGGACCCTAGGATCAGGCCCTGGGCTGAAGGCAGCCACTTAACCAAATGAACCACCCAGGCAACCCATCATCCATTTTGAGTTTATCTTTGTGTATGGTGTAAGAGAATGGTTGAGTTTCATTCTTCTGTATATAGCTGTCCAATTTTCCCAGCACCATTTATTGAAGAGACTGTCTTTTTTCCATTGCATATTTTTTCCTGCTTTGTCAAAAATTAGTTGACCGTAGAGTTGAGGGTCCATATCTGGGCTCTCTATTCTGTTGCATCTATGTGTCTGTTTTTGGGCCAGTACCATGCTGTCTTGTTGATCACAGCTTTGTAATATAGCTTGAAATCGGGCAACTTGATGTCCCCAGCTTTGTTTTTCTTTTTCAACATTTCCTTGGCAATTTAGGGTCTTTTCTGATTCCATACAAATTCTAGGATTGTTTGTTCCAGCACTTTGAAAAATGCCGTTAGTATTTTGATCAGGATGGCATTGAAAGTATAGTTTGCTCTGGGCAGCATAGACATTTTAACAATGTTTATTCTTCCAATCCATGAACATGGAATATTTTTCCATCTTTTTGTGTCTTCTTCAATTTCTTTCATAAGTGTTGTGTAGTTCCTTTACCTCTCTAGTTAGGTTTATTCTGAGGTATCTTATGGTTTTTGGTGCTATTATAAATGGAATCAATTCTCTAATTTCTGTTTCTACAGTTACATTGTTAATGTATAAGAAAACAACTGGTTTCTGTGCATTGATTTCATATCCTGCCACATTACTGAATTGCTGTGTGAGTTCTAGTAATTTGGGGGTGGAGTCTTTTGGGTTTTCCACATAAAGTAAGAAGACGTACAAATGGCTAACAGATACATGAAAAAATGTTCGTCATCATTAGCCGTCAGGGAAATTCAAATCCAAACCACATTGAGATACCACCTTACACCAGTTAGAATGGCAAAAATTAACAAGGCAAGAAACAACAAATGTTGGAGCGGTTGTGGAAAAAGGGGAACCCTCTTACACTGTTGGTGGGAATGAAAGTTCATACAGCCACTTTGGAAAACAGTGTGGAGGTTCCTCAAAAACTTAAAAATAAAGCTACCCTATGACCCAGCAAATGCACTACTGGGTGTTTACCCCAAAGATACAGATGTAGTGAAAAGAAGGGCCATATGCACCCCAATGTTCATAGCAGCAATGTCCACAATAGCCAAACTGTGGAAAGAGCCGAGATGCCCTTCAATAGACAAATGGATATAGAAGATGTGGTCCATATATACAATGGAATATTGCTCACCCATCAGAAAGGATGAATACCCAACTTTTGTATCAACATGGATGGGACTGGAGGAGTTTATGCTAAGTGAAATAAGTCAAGCAGAGAAAGTCAATTATCTTATGGTTTCACTTATTTGTGGAACATAAGGAATAGCATGGAGGAGATTAGGAGAAGGAAGGGAAAAATGAAGGGAGGGAATCAGTGGGGGAGACGAACCATGAGAGACTATGGACTCTGAGAAACAAACTGAGGGTTTTACAGGGGTGGGGGCTGGGGGAATGGGTTAGCCCAGTGATGGGTATTAAGGAGGGCACATATTGCGTGAAGCACTGGGTGTTATATTCAAACAATGAATCATGGGACACTACATCAAAAACTAATGATGTATTGTATGGTGACTAACATAACATAATAAAAAAAAAGAAAAAGAAAAAGAAAGAATGAAAATACAGGAGTGCCTGGGTGGCTCAGTCGGTTAAATGTCTGCCTTCAGCTCTGGTCATGATCCCAGGTTCCTGGGATCGAGTCCCGCATCGGGCTCCTTGCCCAGCAGGGAGCCTGCTTCTCCCTCTTCCTCTGCCTGCAGCTCCCCCTGCTTGTGCTTGCTCTCTCTCTCTGACAAATAAATAAATAGAATCTTAAAAAAAAAAAAAGAATGAAAATACAACACATTCATTTTGTGTAATATAAGAAATAAAATAATCAGTGATGGTGCAATATATGAGTTATTTTAAAAATATTCATAATACGATTTTATACAAAATGAAGGTTTGTGTTCTCATTCTTCTAATTCTGGATAGTTTTCCTCATTTCTTTTTTTTTTTTTTCTATGTATTTTTCCTAATGACATGTTTGGTTTCATAAAAAAAAAAATCTGTTGGCTCCCATATCATTGCTCAAAAAAACATGCTATTAAGAATTCAGCTTACAAAAAAAAGAAAGAATTCAGCTCACTGAAAGAGGAGCTTGTATTGAATCAGATCACAAGAAGCTATCAGTGGTCATATCTATTGATGTATCACGTATTTTCCATTTCAAAAATGCAATATATGTGTTTGTTTTCTTTATGGTGGATATGAGGGAAAATTAAAATATTGGATAATTACAAACTTTATTATGCACCCTAAAATTCTATTTCATGTATCATTTTTTGTTGCTAAAATTAAACTCAAGACATAGGCCTTATGATTTCTACTCAGTCATAATATACTTTCTTTCACTCTTTATATTTTCACACGTAATACTTTATTTTAAACATGCTAGATACTAATTTGTCATGTAATCATCATAAATCTTGATGCTTCTCATCCTTCAATTTAGACCAATGTTAAATCTTAAAAGCTTATAAATTCCTGTTTTAAAAAAAATAGTTAAAATGTCACAATCGAGAAACAACATGAAATAGTATACATATAAAAAAGGCCACTTCTTTAAAAAAAAAATCCCTGAAGCCCAAAGAGACGACATATGACCAAGTTCTCCAACCCAGGACCAGGCAGAATTGAGAATAAAGAGGTTTTTTGTTTTGTTTTGTTTGTTTGATTGGTTTGGTTTTGCTAATTATTTCTAATCCAAATTTCTCATGATATTCACTTGCTACTAGAGTTTAAAAAGATAAGTTAACTATTCCACATTTATATTTTGCTTTCTATTACCTGAATTCATGTATTTTTATGCTGCCAGCATATTATAATACACCAAGCATATTTCAGTCAGATTTCTCAAAGAATCAAGTCATTTTCTAAGTGACATTAAAAACTGGGGTGCCTGGGTGGCTCAGTCGTTTAAGCATCTGCCTTCGGCTCAGGTTGCGATCCCGGAGTTCCAGGATCGAGCCCTGCGTCGGGCTCACTGCTCAGCGGGGAGCCTGCTTCTCCCTCTGCCCTTCACCCACTCATGCTCTCTCTCTCACTCTCGCTCTCTCAAATAAACAAATAAAATCTTTAAAAAAATAAAAAATTAAAAAAATTAAAACTGCTTAACTTTAAGAATAAATCTGGAAAAAAAAACTTAAAGTTATGGGTTATACTTGAAATCCTCTTTTTTGATAGACCCAATTTTGCTTTTTACATCAAACATAGAACTATTTATTGACATCCTAATAAAAGCTGATTTTGTAAATGAAATGCTTTAAAAGCATTAGACAAGATTTATTTATTAAAAAATGCATGCCATCAGGGCACCTGGGTGGCTCAGTCGTTAAGCATCTGCCTTCGGCTCAGGTCATGATCCCAGGGTCCTGGGATCGAGCCCCACATCGGGCTCTCTGCTCAGCGGGGAGCCTGCTTCTCCCTCTCCCACTCCTCCTTCTTGTGTTCCCTCTCTCGCTGTGTGTCTCTCTCTGTCAAATAAATAAATAAAATCTTTAAAAAAAAATGCATGCCATCTTTCTCTTGCATTGGGTTTCCCCCTTGGAAGAATAGCATAAATTACAAGAAAATGCAGACAAATTATGAGAACACTCTTGATGTGGCTAATAGAACCATTAAAGCTAGTACTAAGGAAGACAAATGGCACATAGCATGTAACAGTCACATACCAGCGCTCTAAACCAAGGACCTTGTCAATTAAAACCTCTTTTTATACGCAAACAATGAATCATGGAACACTACATCAAAAACTAATGATGTAATGTATGGTGATTAACATAACATAATTTTAAAAAAAAACTCTTTTTGTTAAATAATGCTAATCCATACTTCATTATAAAACTGAATAATACAAGATTTGTAAAACCATTAAATTATAAATAAATTGTTCTTATCAAAGATGGTTTACATATTCTTCTAAATGCTTTCTCTTATATTGGGAATGCAGGCCTTTCCCACAAATTTATTCCATGCTCAACCAAGACTGCAGCCTGTTTTTCTTTTTTTTTTTAATTTATTCATCTGAGACAGAGAGCTAGTGAGTGAGAGCATGAGCATGGGGGAGCAGCAGAGGGAGAAGGAGAAGCAGGCTCTCTGCTGAGCAGGGAGTCCAACACAGAGCTCGATCCCAGGACCCTGGGATCATGACCTGAGCCAAAGGCAGATGCTTAACTGACTGAGCCACCCAGGCATCCCTGCAACCTGCTTTTCATTTAGGGACTCTTCCCCATGAAGCCCCGATGTCTATCAGTGACCGGTTCTACCTTCTGCCTCAGAAGACTTGTCTCTAAATGCATACTTGAGATTTTTTGTTTTATTTTATTTTTGTGGTTGTTCTCTTTTTGTTTATTTTTTATTTGATTTAAGGAACACAATGACCACCCATTTCTATTTTGTGTTTTGGAAATTTTGCTATGCTCTGGGAATACGCTTCCTATTCTCAAAGAAATCCCAGTTTAGCATCTCAAAGATAGAATTCTTAAAAATACACAATACTAAAAAGCAGATGTTGTGAATCTAAGCTTATTCTGAAATAAAATGTTTAAGAAAATAAAAGCAGATACTGAAAATACCATAATAGTAGTATCAGATTGGTTAAGAATGAGGGCTGTGTTTAAATCTTGGCTCATTCACTTAATAGCAGTAAATAAAACTACAACTTTGGAAGTTATATAAATTTCTATTTCATTATCTCCAAAGAAAAACAGTAATAGCAGAGATGAGGAATATTTATTTTAGGAAATTTAAATTCCCACCCTCATGGGAGTACTGGATGTTTGTGGACTGAGAAATACCACTGCGACTAAATGTGCTGATTCATGTAAATCCTTTCAGCTCAGGACTTAACACATGCTGCCTACTCAGTAATTGTTGGTCTTACTGGCACTACCAGCAACTGTGTCAGCAGAAGTAGGACTAGTAGTACTACTAGTATTAGTGCCACTAATACTGTAATACTCTGTGCTGGCAACATGGGTGCTGAACGAATGAATATATGAATCAATAAGTAGATTAGGATTTGACTCCTTTTCAGAAAGGAATAATATATGTGATAACGGAGAAGCAAAAATGTTGTATAAATTCTCATTTCAAAGGATTTGTATCATATAACCTAAAGCAACTTAGATGATCACCTGGTTCAGTTCCCTCATGTATGGAGAAAAATACTGAGTCCAAGAGAGATCTAATATTCTGTCAAAAGTCACATAGCCTGTGGGAGAATCAAGGTCCTTTGGATTTCATTATGTGACGGTCCAAATACCCACATGCATGCCAGGATGTATAATGTGTTTATCTCACAATTGTAGAAGTAGTTCATAATATAAACACCATATGTATTATACTATAAATAATATACGTAAGTACTATATATAGTATTATATATACGTGTATATATTATATATAGACATCTTATGGGAATCCATATAAAATCCTCTAAATGTGTAAGAGTCATAGAAAGAAAGATTAATATATATCTGTCCAAATTTGTAAAGTTTGCTTTTAAAATAACAATAGTACTATTTATGAAACATTACATGTTGAGAAAAAAATGAACAAAATATAGGAAAATAATCTGTTTCATCATCGTGCTAACAACACTGTTCGTCTCCCAAGCAAAGCTGCCCCTTTCCTCCTAGGGAGCCCATGAGCGTCTGATAGGATAACTGCTGATGAGCATTTTGCAGTGTATTGTTTTTAGCTGATTTCTTTGAATCAACAACTTTATGATTATTAGAACTAAGTTGTCCATTGTAATTGCCTTAATGGTTGGGCTTATGTTCTTATCAACAGACATTTGGCAAAAAAAATAGAGAAATATTTTTGACAGTACCAGTAGAGAAGAAACACCCCATCCTATCTCCCCCTTCCTTCTGATCTCCAGTCCTTGTTAAGGGGAACCTGTTAGGCCCAAATATAGCTGCCCAAATTGCTTGATTCATTCATTCTTTCATACACTTATTCCATAAATTCTCATTAAATGCTTTCTCTGTGTTTAAGGCACAGGGGATACTACAGTTAATAAAGTCTCATGCCAGTCCTCATGGAGTTTGCAATCTAACTGACAATGTAGACAAGTATCCAGTCACTGCTGATTAACAAACACCATCACAATGTACTTTGAGAGCACGTATAAAAGACATTTAAGCCAGAGTTGGAAGACTATGGAATGCTTCTCAAAGAAAATGCATTAAAGCTGACACTTGGAGTAGGAATGAGTAATGTAAAGGGTGTCCCAGGCAGAAGGATCAGCATGGAATGAAGACTAGACACAGAAAAGACACAGGGAATTTCAGAAAACTAAAAGGAGAGGAGGGTAAGACAGAGGAAGTTGTGAGACATATGGTTGGAGAGGTAATAGGAATTCAATTTAAAAAAACACATTTTTAAGACATATTAAGGCCTCAGATTGTGACTTTATTGATGTGTGTGTACATCATATATGTGCACATATACATGCAGACACACACACACACATATATGCATCCACCTATACGTGTGTGTGTCTGTGTGTGTAGAATATGTATGAGAGAGAACTCGTGTGTATATAGCACCCGCCAGCTAATTAGCACTTAGATATATAGAAGCTCAATAATCACTTTCTCATGACAGATTTTACAATCACTTGCAATCATCTCTACCTCTTCATGTAGTAAATCTTCAATTGAGTCTAAAAACAGTTTTAAAGGATCTATCTTCCACAGTGCCTTCTGGATAGCCCATTAAATATATTTCAGATGCACTTTTTCACATTTAATCTTGAGAGAAACTGGCAAAATGGAGAATCAAGTGAAGACTACAATTATTGCTCATGAACTTTTGATAATATTGTCTGCAAATGTCTGTTCACATTCATATATAAGCACAAGCCTGCCAAAATATAGAGACATATTTTTTTCTTCCATTTCAAAATTCCATTATTCAATGTAGATTTCTGAGGTCTGATTAACAATGACAGTGTTTTGGAGGGCATGCTTGTCTAATGTGATTGCAATTCCAGGAGTTGGAAGGCTCTTTGTTTCGACAACAATTATTTATGGAGAAATGCTTTCTTAGAATCAGACAGCATAAAGGGTGTGTTTTCTGGGAGGACATATAAAGATAATTTCACTCTGAATTAATTAATTCAGTTTGTGTTTCTCTGCGCCACAGAAATGAACAAAACTATCCCCCAATGTAGAAGATGGTGAGATGCAAATAGGAAGAGAAATTTATGTTTCTGTAGTGCATTAATTTTAAACAGACACCACAGCCGACCCTCACAAAGTCTATTAGGGAAGGACTCCTCATCCCCATTCAGCATATAAGGACACCATCATTTTAAATAGTCAAGCATTTTACCGAAGACCAGTAGAGAGTAATCTAGATAGTTGTGGTTAGAACCCACACTATCTGACTCTCAGTCTAGACCTCTATTCACTGATCTGGCTCCATGCGTGGGACAGTGTTCTCCCTATCTATTTAACTAACTACATAGTTTATTATGTTGTTGTTGTTGTTTTTCCAGAATTGTGTAGCACTAAACTTGCCAAATGTACATTCCTCAAATATATTGATTAAGGAGAAAATGGTTTTCGATTCTCTTACGTAATATTATAAGTGACCACCAAAACCTGGTGCACCTAACTTCATTACACCTTATGTCAACTTCCAACTTTGCTTCAGATCACATGCTGAAGGCCTAAGTAATGTGGTGGGAGAAGAGTAATATTCCAAGTCACAACACATCTGAATGCATTCTAACGACTCACTGACACTAGCACTGCTCAATTACGATTTCTCAATCCTCAGTGTTCACTAATGTGATAGATTGTGCTAAAAATGAAATTAATAGGGGTCCCTGGGTGGCTCAGATGGTTAAGCGTCTGCCTTCGGCTCAGGTCATGATCCCGGGGTCCTGGGATCGAGCCCCGCATCGGGCTCCCTGCTCGGAGGAGAGCCTGCTTCTCCCTCTCCTACTCCCCCTGCCTGTGTTCCCTCTCTCGCTGTGTCTCTCTCTGTCAAATAAATAAATAAAATCTTTAAAAAAAAATGAAATTAATACATCAATTATAAAGCCTATATCAGGACTTGAATTATTCTGTGAAAATTTGAAATTAATAATAATATAAAAAATTAAAGCAGTAAAATTATGCTTTACTCTTTATTGTATATATCTTGTTTGTTCTTATAACAATGGTTTTCCTTATGTGGTTATTTATTTTTTAATTGATTTCTCTTTCTTTTCTATGTAATGCATAAATTGAACTTACTCTGTAAAAAGAACTGATAGCCAAATATGCATCTAAGAGGTAATAAAAAAAATTACAGTCACATTTTCTTGCACACCTAAGAAAGTAGAAACTTCAAAATGTCACCCAATACTGGTGATGTTATAGACTAGTATACTCATCCATCACCTATGTCACTTAAACTATTTTGTAAAGCAATATTGTAGTTTACGGTAAGAGCTATAATGGTATTTTTAATTATCAATCAACTTATTCTTCTAGTTTAATTTATCTAAATATATAATTCAACAAAAGTAGAAACTACTCAATGAAGTGTTTATTATATTATTATGAATAATATAAAAGAAGAAAACACTGAAAATAATATATTACATAATGAGAAAATGGTTTAATAAATTATATATATTAAAATGCTGGAATATATTCCAGTCATTATAGAAAGAGGACTATTAATTCTGGAGATGCCTGGGTTGTTAGTGAGTAGATTAAGGATTGGCAAGAACTGGTCCGCTGGTGTCCAGTTTTATGGTCAAGAGTATCTCAGAGGTGGAGAGCTTTTGAAGAAAACGTGAGCTCATATTTGATAAGTAGCTCTAAAGTTACGACAAGTCATACATAGTGAGTGCTCCGTGATTAGATTTCCAGGAATGTTTTGTGGGACCTTAGGGAATAAGTAAGAGAGCATTTATGAAGAAGAATTAGAGTCAGCAGGATGATAGGTCAGAGGAGTCCCACAATCTAAAGTGGAAGGAGAGCTGGGACCATTGTGGAAAAAAGAACCATGGCAAGGTACCAAAGAAGCCACCATAGACCAGACTAGGATGCATTCAGAGAACAAGAAACCAGAAGGGAAGCACCCTGTCACCATGCCCTTGTTACAGAACCTGCATTCATGAAAAATGTGTGAGAGAAGTGTTTGTCATAAAACATTTGGTTAAAAATGGCAAATACACAGTTCAAACTGACCTAAGAAAGGAAAAAAAAACCTGAAAGTTCAAAGGCATGTTGACTGTTTAACACAGGGTAAAATTGTGTCTGCCTTCATCTTTTGGTTCTGATTTTCTGTTTTAGTTTTATTCTCAGGCAAGCTCTACCTTCACTCTTGTAAGACAGCCACCAACAGGTCCAGGCTTACAACCTCCCAGCTAGACAATATTAGTGGAAAGAGAGGGTCTTTTTCTTGGCTATTAAAAAATAAGAATAAAAAAAATTAAATCTTGATAATTATATATATTCACCTGACTTTGTTCAAATCTCCTTCTTGAAGTAAGTATAATGATTAAATAATTGGAATACCTTATAAGCTTGAACTTTGTCACATTGTCACCTCTGGAATTGAGGTTGGTGGCAACCTTAGCTGTAATATGTGAGTAGAGGAACGTTTCTGAAGAGCAAGTTGAAATCACCTCAGTGATATCAGATGAGAGGTGTGTCCATCTAGTCTGTATAGGGAATGCATGGTAATCATAGCAGATTTTAATAAGTGGACTATTTGAAGAGATGTGGATAGAGATTCTGAAAACCAGCTCGGGGTGATTCAAGACCCTCAATGCTAATAAGACTCCTATAAGAGCATGTTTATCAGACCTTTGGCCTTGGATTGGAACTACACTATTTCCAGCTTGCTCACTGCAGAGTTTGAGACTTTTCAGCCTCCAATATCATGTGAACCAATTCCCTACAATAAACCTCTTTCTATATAGATATATCCTGTTGGTTGTGTTTCTCTGGAGATCTGTAATACAATTATATATGCAAAGACTCCATCTACACAAATCCTCGCCACATGAGTTCAAGGCCAATGGCTTAAACATATGTGACTTACATGTTTATAAATCATATGTCTAGGCATGTGGACATTATGAGTAATTTTCTGGGTCCTTGGTCTTTTTTAGCACCATTTGTTTGTATAGTCTCTCTTCTTAAATGGACATGTGAGTTTGGTTAAATAATACCTATAGCAAGTCCAGTACAGAGGAACCGGAATAATTGCTATTTGTGAGCTTGATGTAAAAATATTAAAATGGAGAATTACTTCCTTCAAGACATTTCCTAATGTTCTTTTTTTACATTTTAGTTTGCTTCATTTGAGCTTTATTAATACGCTATGATACAGTGTAACCTCATGGGACTTCTTTTTCTGACTATTACAAAACTAAATTTTGTCTGTATTGTTTTTTTACAGTTCAGTTATTTTTTGTGGTTGTGTAATACTCCATTTATTATTTTCTCCTCCCCCCCCCCCCCCCCCCGCCCCAGCTCCTGACAAGGCTATTATCGCAATTCTCCTGTAGGTTTCCTGGTGCACATGTCAGAATTTATCTAAGGTGTTTACCTAAGAATTTCATTGTTTGGTCAAAAATTATGCAACTGCTAAAATTGTGAAATAATACAAAACTATTTCTCCAAATGATTATATTATTTTGCACTCTTCTTTATCCATACCTTTTTCAGCACTCAGTATTATCAAATTTCCAGTTTTTACTGGTCTACTGAGTGTGAAAGTGATTGTGAAAGTGAAAGTTTCCTCATATCTAATAAGGTTGAGTGACTATCCTTATTTGAAAAGGATTCCCTTTGCTTGTGAAAGAGATACCTATTCATGATTTTTGTCATTTTTTTAAATAAAAAAGGCTGTTTTTCTTATTGATTTATTATTGTTCTTTATATATCCTAGACATTATTTATTAATTACATATGCTGCAATTATTTCTCTCATTTATTGGCTTCCTTTTTCACTTTATGGTATCTTTTGATGAACATAATTACTTAATTTTAATCTGATAAAATGTTTGAAACATCAGTTCAGCATTAATGTTTCACATGAATTACTTAGGTAACCTCTCCTTTCCTAGAGACAAATAGGTATTCTCCTATATTTTCTTCTAAAAGTTGTAGGGATTTGGGTTTCACACTTAAGTTCTTATTCCATTTGGAGAATATATATATTGTGTATGTGTTTTATGACATAGAGATCCATTTTAATTTTAAAATATGTATTCCTAACACTGTTTATCGCATGACACCCCCTATATGCAACGATTTGCATACTACATAGATAGACTCATTAAGTTTGCATATACCTTGAGTCAGTTTCTATAATATCTATTATCTTGCATGGGTCACTTTATCTGCCCCTGTGTCAGTACCATACAATAACCTGTGCTTCTTCTATGCTTAAGCTTTTTTTTTTTAATGCTCAAGTACTTTTAATTTAATGAATTGATTTTTTATTTTTTCTTCCATTTTTTAAAATTTAAATTCAATTAATTAACATATAGTGGATTATTAGTTTCAGAGGTAGAGTTCAATGATTGATCAGTCTTATATAATACCCAGTGCTCAGTACATCACATGCCCTCCTTAATGTCCATCACCTATTAGCCCCCACCCCCCTCCCCTCCATCAATCCTCAGTTTGTTTCCTATGATTAAGTTTCTCTTTTTTTTTTTTTTTTTAAGATTTTATTTATTTATTTGACAGAGAGAGAGAGAGTGAGAGCAGGAACACAAGCAGGGGGAGTGGGAGAGGGAGAGGGAGAGGGAGAAGCAGGCTTCCCGTGGAGCAGGGAGCCCAATGCAGGGCTCGATCCCAGGATCCTGGGATCATGACCTGAGCCGAAGGCAGACGCTTAACGACTGAGCCACCCAGGCGCCCCAAGCCTAGGGGATTTTTTAAGGAATTTGAGAAGGTGATGGGCAATTTTATATAAAAAAGCTTAAGAATATAAGCGAAATAAGCCAATCAGAGAAAGACAATTATCATATGATCTCACTCATATACGGAATTTAAGAAACAAAACAGAGGATCATAGGGGAAGGGAGGGAAATAAAACAAGATGAAATCAGACAGGGAGACAAACCATAAGAAACTCTTAATCATATGGGGCGCCTGGGTGGCTCAGTCGTTAAGCGTCTGCCTTCGGCTCAGGTCATGATCCCGGGGTCCTGGGATCAAGCCTCGCATCGGGCTCCCTGCTCCACGGGAAGCCTGCTTCTCCCTCTCCCACTCCCCCTGCTTGTGTTCCCCCTCTCGCTGTGTCTCTCTCTGTCAAATAAATAAATAAAATCTTTAAAAAAAAAAAAAAAGTTTTAATAAAAAAAAAAAAATCCCCTAGGCTTTAGGTTTAATTGCATTAAACCTATGGATCAATTTGGTGACACTTTCCATTGGTATGATACTAAATCATTTGTTCAGGAATATGTGTAACTCTATTAAAAATACATACTGCTTTTCTTTATTCTGATATCAACAATGCCCACTACTATGACTGGCACATGATATTTGCATATAAATATTTTCAAATGTATAGTTTGAAGATATTAATTGAAACTCAGGACTGATATTACTTTAAGGAAGAAATGTTAAACCACTAGCTGATTTAAAAATTCTCTTCGCAACATCCCATCAAATGGTTTTCTTGTCTCTACTTGACACCATCATTGACAGGATGCTTACTACCCGCTGAGGATGTTTCTAAAGAAAAAAATGTTCAAAAAATTAGTTTCTTACTTTGTTCTGAAATTACCCATTAAGTCTGGCTTTTTTATAAAATTTCAAGTAATCCCTTTTAGATTTTCTTTTAACTAGCTCAGTTTTACTTTTAGCTGACATTTCCTATAACTTCTTAACAATCACAGATTTGATGTTTCTTATTATTTATAATTCATAGAAACCTCTTATTTGAAGCAGAAAGCACCTCTTATCAGAAGTCTCAGTATAAGTTCATGTGTCCACCTTCCTCCTTTGTTTTATCGCCATTCATTAATGACATTCTGAGACCATCTTATAATCTTTATATGTTTCATCTTCCATGTTTTATGATATACAGAGCCATGTTATAGACCCATCAAATCTCTCCATTTATGTGACTCTGTATTATAAGTTCATTGTCATTTGTTCATATTTAAATAAGCCATTCTTTCCCACATTCTTTATTATTTTTAAGTCTGTCACATTCTCCACTATGTCTTTCCTTTTTCTCTGGTAACAAGATTACTTCTAATTTCTCAACATATACATGTCTACAACTGAGGATATGCTCACTATTTTATCTGTGCCATAGAAGAATTTCCCAAGGTTACTGACAATTTTAATTAATCAGGTGGGTGAGGTTGAAGGCTACTTTTGAATCCCAAGCTTCCTTCACTCAAAACAAAACAAAACAAAACAAAAAAACATAGAATGAGAATAGCTTTTAAATAAATTTAGATGGAGAACTTGAGACCACAGGATGCCAGTTCATATTTCATTTGCTTAAAAAAGTATTTCAACTTATTCAAAGAGTGTTCTGAGTAAGGGCAGGAGGAACTCTTAAGACTTCCTCTATTTCCCATCCTTATAAATATGCTGATCACAGTGTAGATGTTCAATATATGTTTATCAAAGACATTTACTCATACAAGACTCAAGTCTGATATTTCTTTTATTACAAGAATTATAAATGCTAAAAAATGCAAATGGCAAATAAAAAGGCTTCATTATTTTTATTGCAGTCAGTTGATTTTTAATAAAAAGGAAAATTACTGCATGAGAGGATCCAACTCTATTAGCATACATTTAAACATTTTCCAATATTAGCACTGCATTCCATTGTGACCTGCCCACTGATTCCGATCCCATCCAGTAAACTGAGACTTTTACCTTTGCTCTGCTAAGCCTCACGAACACATTGTCTCCAAGCCTCCCTCTCTCTCTCTCTCTCCTTTTTCACATCTAAGTCCTGCACCCTGTGCTGTAATGTTCAGCAGCCATTCTCATTCCCTTCCCAGTGATTATACCAAGGACAGAAAATGCCCCTAAATTAATCCATCACACTGGCACAGATTCTAATGAGTAGGAAATGCCAAAAATGATCCATTATCCCTGCAATTGGAAAATCATAATATCATAGTTCAGCCTGAGCAACCAGTAAAGGAAATCTCTGAAGCATATAGTGAAAGCCGGATGTGGAAAGCAATCTCTGGTCCTGGAGCTGCCTCGGTGGGGCACTAACTGATTTATATGTCCACACAGCTATGCCCATCCTCATGTACAGACATTACCCTAGAGTACCTGTATGTGCTCATCCTGGGTTTTGAAAAACTAGATTATTCTCCCGGAGTTGCGTTTCAAAGGTCACTTGACCAAAATGCAATGCCACAGTGCCCTCAAGTGGTCTCGTATATTTAGAATAGTTATTTCTTGAGTGGCAGGATTCTTGCTTCGAAAACCATAGATGTTTTTATTTTTTAAGAGAAGGTAAAACATATGGACACTATCAGCGATGACAACAACAACAAGAAATCTTTCTCCACCTACCTATTCTCATTTTTTTTTATTGGTTTCCTTTCTGCATTGTCTCATCTCACTGTTCTCCCCACCCCCCTCCCTCTCTACTAGTGCCAAATCCCTTTAAGCTCTCCTTCCAGAGGTGACAGACGAGCATTCCACCCAAGGTCTGTGTTGTCAATGTAACAGTCTGACGAGTCAGGGACATTACTTTTTCCACTTCTCCTACTAATGGGGAAAATTGTATCCGAGATGGCAAGAAGAACAATGTGCTGACCCCTCAGATGTAAAAAACCAAATGTGAAGATAATAGAAATCTTTATCGTGATGTCTGGTAAATTTACACTTTGTGTGTAAGTAAATTCAAGATTTCTCATTTCCAATTCAGGAATATTCATATCAGTTCTGAATTTTACTTTGGACTGTTTGGAGAAAAATACAAATACCTTTAAATAGTTACTTTATTTGATTAATCAATCTAGCAAATCCATTAATCAATTAAAAATTTTTATTTCATCATACTTTATGTACTTTTTCCCCCTCAAAAATTAGGCCTCACAGATTTCATTATGAGGGATGTGGGGGCTGTTTCATGCTTGGCACTTATTAAGAAGTAAGAGTTAAAGAGTTACATGTGCACATTTCTGTTTATTTGAATTTTAAACCATTGTGCAATTCCAATTACATGTGGAACAATCATTTATCAGGGGAATTATTATCAAAGGGAACAATCGTGATGTCACTGTTAAATGGTAAATAACAGTGAAACAAAGTAAGTTAGGTTAGTATATTTTGTGGCTGTATATAATATATGTAAATTTTATATATAATATAATATGACATAATGTACTCATGTAACCCCTTTTGAGAAACAAAAGAAAAACAAAATAAAAGTAATAAAACTGCAGAATATTTACATGGTAGCAACCACAAAAGTGAAGTTCATGAAAACTGATCTTGACCAAACCTGGGGGTGGAGATGAGATGAAGGGTGCTTTCAGTATACCCATACTCTGAGTCATGAATTGCTTAGCTTTTGAGAATTATAATGGGAGTAAAAAATACAAATAGTATATAAAAATTTAAATATTACTCTTAGCCTTTATTTTCTTGGCTATTTTTCCAACAAAAAGAAGGGATTATTTTTATTCACAAAATATAGAACAGGTTAGAGTTATCCAACATGGTTACATTTGGAGCTGGGCTGTGAAGACTACCATAGTATGTAGTAACTCAGAGTGAAAGCTTCAGCCATTGGACAAATTGGTGCAGAATTCATGCTCTGAGATACACTGTCCATGAGATCCTGTCCTGGGATCATGGATGTTGTTTTTTTAATCTCTCTGAGATTCTTCCTACATAACACATAAATGAGAATACTTAAGAGACCTACATTATAAGGTCATGGCAAGAATTCAAGGACATAATATCTGTAATTCTATAAACATTAAAAAGAAAAAAAAAAGCCTTGTATATCTAAGGCACAGTACTCAGCATTAGTAACTAGCCAACCAGCTTAATTTTAATTTTATTTTATTTTCATTATTTATAGACCATTTCAAGCAAAGGAAATGACTTAGCAATACATATATATTGTGGGCCCCATTAAGTAGTTTCCATGATACTTTAATCATGGGAACAGGCTGAGGTTCACTTTGCCCACATCCAGGTCAGAGAAAAAAATTTTTCTGAGAAAATTTGAGTAGTGGAAAAATTATTATTTTAAATGACCTTGATTTCCACAATTTTATTAATGACTCTCTTGTTTACTTGAGTCTCAGTGCATTCATCTTAAAAATGGGAAAAATAGGGAAAAAGAGCTTTAGGAAACTCCTGAGGTCATTTCAGTTACTAAAATACTGAATATGTTGGCATGTTTACTATACAATAAAGTATTTTAATATATATTAACATTATAGCAGAAATCTGTCATATTACAAAGAAAAAATTAGCTCAAAAATTACAGTATTATGCTAAATACACAATAAGATCCTGAAAATCTCATGTTTTCCATCAATGAAAATAGTAATTATAGTAAGGTACAAATCAGAAATTTAAAAGGTATATATTATATGTGACAGATTTTCCTAATTTTATCAATAAGCAGTCCGTGAATGCCATTTGCAAGGAACTTCCCTGGATTTTAAAGAGTCATTTGGTCATAGATTTTATTTAATCATATTCTCTACATATGGCAATGTGTCACCAATATACAGTCTTCCCTTCCAGCGTCCAGCAGTGGATTACAGCAGGTCTCAGTGAAGTATGTTAACACATCACGCTAAAGCGTTCCAGCGCTGGCTTCCCATGGATCTCTTTAAATGCATCTCCCACCACTTCTCACTGTGCCCCTACTGCCCAGCCAAATCTCATTCTTTATCTCTGTCTGTTCTTGATGAGACATTTAATGTCTAAGTCATTGTTCCGCTGTGCTTCCATCTATCCTGCCATGTTCCTGTTTTTATACCTAGCAACATCCCATTATTTGTAGCACTCTAACTTTTTTTTAGGTTGACTTCCCAGATCTCCTCAGTCAGAATTGATTGTTCTTTCCCTTGCCTTCTTGGAGCAGTTGGTGCACTTTGCTAACAGCTGTTTTGTTTAGATTTACACAAATTACTTCTCCCATGCATTCCATTCATCCGTACATCTATCCACTTATTCCCATTTGGTGCTGAAGAAGGTATTTGCTTTGCAGAACAGTCTAAGGGTTAAAGATTCAGTCTTTGGATTCAGAGAGATATGTCATGGGTTCTTTCTTTCCCACTTACCAATCTGGACAATTTAGCTGCTTTAAAACTCAGTTTACTAATCTGAAGATATGGGCCAAAGTCAATGTACTGACTTTACAGGGCTTCAGAGAAGATTGATTGAAATGGGCCTAAAACATTTATCTTTATCCCGGCGCCCCATAAACACTCAATACATGCTCGTAGCTATTATGTCTATTATTTTTACCATTATATCTTTCTATTCTGACTGCCAATTTTCTATCTGTCATCCAGACTTCTCTCTTGAACTTCAGACTCATAGATCCAAATGTCTTTGAAATATCCTCATTTCAATGTCTAATTGGCATGTAAAATTAACTACTCAAAAGTTGAACTCCCAATAAATCCCCAAAATAAAACCTGCTTTCAGTCTGCCCTTTCTACATTTGTATCTACTCCATTTTTTTATGTGATCATGCAAACATTTTAGAGTAATTTCAGACTCCTTTCTTTCTTTGACACTCCACATCCAATCTATCAGAACATCATACTGGCGTTTCTAACTAATGTATCTAAAATCTTACCATTTTGCTCTGCCTCCAGTGTTTCCATGTTGATCTGAGCCACTTTAATTCCTTATGTGAGCTACCAAATCTGTTTTTCTGGCTGGAGTCCTTGCTTTGCCCTTGTTTCCCTTAACAGTCTTGCTGAATATATTTTACTTTGTTTTATTTTGTTTCTAACAAATGTTATTGACTTGTCATTGACATACAATAAGCTGCTCACATTTAAAGTGCATAACTAAGTGTCTCAAAACAAATACACGTTTGTGAAACCATCTGATATAGATACAAAATCAAGATAATAAACATATTAACATATAACCACAAAAATCAAGGTAATAAACCTACCCATCACCTCAGAAGTTTCCTTTTTCCATTTTGTAACTTTTTCCACAATCTCTTCCTCCCTCCCCAGCCTATTACTGAATTGATTTCTGTCCCCAGAGATTAGTTTGCATTTTTGTAGTATTTTAAGCAAGTTGAATCGTACAGTGTATGATCTTTGTGTCTAAGTCTTTGTCTGAAAATATGCTGTCATTTCATTGGGTAAATAACAGAATACTTGGAGAGGCTTAATCATATGGTAGTTTATTAATAACTTTTTAAAAACTGCTAAGCCTTTTTACAAAATTGGTTGTATCATTTTCCCTGACACCAACAGCATTTGAGCACTCTATTTGCTCAATATCCTAGACAACACTTGCTGTGATCAGTCTTTGATTTTAGCTGTTCTATTCTGAGTGCTTATTTCATTGTGGTTTAAATTTGCATTTCCAGAACAACTTATGAATTGAGGACATTTTCATGTGCTTATTTGACATCTATATATCTACCTTGGAGAAGTATCTTTTCAAATATTTGCCTTTTTGATTAGGTTGTTTTCTTCTTGTCGATTTTTGAGAGTTCTTATATATTCTGAGTTCAAGACCTTTATCAGATGTGGACTTTCCATAGGTATTCTCCCAGTCTGTGGTTTGTCTTCTTGTTCTTCTAATATTGCCTTTGAAGATCAAGTGCCCAGTTTATCAATTTATTATTTTAAGAATTGTGCTCTTGGCATACATGTAAGATCATAGTCATATAGATATTTTCCTATTTTTTTTCCTAAAATTATGGTATATCTCTCTATTAGTTTTCTTTAATCACTCACTTATATTTTATAGATTTCAATATTGCTTATATCCAATAACCTCCCTAAATTCACTTATTTTTTCTACTCAGATTTTATAGATCTATATAGACACTCATGTTTTTGATGAACACAGAAAAGTTTTAATTCTTACTTTCCAATCTCTGTTTCATTTCTTTTTCTTGTCTTATTGCATTGAGTAAAACCTCCAGATTAGCACTGAATAGAAACAGTAGCATCCTTTTCCTGCTCCTGATTTCAAGAGAAATTAACTTTTCTCCCAGACTAAATAATTTAATTAATAATTTAACACCAATAATTAAATTATTATTGTTAATAATTTAACAATAATTTAATTAGTAATTTAACAGTAATCATAATTTAATAATTAAATTATTCTGAAACTAAAGTGTGAAGTATGATGTCACCTATAGATTACCTCTGTCAGGTTTGAAGAATTTCATTTCTGTTCCTAGTTTGCCATGAGTTCTTTTTTTTCCCCCAGAAATGAATGCGATTTTATCAAATTTTTCTTCTGTATCTATTAAGATATTCATATGTTGTTATTCTTTTTTTAATTATTAGTGAATAAAATTGATGAATTATATTAATTTTCAGATCACAATTCAACATTTCATTTCTATATTAAACCCCACTTAATCATTGTACATTAGTTTTTTTATACATTATTGGATTCAATTTTCTTGTAATGAATTTTGTTTGGCTTTAGTCTCATTGTAATCATAGAACGAGTTGGAAAAAGAGTCACTCTATTTAGATATCTAAAAGAATGTGTATAGTTATAACAGTTCTTCCTTAAGTGTTTACACATGTAGTTATCATTTCAATGGTTCTTATTCCTGTTTGTAGATCTATGTATTCATCTGATAGCACTTTCCTTCTGTATGAATGACTTCCTTTAACAATTCTTGCAATACAGATTTGCCAGTGATTAATACTTTAAGTTTATGGTTATCTGAGAAAGGCTTTTTGGAAGGATATTTTAACTAAGTATGGAATTGTAGGTTGATAGCTTCTTGTTTATTTTCTTTCAGTATTTTAAAAGAAGACCCACTTTTTTTTTTTCATTTGCATTGTTTCTGATGAGAAATTGGCTAATTAGCTGATAATCTTTGTCCCTCTGTCTATAGTTATCTCTGGGTGCTTTTAAGATTTTTAATTTTTATTGGTATCAAGAAACTTGATAACTGTGTCTTGATATGTCTTGGCTTTTTACTGTGCTTCTTAAATCCACAGAGTTATACCTTTTACCAAATTTGGAAGTTTGGAGTTTGTCTTTTTTCTTCTTTCTTTCTACACAGTCCTCCTCTTTGGGAAGTCCTAATACATGTATATTAGGTCTCTTGAATTTTTGCCACAGATCACTGATCCTCTGGTCCATGGAAAGTCTCTTGATGCAGTACACTGGGGCAATAGTAGGCTCACCTCTTTTGTTTTCTATCTTTCAGTGATCACTATTAGTTTTTGCCCGGTGTCCACCATTGTAAAGTTTTTTTACATATATTATATGTTACATATATTATATATTATGTATAGTTACATACATAGTTATAATTGTTATATATTTCATAAGTTATATGTATTATTATATATAAAATATACAATAATTATTGTGTTATTTATTTATATTTTTTTTACTTTTTCAGAAGGTGAAGTTCTCTTTTCTGCCATCTTTGTCCAAAATGCTAATAGTATCCTTAAATAAAGTAGGCTGCCATGCATCTTTCTATTCAAAATTCAGCAATAACTCTCACTTCCCTTAGAGACAAAGTCAGATAACGACCTAGCAAGCTGGTATAGTCTTCCCCATCATTCTGTATGTGGTCTTGTTTCTCCCTATTGCTAACTTTGCTCCAGCCACATTGACCTTTCTTATGTTACTCAAACATTTCAGCCACTCTCTACTTTTAGTGTCTTTGCACTAACATCTCTATGTGGATATTATCTCCTTCCTCTTCCTCACCTCCTTGGCTACTACATCTGTGTCAAAGATTTTCTCATGTGTCACTTTTCTATGAGGCCCACCTTGACAGTATCTTATTTAAAATTACATGTTCCTTCCCTCCTGCTTTTCTGATTCACATTACCATGTTCTATATTGAATTTACTTCCATACCACTTATCCCATTGTAACACACTAATTTAAGAGGTTAATTGTTTAGTCATTTCTTATCTTCGCTCTCATGACCACAGTCTTGCTAGGAGGTAAGTTCTACCAGGGTATGTTTGTTTTTGGTTGGTTGGTTTTGGTTTGGCTTACATGCATCTCTGTCTAAAACATATCTGTTGCAGTTGCTCTACAAATATTTAATGATTACATTACAAACCCCACAATTTTATAGGACCATTGCTGTGTATTAAAAATGCAGATGAATATCTTAAGCTTTCAATCTAATGAAAGAAACTGAGAACTCCTCCAACAATGAGATAGAGTGTAGGGTGTTTGCAAACTCCATTCCACAACCAGGATATGATCTCCTTCAGGACAATAAATGAGCTGCTTTTTCGCTTATGGATTAGTGATTTGCATGTAATAAGTGCCTACAAGACTTGATATGTTTATTCTAAATTAATTCCTTCTAGTCTTTTTGTATTATATGCACTTGCTTCATGTATAAGACTTCCTAGAGGAATGAAGAAGACCATGGGTATAAAATCTCTGATTACCAGAAGGGGCACTGCTGTGAGTAGAGAGTTGAGCACTAACTATAAGCTCCAGGTATAATTAGGAATAAGAAGTCTATATGGCAATGCATCGAGGCCTCCTGACAACGGCCTGCACCAACCTGACAGCCATGTGGGTGAACCATCTTGGAGGCAGATCCTTTATTCCCAGCCAAGCCTTCAGATAACTGCAGCTTCAAGTGACATCTCATCTTCAATTCAAGATGAAGAGACAGGAGCTGGTTCAGCTCAGCCAAGTTGTACCTCAGTTTCTGATACACAGAATCTGTATGATATGATATATGATATGATGAATGTTTATATTTGTTTTAGGCCAATAAGTTTTGAGGTAATTTGCTGTGCAGCAATAAATAATATATATATATATATATATATATATATATATATATATAGAAAAAAGAATAAGAATATTTAAACTCTAAGCTTCATTGGATTATATGAAGCTAGAATTGGGGAAAGAGTATCCCTACTAAGGCTGTTTGCTCCTTTCTACCCAAAACCTGGAATTTTGAGGAGCTAGGGCAAGGATAAATCTACTGAAAGAGAACTAAAATATGTGGTGTATGAAAACCAGATATAGTAGGAAGTGAGGTTGGATATTGGGCAGGTATTTTTGATACCACAAACAGCTAAATCTTGTACTAAGTGTAAAAGGCTTGCAACAAGGTACAGATAGGTCAATTTTATTTATGAGCATATTCCTAATAATACACACCATTCATTGCACAAACCTTCACAGAGCTCCTAACATGTGTTGGGCTCTATAACAAGTCCTGAGCAAGGGCACTGAGATGAGAAAGACTCACTGTTAATTCCAAACAAACTCCTGTATCTCATGCTCAGCATGTTTTGAGTAGCTAGGACTGAGGAGACATAATGTCTGCTCGTGGGATGAATGGGTAAGCTTTCAGAGCCCACCCTCACCTCTCGCCTCTCCTTGGCTGGACCTATATAACGAAAGAGTTCCATGTTCATTTCTTTCACCAAGTTCTATCTCTTTTGCATGGCACATTCAGATTGAAGAGTCAGTCAAGTTGATCTGGTTTTGTGATTTTGCTTTCCCTTACAATATTCTTTCTTTGATTGCCTCCTGGACTCAAGCATGAAAGAGGAGGTTAGTGTGCATAACAAATGCCTCCTGGACTACATAAAGGGGCTAGTCTCCATAACTTACACATAATACCTGTTTTCCAGTGCCATAGCCTCTCATGTTTTTCATAATAATGAGGGAAGTGCAAGATGAGAAAGATAACCTAAAAATAAAACCCAAAATTTAGTTAAGGAAAGTATGTAGAGAAAAAATGGAGAGATACAGTTCCGGGAGTATAAAAGAATAGTTATGTTTTATACAGACTTTACTAGGGACCTTCAGGCATGATTATAAGTGGCTTTTATTTATGAAATCCTTTAGTTCTTCAAAAAGATCTATGATGTGAGACTTATTCTAATCCCCACTGCCCAGATGAGAAAAGGCAAGACACAGGGAGGTTAAGTAATATTACCAAGTTTCCACAAGTACAAAACACAGGCCCTGGGATTTGCACCTTCACAGACTGACTGCAGACACGGCCTGCTTACCTACTCTACACTTGCTGGAATTCAGAACACTCACTGTGTACTTGTCAGAGCTTGCAGCATGGAAGGGAGATAGATGAATCAGCATGTTACATCTAGTAAATTATCATTCACCTGTGTCTATACCTCCTTTCTTTTCAAATGAAATATTTACTTGGAGTATGTTGCTAAATGTCATCTTGTTTTATGATCTCTGAATTAGCCTTAAAACTTTTTCATTCTGCTGGTAGTTAGCTGGCAGGAGAGATCCTGTGTTGGAAATTTGGACAAGGGTAGAGTATGGAATCAATGAGCTGGAAATTGGCATTTCTGTTAAAAATAATGTGGTGCTCATGGGTACTTCTGGTCACTTCCTACAGGGTTAAACTGTTGTTTTTGTTTGTTTGTTTGTTTTTTCACAAAGATTATGGAGGTCATTCTAGTCTGAGACATAATAAGATCAAGATAGCAAATAGGTCCAGGCCTACAATGTTACTGAATACGTTTTGGATGAAATTTGCATTTACATTATTGTTGTTATTATTATTATTTCTTAAAGCCAATTATAAATGGAAGTCTTATTCTGTAGTATTCAGTATCCAAGGGACAAAAAATATACATAGATTCCAGATTCAGCTTTTCCAAAAAACAGTTTTGTAAAACTGAGTGGATCTCTCCTCTCTCAATTAACTTGTCTCTAAATGAGCCAGCCTGGACTGGACTGGGAGGACATAGAAAGATTCTAGGAATACACAGCAACACTTCTGTGGGAGAGGTAACTATCCACTCTTCTATGAGTTATTGACAGGAACAGGTGATAGTGGAAGTATAAACTATTTTACCTTCATATTTTGAACAGACTTTGACTTCATGTGGTAATATCTGGAGTCATTTTTAATAATAATATACATATTATATAGGATCCTTTATAGTTTCTGGTATTAGACTATTAGCACTCTACATAATGATTCTATAGTCATCTTTTGTTTTCATTTTTTGTCGTTACTTAGTAGATTTATTTTTTCTTTTACCTTTCAGTTTACCTCTTAGGACAGAATCTTCAGCCTTAATTCTCCTAAACTTGATTGTTTGATTTCTCTTATTTCACTTCAGCACTGAGTACTGACCATTGTAACAAATAGAAACAATATATCACTGATAACTGTATGTTCAGTACTTGTTGGGGTGATAAAATCTATGTGAATGGTACTATATTGCATGGTTTGATTCTTAAAGGAGTCCTCTTAAATAAGAAATGACATCTTCGAATGTTGTTATACCCACATACACACACATATATAAACAAACACAGAAATTAGGGGTATGTCTTACAAAGTCACAATCTGCTTTATCTGCTCGGCATTAACATTTACATCCCTTGTTTTCCCAATTTACTGAGAGATATTGCATAATTCACAGACATTGGAGAGATAAAAATGCCATCTACTATTTAAATTTTGATATCCCTTTTCATGTGGTAAGGCATTGTATTTTTCAAAGCATTGACAGCTGTGTTTCTCTTTAACTATCTGTTTCTCTTTAAACTATACTATGTCTGCCTTATACTATGGGCCATGCTCTTACAGCTGTGTTCCCTTCACAGTCGAGGAAGCTGACTCAGAGTTATCATAAACATTCCCTAGGTTGCTGGAAACAGGGCCAGAGTTACTTGGTTCAAATTCCAATGTGCTACCTAGCTATTGTTGAATAGTTTCATATTTGGAGAAAGTAAGATACGGAGTGTTACCCAACTTGCGTTTTTAGATACCTCTGCTAGGGAAGGCAGCTTGAGGACACAGCACCAACGAAAAATAAAACCAGTATCTGCAAACTTACAATTTAATATGAAATAGCTCTCATGATTTAATACAGATAAGAGCTTTGAATTTGAAAAACAGTAACAAAACTCTGAAAAGATAAAGTCAAACAATTTGAAGTTCTATTTTGTGGACAAAAATACATACTTTACTTGAATTGCTTCTTATAACTATAGCCCCATTTTAGAAAATATGCTTAACATTCAGATAGTATAAAATACAGTTTAATTTATATGCTAAATGCTGAAAATATCATCAAGTTGTCAATTTATTAAATCCATTAAAAGTGCCAATTTTCTTAGTCCTTTGTCATTTTATGTCAATGTTCCATATAGGAAATTTCCCTCCATGACTTTTGAATGTGTGCTACCTCCACTTAACACTAATCTAACCATCTCAAAAGGCTTCTCAAGTTTCATATAAAAAAAATGTTTTCAAGGACATAACGCTGTAAGGATAGTAAGGATATTAGGCTTCAGAAAAGTCTAATTTTGTAAAGCTAAAAAAAAAAATGCAATCAACATAGAGCATTGGGTAAAATTATTAAAAACCACAAGTGTGAAGAATGTAGGGTATCCTAATTAACAAAGGACAGATGTTGATTCATATGAAAATAAGAATGCAAAATAAGAAACATCTAGCACAATTATACAGAGAACAGTTCAAGGAACCACAGGGAGAGAAAAATTAACCCTTGGATCTCATTTGAGAGTCTTGTATCTTGTAATATATTTAAATACCAGTAATTAATACTTGTGCCTGGTGGCAATTTCTATTTCATAGATATGCTTCCTTGACTATCCTCCAAATATCTTTCCATTTGGATTAAAGTTTTAATATAATTTTGGAGTTTAATTGTTAGGTAATTTTATTAACAACTGCTTATCCATTTTCATTGGAAAGGAAAAGGGAATAACCAAACCATTAACTAAAGTTGTACCTTAAAATTTTTAAATCTCATAAAGAATGAATTCTAAATGCACTGAACAAAGTTATTAGGTCATATATCTATGTGTGTTTATCAAAGCACACTGAACACCTACTATATAGTGAGCTCTAATCCAAATCCTGGAGAGAAAGAAATTCAGGAAGCACAGTATCTTATGATTATAGCACCATCAAACCTTGTTATCAAATCGGAGCACAGAGAATGGTCTCCTATAAATGCTATGATGTTTATTAAATGATTGCTAAAGGAGATGATTCTTGAAAAATAAGAAGTTAGAAAAGAAGACAAATGGGGAAGGACATTTCTGGCAAAGAGAATATCCTGTACAAATGTATGGTGGTATGGTAGAATTTTTTATGTGTTTAATTGCAATCATTAAGTTGGCATGCCTAGGGTGGGGGTGTGTGTGAGAAGCTTAGTGTTGGGAATTAATTAAGACTTAGAAAATTAATGTCAAGACCTATACAAAGCATAAATTGAGAAAGACCCTGCAAATACTTTGGAATATATTAAAAAAGAGATAAGGCGTCCCACAGGCATTTTATTCAGTAGAGTAATATGTTCATATTTGTAGTGGGTAGAATAGATCAAAGGGATAGAAAAGGGGAATATACATATTGGTTAGTAGGTGAATCAACAAGGATCCTTTTCTACTGCAATTGCCAGAAAAATCCAATTTATACTAGATTAAAGAAAAAAGAGATTATTCATTAATAAAGCTAAAAAATCAAAGAGAAAGAGGATTCAGGAATTGAGCAATAATGTCAAGATTTAATTTCTCTCCCATTATGTTGGTTAAGATATCAGCTTTTATTGCATAACAGACTACCCCAAAATTTCAGTGGCTAAAAGAAGAAACTTTTACATAGCTCATGATTATGCAGTTCAGTAATTTGGTCTGGCTAGCTGGGCAGTTCTCATCTCAGCTGACCTTGCACTTTGGTCACAGTTCCATTGTGAATAATCTAGGTAGCTTTGCATCTTGAAGTTTGCTGGCTATCAGGTGAAGCTATAGGAATGACTGAGTCACATGTCCAGCATCCAGCAAGCTAAACCTGGGTTTTGATCACATGAACCCTAGCAATCTTCCAAGAGCTTGAACAGATGACAAGGCATTTTCTATTTCTATATTCAATTGGTGAGAACAGAAGCATCCACCAGAATCTAATACCTGCAATTAACATATTTGTTCTAAGATTCTATGTTTTTATTTTGCTAATGTTAATCATATTTCTGTTTGACCTATAATGTTCTCTTTGCTTTATATTCATAAATGATACTTCCTTGAGTTTTAATCAGTTAATAACAAATGGGAACACATTTGCAAGGAAAAGGTTCTAATGCTTCATAAAGAGCCCATGTTTCTTACCTGAAACTCAACATATGTTTTATATTTTCCTTTGTCTGGCCTTCTTGCCAACCCATGATAACCACACATCTCACATGGTCTCTGACTTCTGAATTCCATTTTGTTATTGTACCAAACTCTACCATGTTTAACTCTAGATCTTTGCTGATCCATACTGGGTTTGGTGGACATCTTACCCTCCCCATCAACTAAACTTGGTTCATAGATATTTATTCTTTTCTTACTGATTATATTCAAAGGAATGGAAACTATATGTTTTTGCAGTATACCAAGTTTTTAGAATTTTTCATATCTGCCATACCTGAGATGGACATAAAATCTAGACACCATTTCTTCATTCCTTAAATAAGACTAAATATCTAGTACTTACAACAGTGCATTCTGCATAACAAATGTTCAATAGTTGTCTGAAGAATTGGCTTTAAGTTTTTCTGAGCAAGATGGCAGAGGAATAGGAGACCTGGATTTTGTCTGGTCTCAGGAATTCAGCTGGATAGGGATCAAACCATTCTGAATACCTACAAATGCAACAGGAGATCAAAGAAAAGAATACCAACAACTCTCTGAACAGAAAAGCGACCACTCTCTGGAAGGTAGGACGTGCGGAGAAGTGAATCCGAGGCGATATTCAGGAGGATAGACGGCGGGGGAGGGGGCCTCCATCGGCCGCTTCTGGCAAGTGATAGAGCAGTGGAGCTCAAAATTGGAACTTTTAGAAGTCAGCTCCGCTGAGGGACATCACTCCGGTGGCTAAGCGGGGGGTGGTACCCTCGCGGGACAGTGTGGTCTCAGGACCCTCGGGGTCACAGGAAGACCGGGGGTGCCTGAGTGCGGCAGAGCTCCCAGGTATCGGAGCGGGGAAGCCGGCTGCAGAGACGGAGCTGAGGCACGGGCTCTCAGCCCGGGGTTGCCATAAACCGTGATCCATGGCACAGTCGGGCCACGGCTCCTCCAGCAGGGACCCAACAAGCGGCAGATCCGGGGAGACTCCCCTTCTTCCCCCAGGAGGAGTGGCACGGGAGCGCACCACAGGGATCTGCTGGGTTTGGAGACTCCACACTGAGTCAGGTGCCAGAGATAGAAATGCTCGGTCACAGGCCAGGTGAGCATGGAGTGCGGCCAGACACCAGGGAGACGGGAGTGATTGACTGCTTTTCTCTGGGGGCTCACTGAGGAGCGGGGCCCCGAGTTCTCGGCTTCTCCGGGTGGAGTTTGGGAGGCCGCCGTTTTCACTCTCGTCCTCCAAAGCTGTACCAAAAGCTTGCAGGGAACAAAAGCTCCCGAGAGCAAACCCGAGCAGATTACTTAGCCCGGACCTGGCAAGGGCGGGGCAATTCCACGTCCGGCAAAGACATTTGGGAACTATGGCAACAGGCCCCTCCCCCAGAAGATCAGCGAGAGCAGCCAGCCAAGACCAAGTTTACCGATCAATGAGAACAGCAGAACTCCAGCGCTAGGGGAATATGCACATAGAATGCATGGCTTTTTTTTACCATGATTCTTTAGTCTTTCAAAGTTAATTTTTTTTTAACTGTCTTATATTTTTTTTTGAATTTTTCTTTTTCCCTTTTTCAACCAACATCTTATCAATCCCTTTTTTAAAAAAACATTTTTATTTTTCATTTTTAGAGTCATATTCTAGCCCTTCATAGTAGATACCCGTATTTTTGGCATATATATATAAGTTGTTCTCTCTTTAAAATTTTGAGATAGTTTCTTCTAACAGATCAAAATATACCCTAGTGTATGGTTTTGTTCTACTCTCCTGCATGATCACATTCTCTCCTTTTTTTTTAAATCCTCTTCTTTCTTTTTTAAAACAACTTCTTATCAATTCCTTTTATAAAATTTTTTATAATTTTCATCTTTACAGTCATATTCCATCCCTTCATCATATCAACCCTTATTTTGTACATATATGTTTTTCTTTCTTTAAAATTTTGGGAGGCACTTTCTTCTAACAGACCAAAATACACCCAAAATCTAGTGTGTGGCAGTGATCTATGCACTAGCCTGATCATACTTGATCATATTCTGGTTTTTTGTTTTGTTTTGTTTTGTACTGTTTTTGTTTGTTTTTATCTTTTTATTTTTATTTTTATTTTCTTTTTCTTTTTCTTTTTTCTTTCTTTCCCTTTCTTTTCCCCCAGCTTCAGGTCTTTCCTGATTTGCTTAGAGTATATTTTCTGGGGACTTGTTACCCTGTGAGCATTTTGTTCTCTCATTAATCTATTCTCCTCTTGACAAAATGACAAGACGGAAAAAATCACCTCAACAAGAAGAACAAGAGGTAGTACTGACTGCCAGGGACCTACTCAATACAGACATTAGTACGAGAAATAAAAGAACTAAAATCTAACCAAGTAGAAATCAAAAAGGCTATTAATGAGGTGCAATCAAAAATGGGGGCGCTAACTACTAGGATAAATGAGGCAGAAGAGAGAATCAGTGATATAGAAGACCAAATGATGGAAAATAAAGAAGCTGAGAAAAAGAGAGATAAACAACTACTGGATCACGAGGGCAGAATTTGAGAGATAAGCGATACCATAAGACAAAACAACATTAGAATAATTGGGATCCCAGAAGAGAAGAAAGAGAGAGAGGGGCAGAAGGTATAATGGAGCAAATTATAGCAGAGAACTTCCCTAATTTGGGGAAGGAAACAGGCATCAAAATCCAGGAGGCACAGAGAACCCCTCTCAAAATCAATAAAAATAGGTCAACAACCCAACATCTAATAGTAAAACCTATGAGTCTCATAGACAAAGAGAAAATCCTGAAAGCAGCTCGGGAGAAGAGATCTGTAACCTACAATGGTAGAAACATTAGATTGGCAACAGACCTATCCACAGATACCTGGCAGGCCAGAAAGGACTGGCAGGATATATTCAGAGCACTAAATGAGAAAAATATGCAGCCAAGAATACTATATCCAGCTAGGCTGTCATTGAAAATTGAAGGAGAGATAAAAAGCTTCCAGGACAAACAAAAACTACAGGAAATTGCAAACACAAAACCAGCCCTACAAGAAATATTGAAAGAGGTCCTCTAAGGAAAGAGAGAGCCTAAAAGCAACATAGACCAGAAAGGAACACAGACAGTATACAGTAACAGTCACCTTACAGGCAATACAATGGCACTAAATTCCTATCTTTCAATAGTTACCCTGAATGTAAATGGGCTAAATGCCCCAATCAAAAGACACAGGCTATCAGATTGGATTAAAAAACATGACCCGTTGATATGCTGTCTGCAAGAGACTCATTTTAGACCCAAAGACACTCCCAGATTGAAAGTGAAGGGGTGGAAAACCATTTACCATGCTAACAGACATCAAAAGAAAGCTGGGGTGGCAATCCTTATATCAGACAAATTAGATTTTAAACCAAAGACTGTAATAAGAGATGAGGAAGGACATTATATCCTACTTAAAGGGTCTATCCAACAAGAAGATCTAACGATTGTAAATATCTATGCCCCTAACATGGGAGCCACAGTTATATAAGGCAATTAATAACAAAAGCAAAGAAACACATTGAAAACAATACAACAATAGTGGGGGACTTTAACACCCCCCTCACTGAAATGGACAGATCATCTAAGCAAAAGATCAACAAGGAAATAAAGACTTTAAAGGACACACTGGACCAAATGGACTTCACAGACATATTCAGAACATTCCATCCCAAAGTAACAGAATACACATTCTTCTCTAGTGCCCATGGAACATTCTCCAGAATCGATCACATCCTAGGTCATAAATTAGGTGTCAACCGGTACAAAAAGATTGGGAACATTCCCTGCCTATTTTCAGACCACAATGCTTTGAAACTAGAACTCAATCACAAGAGGAAAGTTGGAAAGAACTCAAATACATGGAGGGTAAAGAGCATCCTACTAAAGAATGAATGGGTCAACCAGGAAATTAAAGAAGAATTTTAAAAATTCATGGAAACCAATGAAAATGAAAACAGAACTGTTCAAAATCTTTGGGATGCAGCAAAGGCAGCCCTAAGAGGAAAGGATATAGCAATAAAAGCCTTTCTCAAGAAACAAGAAAGGTCTCAAGTACACAATCTAACCTTCCAGCTAAAGGAGCTGGAGAAAAAACAGCAAATAAAGCCTAAACCCAGCAGGAGAAGAGAAATAATAAAGATCAGAGCAGAAATCAATGAAATAGAAACCAAAAAAACAGTAGAACAGATCAACGAAACTAGGAGCTGATTCTTTGAAAGAATGAACAAGACTGATAAACCCCTGGCCAGACTTATCAAAAACAAAAGAGAAATGACCCAAATCAACAAAATCATGAATGGAAGAGGAGAGATCACAACCAACACCAAAGAAATACAAACAATTATAAGAACATATTATGAGCAACTCTATGCCAGCAAATTAGATAACCTGGAAGAAATGGATGCATTCATAGAGATGCATCAACTACCAAAACTGAACCAGGAAGAAATAGAAAACCTGAACAGACCTATAACCACTAAGGAAATTGAAGCAGTCATCAAAAATCTCCCAAAAAACAAAAGCCCAGGGCCAGATGGCTTCCCAGGGGGATTCTACCAAACATTTCAAGAAGAATTAATACCTATTCTTCTGAAACTGTTCCAAAAAATAGAAATGGAAGGGAAACTTCCAAACTCATTTTATGAGGCCACCATTACCTTGATCCCCAAACCAGACAAAGACCCCATCGAAAAGGAGAATTATAGACCAATATCCTTGATGAACATGGATGCAAAAATTCTCACCAAAATACTAGCCAGTAGGATCCAACAGTATGTTAAAAGGCTTATTCACCACGACCAAGTGAGATTTATCCCTGGGCTGCAAGGTCGGTTCAACATCTGCAAACCAATCAATGTGATATAATACATTAACAAAGGAAGAACAAGAATCATATGATCCTCTGAATAGATGCAGAAAAAGCATTTGACAAAGTACAGCATCCTTTCTTGATCAAAACTCTTCAGAGTATAGGGATAGAAGGTACATACCTCAATATCATAAAAGCCATCTATGAAAAACCTACAGCGAATATCATTCTCAATGGGGAAAAACTGAGAGCTTTCCCCCTAAGTTCAGGAACGAGGCAGGGATGTCCACTATCACCACTGTATTCAACATACTACTAGAAGTCCTAGCAAGAGCAATCAGACAACAAAAAGAAATCAAAGGCATCCAAATTGGCAAAGAAGAAGTCAAACTCTCACTCTTTGCAGATGATATGATACTTTATGTAGAAAACCCAAAAGACTCCACCCCAAAACTGCTAGAACTCATACAGGAATTCAGTCAAGTGGCAGGATATAAAATCAATGCACAGAAGTCAGTGGCATTCCTATACACCAACAACAAGACAGAAGAAAGAAATTAAAGAGTCAATCCCATTTACAATTGCACCCAAAACCATAAGATACTTAGGAATAAATCTAACCAAAGAGGCAAAGGATCTATACTCAGAAAACTATAAAATACTCATGAAAGAAATTGAGGAAGACACAAAGAAATGGAAAAAACGTTCCATGCTCATGGATTGGAAGAACAAATATTGTGAAGATGTCAATGCTACCTAGAGCAATCTACACATTCAATGCAATCCCCATCAAAATACCATCCACTTTTTTCAAAGAAATGGAACACATAATCCTAAAATTTGTATGGAACCAGAAAAGACCCCGCATAGCTAGAGGAATGTTGAAAAAGAAAAGCAAAGCTGGCGGCATCACAATTCCGGACTTCCAGCTCTATTACAAAGCTGTCATCCTCAAGACAGTATGGTACTGGCACAAAAACAGACACATAGATCAATGGAACAGAATAGAGAGCCCAGAAATGGACCCTCAACTCTATGGTCAACTCATCTTTGACAGAGCAGGAAAGAATGTCCAAAGGAAAAAAGACAGTCTCTTCAACAAATGGCATTGGGAAAATTGGACAGCCACATGCAGAAGAATGAAACTGGACCATTTCCTTACACCACACACAAAAATAGACTCCAAATGGTTGAAAGACCTCAATGTGAGACAGGAGTCCATCAAAATCCTAAAGGAGAACACAGGCAGCAACCTCTTCGACCTCAGCCACAGCAACTTCTTCCTAGAAACATCAGCAAAGGCAAGGGAAGCAAGGGCAAAAATGAACTATTGGGACTTCATCAAGATAAAAAGCTTTTGGTGATGCCTGGGTGGCTCAGTCGTTAAGCGTCTGCCTTCGGCTCAGTTCATGATCCCAGAGTCCTGGGATTGAGCCCTGCATCAGGCTCCCTGCTCTGCGGGAGGCCTGCTTCTCCCTCTCCCACTCCCCCTGCTTGTGTTCCCTCTCTTGCTGTGTATCTCTCTCTGTCAAATAAATAAAATCTTTAAAAAAAAAAAAGATAAAAAGCTTTTGCACAGCAAAAGAAACAGTCAAAAAAACCAAAAGACAACCGACAGAATGGGAGAAGATATTTGCAAATGACATATCAGATAAAGGGCTAGTATCCAAGATCTATACAGAACTTATCAAACCCAACACCCAAAGAACAAAGAATCCAATCAAGAAATGGGCAGAAGGGGCGCCTGGGTGGCTCAGTTGGTTAAGCGACTGCCTTCGGCTCAGGTCATGATCCTGGAGTCCCGGGATCGAGTCCCGCATCTGGCTCCCTGCTCGGCAGGGAGCCTGCTTCTCCCTCTGACCTTCCCCCCTCTCATGCTCTCTCTGTCTCATTCTCTCTCTCAAATAAATAAATAAAATCTTTAAAAAAAAAAAAAGAAATGGGCGGAAGACATGAACAGACATTTTTCCAAAGAAGACATCCAAATGGCCAGCAGACACATAAAAAAGTTTTCAACATCGCTTGGCGTCAGGGAAATCCAAATCAAAACCTCAATGAGATACCACCTCACACCAGTCAGAATGGCTAAAATTAACAAGTCAGGAAACGACAGATGTCGGCGGGGATGTGGAGAAAGGGGAACCCTCCTACACTGTTGGTGGGAATGCAAGCTGGTGCAGCCACTCTGGAAAACAGTATGGCGGTTCCTCAAAAAGTTGAAAATAGAGCTACCATACGATCCAGCAATTGCACTACTGGGTATTTACCCCAAAGTTACAAATGTAGGGACCTGATGGGGTACGTGCACCCCGATGTTTATAGCAGCAATGTCCACAATAGCCAAACTGTGCAAAGAGCCAAGGTGTCCATCGACAGATGAATGGATAAAGATGTGGTATATATATATACAATGGAATATTATGCAGCCATCAAAAGGAATGAGATCTTGCCATTTGCAACGACGTGGATGGAACTAGAGGGTGTTATGCTGAGCGAAATAAGTCAATCAGAGAAAGACATGTATCATATGACCTCACTGATATGAGGAATTCTTAATCTCAGGAAACAAACTGAGGGTTGCTGGAGTGGGGGGTTGTGTGGGAGGGATGGGGTGGCTGTGTGATAGACACTGGGGAGGGCATGTGCTATGGTGAGCACTGTGAATTGTGCAAGACTTGAATCTCAGATCTGTACCTCTGAAACAAATAATGCAATATCTGTTAAGAAAAAAAAGAAGAAGAAGAAGAAGAAGAAGATAGCAGGAGGGGAAGAATAAAGGGTGCGGAAATCGGAGGGGGAGATGAACCATGAGAGATGGTGGACTCTGAAAAACAAACTGAGGGTTCTAGAGGGGAAGGGGGTGGGAGGATGGGTTAGCCTGGTGATGGGTATTAAGGAGGGCACGTTTTGCATGGAGCACTAGGTGTTATGCAAAAACAATGAATCATGGAACACTACATCAAAAACTAATGATGTAATATATGGTGATTAACATAACAATAAAAAAATTTTTTTTAAAGAATTGGCTTTAACAAATAATTATAAGAACTATACATAATGACTCTACTCCTTGAGATTAATAATAATTCTCTACTGCCAAACACAGCACACTCTGATCAGTCTTTAGCCATAAACATATATGCATGTAAAGAGAGAGGATGTTGCCAAAATTCACTCTGTGATAAAGATGAACTCAGCAATTAATGTGCTATAACCTCAGTATTTGTTCTCCATGAATTAAAATTTGGGGGAACTTTTTTAAGATAATATGTCTTAGCTCTATTATATATAGTTCTATCTAAATTGATGAGTGTTTATATTTTTATTTTGTTTATACTTCACTAGAATATTGTGTTTGGTATTGCCCAAATATTACTGAGCTTCTATATGCTATATTTGGATAGCTCTTTTGAAAATGGAACTCAATACATTTTTCTCTTCAGCTTTCTAATTAAAATTCTGTTTTTATATTGTATAGTCACGTTCTTTTTTGATATCTGTTCTTCATCAATGATCCATCAGCTCCATGAATCAAGGGCTGCATTTTCTATGTTTTATTCATTATTTATATGCAGAATGCACAGGCTAACTCACTCATCATGTATTCACTGATTTTTTATTAGGCATCAAGATCTCTGTTGGATAAGGAAAGAGGGCCAAAAACAAGATAGTCATAATATCTTGGTTCTTGTAACTTGATAAATAATATAACTACAATGTTCCAGTTACTATCCAAATTAAGAACAATATGACAAGGCCTCTGTCTTTGAATGAGTATAATATGGGAATGGACAATCACCATGCCACACACTATGAGCTTATAGAGCTATGTACAAATATTTTAATATCACAGAAATAAATACTTTAAGGGCACCTGAGGAGGTCAAAGAGAAGAGTGACCAAATATATCTTGAAAATATATTTAGACTTTGTCAAATAAGACAAGGCAGGTAATAGCACTACAGGACAGTAGTGCCCCTTTCTGTATGTGTCAAGGAGTGAAAGTAAATTTGAGGGTTTAAACGAATGAGATGTGATTTATTTATATTAGTCTGTCAGCAGCCCAATACTATAGGGCCCACAAAATAAGTAGTGTGACTTTACCCTAAAGTTAATATGGGACTTTTAAAGGAAACATTTGTTTTTCATTGCAGAAACTGAGTAGATATCTGGAAAGTATGCTCCCTTGATAAAGTACTGAAAAGTTAACTCCCTCTTCTCCTTTCACTTACCTTTTTAAATAACACAAAATACATTCTACTCCAGGAGTTTCTAGCAAGTAGAACAAAAGCAATAATAAAAGATTCCAAATATTTGGTGTAAAGAAGTGTTGATTATAAATGGAGAAAATATAATAGGCAATAAGTACTGTGGTAACTATAAATCATTTCAGATATTGTGAAACCAAGACTTTATAGGAAGAAATCTCTGCAACAGGCTAAGTTAAGATCAAGTTAGAAGAAAAGTAGAATGGCAAGTCAGGGATTAGTGATGGGTATAACTGGAAAAGATTGAAAGGAATCACTGTGGTTAGTAAATGATAAAATACATAATACTATGTAATATTGAATCAGTGCTTCTTGGATCATTAGTCCATATATTTCCGGATTTCTCTGCATATTGAGATCAATATTTTTACTGCTTTGGGGCATCAAGCTCAAATAAATGGTTCATTGCTAATGTCTGAATTTTAAATTTTGTAGACAGATTTGTCGACAGTGAATCAATTGTCTTGAAAGCAAACTGTGGATAAATAACAGAGTTTTTAATATTATGAAATTTTCTCTTATTAATCAAGATAAAAGAGCCACACACTAGGGAAGAAGAAGATATAACAGATTTATAATCTAATGGCAGGCATAAAGTCCTTCTACTTCTGAAAGTTGCAAATAGAAGAAAAGGGAGGAGATGGAAGGATTTTTTTGCATCTACCATCCATCCCTGTGGTCAATTCTATGATTGGCAATTTGGCTGTGCATAGGTGGACAGTTTTTTCTGCTGGTTTTGGCTGGATTGACTCATGCATTTGTCTTCAGCCAGTGGTCAAAAGTCTCATTCATATATCTGACAGTTGGCTGGCAAGGGACTGACTACTGGCCAGGGCACAGGGGGACTGGGTCATATGTCTTACATCTTATAGCAAACTAGCCTGAATTCATGTACATAGTGGTGGATGAAGTTTCTATTAGCATAAAGAGTAGAAATTCCAAGATCTCAAGAGACCATCTTTTTGTCTTTCTATTGGCCAAAGCAAGTAGAAAGGCTAGTCCAGATTCAAGTTTAAGGAAAACAGACTCCACCTCTTAATGGAAAAATCTAAGTGTTATGCTCGTATTTTTTTATTGCCTTTTGATATTTCCTTTTAAAAGGGAATTCTGGTCGAGTCATCAAGAGCTCAGTAGAAAACAGCACAGAGGCTCCTCCCTGTTCTCAATGTCAATAAAAACATCAAACCTAGTCTAATCCATGAGTAGATTAACACACAAATACATGCACCAAAGTCAAGCAGAAAGGAAGATGTGCTTATATATAAAGATTAAATAAATAGTATCTGCTTCCCTATACATATGTCCAAACTTAAAAATAAAAGAAGAAGAGGAGGAGGTGGAGAAGGAGAAGGAAGGGGAAGATGATTGTAGGCATATAAAAATATGAAAAATTGAACGAAGCACACCTCCAACCAACATCATATTAAGTGGTGAGAAATTAGATGCTTTTCTTCTAAGTTTGGTAACAAGGCAAGGAAATTTTCTCACTTCTCCTACTCAGCACCACATTGGAAATCCTAGCAGTGCAGTAAGGCAAGAAAAAGGAAAAACACATACAGATTAGAAAAGAAGAATACAAACTGTCTCTATCTGCAGATATCATGTTGAACTATGGAAAATCTACCTTACTAAATCTACATAAAATGCTTCTAGAGCTGAAAAAATTTTGACCAGGTTTGGGGTGGCACCCAGAATATAAGGAGATTGTGAAAAATGTATCTAATTATATTACACATAGATGTCATATTTAAAGCAATGAAGAATACTTAAAAAAAAAAAAGCATCTGTTTGAAGACACCTAGCTGGCTCAGTCAGTAGACCACAAGATTCTTGATCTTAGGGTCATGAGTATCAAGCCCCACTTTGGGCATGGAGCCTACTTAAAAATAAATAAATAAATAATATATAGTATATAGTATATAGTATATATACTATATATATCTATATATAGTATAGTGTCGCTATTGAGTGCTAGATTTCTCACTGTCAAAGAAGGACATTACAAATAAGTAAGGGAAATGTTAGAATGAATTCTGTGCTTATGAATTAGAGTTATATATATCAGTATGAAATTATATTTATTTAATAGATAGACAGGTAAGAAAACAAAAATCAATATATGTGCTTATAGATACATGTGTATGTATATATTTTTTCCGAACTCCATTCTCTTGGAGGGCCTAGAATCAGTGACAACCCAGAAGCAATGAGCACATCTTGTATCTAGATCATGGCTTCTAAACACCATTTCCTAATAAAAGAAACAAACACCCCTTTTTAAAAATGTTGATTTTAGACTTGGGGCAAGGGAAATATAAACTAAGCATATGCCTGCATATTCTTGTATTGCCATTAAATACAATAAGGACACAGGAGCCAACCTGAAAGAGTTCCTAATAAGCACAGCTGGAGAAAAAAGTGAGCAATAACATAAATAGTGATGGTATTAGATGATAAAGAGATAATAAATAATTACCTATGATGTATCAATAGTGATGTAAATAAATAATTGATTAAATGATTCAGTAAATAAATAAATGGGACAAGAATGAATAAGAAGTAAAATAAATTGTAAGACAGAACTATCTGCAATTTTAAGTATGTCTACACTTTCTCTATCATCTAGTACTAGAAAAAAGACTGGGGATGTAGAACAAGATGAGAGCGATTATCTGGTTTTTTCCACATTTTAGTTGTGATGTGTAAAATTTCACTATATAATCTTGGAGTAACTGGAGCTCTAAATTGGCACAGGAATGTGGTTGTAGCTCTAACACAAAGGATATTCCAAAGATATTTGACACTAAGTTTGCCTTTGGAAGAGCGCACCTTTCCTCCCTCCCTCCCTCTCTCCTACCCTTCCTTCCTTCCTTCTCTTTTCTGTGGCTTTAAGTAGAAATGATTTTACTGACAGCTCTCAAACTCAGCAAGATAATGGAGCCTTTGATATATCTTAGGAAGTCTACTAGTTCATAATTTCATGTAGAGGGTATTTTGAGTAAAAAAAAAGTATTTATCATTGTATGTGTTCTCTGGGATTTGAGTAAATTCTGGAAAGTAAGAAAATGGCTAAAAATCAGTCACTGTGTGGTTTTTATTTCCCCAAATGTTCCATCTGGCCATATATTCAAGTTGATTTGAAATGTGCCACATGATTTGTGTCACTATGGTGCCTGAAATTCCATGAAGAGTACTGAAATTTTATATTGTATTTGATTTGTTTGAAAATCTGTATGGCTGCCTTTGAGAGTACAGCATTTGGTGGTGTTGAAAAACATTATGTAAAAAAAATATAGTTTTTAAGTTACTATTTTATAGTATTCTTTTCTACTGACACACATAAAATGCATTATAATGTTACATGATGCCCACCTGATTTAATAATTAGACTAGCATAAAATAATTGATTTTAAATCATCTGTATAACATAATAAAAACAAAACATAATGCAGTTATGGTGATGCAACTGGTACCAAAGTGTTCATTGGAAATGACACAAAAGATTTGGTATTAGAGTGGGATTTCTTTAAAAAAGAAATACATCTACTTAATTTAAAAAAACTGTTTTTAAAGAAAGCACGATAATATCATTGCCTCTGATTTAATCAAAAGATCATATAGGAAAAAATCTGTTTCTAATGTTATTATGTCTGTTTTCTATTTGGTGTAAAGTCATTAGAGTGCTGAATACCTCAGGCAGCCTATAAAAAGTGGTATCTATGATAGATACGGTGTGTTCTTGGAAGTCATTCATCCATGCAAAATAGCAGGTGATAGAAAAACTCAGAATTTAGATAAAAGGACAAACTATCTTCTCATGATGAATTTGATCTAAACCAGAAGTCAGGATATATGCCAGGCTTGACATTTGAAAGGTTGATGATTTGTTTGGTTTTCTTTCTACAGATGTTTATCATCCTAACCAAAGAAATATCCTCAAGCTTAGTTGGAATATATTTTGGCTTAGCCCAAAGAACCTTAGTAAGGTCAGAAAACATAAATCTAATCTTATGCAATGTACCTGCTATAGACTGAATGTTTGTGATCCCTTAAAATTTACTATGTTGTAACTTAATCCCCAATGAGATGATATCTGGAGCTGGTGACTTTGGGAAGTGATTAGGTCATGAGGGTGGAGTTCTCATGCATGGAATTAGTGTCCTTATAAGAGAGATCTCAGAGAACTCCCTCATGCCTTCCACTACGGAGAGGACATAGTTAGAAACAGCCCTCTATGAACCAGTAAGTGGCACTCTCCCGACACCGAATCTTTCTGCATTTTGATCTTGGACTCTGCAGACTCTAGAACTGAGGGAATAAATTTCTGTTGTTTAAGCCACACAATCTATGGTATTCTGTTATGGCAGCAACCTAGTTGGACAAAGACGGTAGCTATTTGGATTTGAAGAACATTTAAGTCCTCTCAGCTTCTAATTCCTCATCTATAAAATGGAGAGGGAAACAATAATGTCACAATTTATTAAAATAATAATAAGAGAAAACATACGATGAGAAAGCACTTAATAAAACACAAAATATCCTCAGAAAGGGACGCTATCTTAGTCTAAACTAACGCTTATAAAAAGATATAAATCTAACGTGATGATGAATACTGTAAATTTTCAAAACAGAATAACAAGGGTAAACAATTACACATAACTGAAAAGCTAAATTAATTCTAAAAATCTTTAGTTATTTAACTGTTTTCACTTTTTTATTTAACATTTATTCAGCCAAACTATTCACTAGGTATTGTGATAATCTCTAAGTATTTAAGCATAAATACAATAATCTTCTGTCTTCAAAAGCAGCAGTTTAATAGGTTGAGAATTTTAACCAGTTTTCTTCTATTTGTAACTGATTGTTTTGAATTCAAATATGCAAAATAATACTTTTAATTTTCTCATGGTCTCTCCACACTGAAAATTCATAGATATTTAAAGAATTTTTAATTTATAAAATATGCATTTCCTATGTGAAATTTTTTCAAAAATCATAATTATATCCAATTAGACTTCTTTACATATAAATTACTTAAAAGTAACAATAGCAGCAGTAGTAGTACTAGTAACAGAAGTAGGAATAATAGTAGGAATAATGAAAATTTAGAAGAGACAGAAAAAGAAAAGAAGGAAGGAAATGAGGGAAGGATAGATAGAACATGCTTTTGTCAAAAATTAGTTGATGAAAAAAAATCAGTTGATTATATTTGTGTTAGTGTATTTGTAGGTTTCTTATTTTGTTCTGTTAATATGTTTTTTTCTTTCACCAATACCATACTGCCTTGATTACTGTATATTTTTAACAAGTCTTGCATTGTATAATATGAGTCCTCCAACTTAGGTTTTCTTTTTCAGTATTTTTTGTCTGTTGTAGGATTTTGACTTTTCATATAAATTTTAGAATCACTTTGTTAATGTCTACAAAATCTCTTGCTGCCATTTTAATTGAGAATTTATTGAATCTATACGTGAACTGGGGAAGAACTGACATCTTAACAGTACTGAGTTTCCCAATGCATGAACATGAAATATCTCTCCATTATTTATGTATCTCTCCATCATGTGAGTTTTAGTAGACTGGGTCAAGGAATGGGTCCATTTAAACTAAATTATAAAATTTGTGAACACAGAGTTGCTCATAGTATTCTTTTTTAATTGTTTTCATGTCTAAGGTATGAGTAGTTATGATCCATTTTTCATTTTAACATGAGTAATTTGTGTCTTTTGTTATTTAGAAGTGTGTTAAATTTCCAAATATTTGAGGGTTTTTTCATCTATCTTTCTTTTGTAGATTTCTTGTTTAATTCCATTGTGGTCTGAGAACATACTTTATATGACTTCTATTATTTTGAATTTGTTCAGATGTGTTTTGTGGCATAGAGTGTGCTTTATCTTGGTGGGTATTCCATGTAAGATTGAGAAAAATATGTATCCTGCTGTTACGCATACACACCTAGACTCATTATGTCCTCTTAGAGATTTGACCCCTTTATTATCATGCAAAGCCCCTTTTTATCTTTCATGATCTTCTTTGTTCTGAAGTCTGCTTATTTTCTGAAATTAGGGTAGCTACACCAGCTACTGTTTAATTAAGGTACACATGATATATCTTTCTCCATACCTTCATTTTTACCTTATCTGAGTCTTTACATTCAAAATGGGTTTTTACTTGAATCTTGTTTTGTTTTTCTAATCTAGCTTTACATGCTCTGTCTTTGAATTTTTGTTTTAAAACTATTTGTATTTAAAGTTATTTTTGCTATAGTTAGATTAATATCTATAATGTTTCTAATTGTTTTCTAATTGTATGCATTAGTTTATTCTCCCTTCTTTTCCTGCCTTCTTTCATTGAAATTACATTTAATGTGATTTCATTTTAGCTTCTCTCTTGATCTATTAACTATACTTCTTTAATTTATTTTATTTTTTTGGTGATCACTATATGATGGACAACATAGAGGGTTTTTTAGGTTCTTATTTTAATTTTAGTTAGTTAACATACAGTGTTACATTAATTTCAGGTGTACAATATAGTGACTCAACACTTCCATATATCACCCAGTGCTCATCACAAGTGCACTCCTTAATCCCCAACACCTTTTTAATCCATCCCACTACCCACCTCCCCTCTGGTAACCATCAGTATATTCTCTGTAATAAAGAGTCTGTTTCTTAGGAAGAGTTAAGATGTGAGACCCAAAGCTTGTCTCATCCATCCAACACCAGTTAGATAGTTAGCAAATTATTCTGAACACCCAAGAAATCAATTTTTTTTTTTTTTGTTCTGAGAGAGCAAATACTGCAAGTCTACAAGTAGGAAAGTGACCACCTTTTGGGTGGTAGGAGGTGCGGAAAGTTGACTTGAAGGAAATATAGCCATGGGTATGGTGGCAGGGAGAGAGCTCTGCTTATGGAGGCTATTGTGAAGTATTTTAAGCAATGGAGGATAAAATCTAAACTTTTGGAATTCCGCTACCATGGGGGCAATTCCTGGCTTAAAGATGGGCAGGTGGTGAGACGGGGCAGAGTGCCAGGAGTGACACCAAGGTCTGAAAATCCCCTGGGTTGCAAGAAGAATGGGAGACGCCAATGCACAACACTGTTCTTAGGCATAGGAACAGTGAAGCCATCTGAGAACGTGATTTCTGCTCTCTTTTGCCATAAACTGCAAACTGCGTCATGGTCCTGCAACCACTTTCCTGGGACGGGCTGGCACATGGCAAAAACGCAGTGAGACTCTCCCCTGAAGGAACAGCGTGGGTCTGTGCCACAGGAGTCCCTAAAATTTCGAGTTTTGAAATTCAGTTGTGCACCCGAGATAAAAAAGCTTGGACACAGGCAGGGTGAACACAGGGTTATGACAGAAACAGGGGACACAAAAGGAGTGATTGATTGCTCTTCTGTGAGGGCTCACTCAAGAGTGGGGGTCAGGAACTTTCAGCTCCGGGCTATACTCATCCCACCCAGGAGCACTGAAAGACTTTAGGGAGCCTAACAGCGCTACCTAGTGGAGGCCAGAGCTGCTTACACCAAGCCCTGCCCCCCCCTGCAAGCTATAGACGCATTTCCACTAACGCAAGTCCACCTGAGAATCAGCGCAACAAGCCCCTCCCCAAGAAGACCAGCTCAAACAACTCACCGGCACCAAGTCTACTGATCATACAGTGCTTCAAAGCTTCAGCTGTAGAGGCATTAGGATCTAGCTTCCTTTTTAATTTTCTTTATTTTTTATATTTTTCATTTATTTTATTTTTAATTCCTTTTTCTTATTTTTAAAAAATTACATTTTTTAAATTTGTGTTTATTTTCATTTATTTAATTAATTTATTTTATTTTAATTTTGGATCTAGATTCTTTTAACAAGCAGACCCAAACACACCAAGGGTCTATTTTTTTTTTTCCTTTCTTTTCTTTTTCCTTTCTTCTTTTCTTTTCTGGACGAGTTCGAGAAATTCATTCCAAAAGAAAGAACAAGAAGTAGGACTCATAGCCAGGGATTTAATCAACACAGATATAAATAAGATGTGTGAACTAGAATTTAAAACAATTATAAAGATGCTAGATGGGCTTGAAAGAAGCATAAAACATACTAGAGAATACCTTAATGCAGAGATAAAAGAGCTAAAACACAGGATGAAATAAAAAAAAAATGCTATAACCAAGATGCAAAGCCAAATGGATGCAATAAAAATGAGGATGGATGAAATAGGGGAGCAAATCAGTGATATAGGAGGTAAAATTATGGAAAATAATGAAGCTAAAAAGAAGAAGGAAAGAAAGGTAATGATATGAAGGTAGACTTATGCAATTCAACAACTTATTAAAATGTAATAACAGCCATATCAATAGAGTCCCAGAAGGTGAAGATAAAGGGGAAAAAAGGGGCAGAAGTTTTATTCAAATAAATTATAGCTGAAAACTTCCCTAAGCTGGGGAAGGACACAGACATCAAAATCCAAGAAGCCTTGAAAACTCCTATTAAATTCAAAAAAGCCAGACATCGCCAAGGCATTTCATAGTCAAATTCACAAAATGCACAGACAAGGAAAGAATCCTGAAAACAGCAAGAAAAAGAAAAGTCCTTAACTTACAAGGGAAGACAGATTAGGTTTGCAGTAGATCTGTCCACAGAAACTTGGCAGGCCAGAAGAGAGTGGCAGGATACATTCAATGTGATGGGAAAAACATGCAGCCAAGAATTCTTTATCCAGCAGGGCTGTCATTCAGGATAGAAGGAGAGATAAAGTGATTCCCAGACAAACAAAAACTAAAGGAGTTCATGCCCATTAATACACACACACACACACACACACACACACACGCTGGAATATTGTTCAGCCATAAAAAAGAAAGAAATCCTGCCATTTGCCACGATGTGGATGGGGCTAGAGAGTATTATGCTAAATGGAATAAGTCTGTCAGAGAAAGACAAATGTCATGTGATTTCACACATAATGGAATTTAAGAAACAAAACAAATGAGCATAAGGAATAAAGAGAAAGAGAGGCAAACCCAGAAACAGATTCTTACTTCCCTTCTTTTGCTGGCTTTAGGCTTTATTTGCTGTTCCTTTTCTAACTCCTTTAGGTGTAAGGTTAGGTTGTGTATTTGAGACTTTTCTTGCTTCTTGAGGAAGACCTGTATTGCAATATACTTCCCTCTTAGGACTGCCTTTACTGCATTCCAAAGCTGTTGTGTTTTCATTTTCATTTGCTTCTGTATATTTTTACCCATTCAGTCTTTTGTAGGATGTTCTTTAACCTCCACATATTTGAGGTCTTTCCAAATTTCTTTTTGTAGTTGACTTCAAGTTTCATAATGTTGTGGCCTGAAAATACACACAATCTTGAAATTTTTGTACTTGTTGAGGGCTGATTTGTGACCCAGTATGTAATCTGGAAATTCTAGAAAACTTCCATTTTCACTTTAAAGAATGTGTACTCTGCTGTTTTAGGATGAAATGTTCTGAATATATCTGTTAAGTATGTCCAGTTCAGTGTGTCATTCAAAACCATTGTTTCCTTGTTAATTTTCTGCTTAGATGATCTGTCCATTGCTGTAAGTGGGGTGCTAAAGTCCCCTCCTATTATTGTATTATTATCAGTGAATTTCTTTATGCTTATCATTAATTGCTTTATATATTTGGGCACTCCCAAGTTGGGGGCATAAATATTTATATTGTTAGATCTTGATGGATAGATCCCTTGATTATGATAGAATGCCCTTCTTCCTCTCTTGTTATAGTCTTTGTTTTAAAATCTAGTTTGTTTGATATAAGTATGGCTACTCCAGCTTTCTATTAATGTCCAGTAGCATGGTAGATGGTTCTCTAGCCCCTCACTTTCAATCTGCAGATGTCTTTAGATCTAAAACAAGTATTTAGAGAGATTTAGACAGATTTTGTTTTTTATCTTGTTTTTTACCCTATGTCTTTTGATTGGAGCGTTTAGTCCATTTACATTCAGAGTGATTACTGAAAGGTATGTATTTAGTGCCATTGTGTTCCTTGTAGAGTTGATATTTCTGGTGATGTTCTCTGGTCCTTTCTAGTCTTTGTTGCTTTTGTTCTTTTTTTCTCCACTTAAAGAGTCCCTCTTAAAATTTCTTGCAAAGTTGGTTTAGTGGGCACAAACTCCTTTAGTTTTTGTTTGTCTAGGTATCACTTTATCTCTCCTGCTCTGATAAAAATAGAAGACCTGCTGAACCCTCCCACTGCAGCAGCTCTGGCTGAATGCTGAGGGGAAAATGCTTGGTCCTTTTGCTCAACATTTTGATTAACAACTTCGATAAAGACTCAGATGGCATGCTTACCAAATTTGGGGATGATATAAAGCTGAGAGTTATAGCTAATATGTTGGATGTTAGAATCAAGATTCAGAGTGCTTAACAAGCTGGAATAATGAGCTGCAACTAAGAATAGGAGAAAGAAGATAAGAAAAAGCACAGTTCTGCATTATGGTACCCAAAAGGCAACTGAACATACATACTCAGAATGGGGGAATACAAAACTTTATAGTGGTTCCTAAAAAACAAGACTTTCTGATTTGGCTACAAACTGAAAATTCATCAGTAGTCACTACACAAATTATGCATTTCATTTATTTTAATGTAAACTACATCTACTGAGAAGTATTTAAGATGATTAACAAAACATGTACAAAAATACTATTTAAATGGCCCAGAGATTATGGGTAAATACAATATAATATTGAGGATATTGTACTCCTATTTATTCAAGAAACATTGAGCATCTATTTTGGCTGAAAGACTGTTCTTTGCCTATTAAACATCTACTCATCCTTCGAAAAAAAAAAAAAGGTATATCTTCTTTATCCATTCATCAGTTGAATTCCAGGCTTCAAGTTATATTACAAAGCTGTAGTGATCAAAACAGTATGGTACTGGCACAAAAATAAACCGATAGCTCAACAGAACAGAATAGAAAATCCAGAAGTGAACCCAGAGCTATATGGTCAATTTACCTTTGACAAAACAGGAAATAATATCCAATGGGAAAAAGTCTCTTCAACAAATGGCGGTGAAGTTTACAATATATAGTTTTAACTAATCTAAGCCTACCTTTAAATATGATTACTGTTTCACATTTAGTGTAGCAGCCATATAACAGAATCCTCTGTTCTTCCCCTTTCCTGCCTATAACATGTATCCTATCTGGATCTGGTTATGATGATAGCTTTATTTTTTTACACATTGTTTTTCTTTGTTCGTTTGCTTTTGTTTTTGCAAGGTTTGCACTGTATTTAATGTTTGATGTTGCCATAGGTGCTGGAGGTTTCAGATTCCTGTAGTGTTGTTTTTTTGTTTGGACCTCCTCTCTTGCCTTTGAAATTCTTTAAGTACTCCTTTTTAGTGATGATTCATGTCTTGTAGCTCTTTCATCTGTAAACCACTGTTAGCATAGTGGAGTCTGATTATGGATAAATAATCAATTCATATAACAGAGTTAAAAAACAAATAAACAAAAACAAGAAAACAAATATCTAAATCCTTTGACTAAAAATATTTAATTATACACTCATTCAAAATAGACATCTTGAAAAAGTTAAATTCCTAAATTTCAATATTTTTCTATACTCATTCTTAAAATGTTGACATTAGACTAAATTGTCTCTATAAGTTGTTGCAAAGATAATATTCTTTGTAACTCTTCTGTTTCCCTTCAGACTCAGAGTGGGAATTATATCTTACTTTCAGGGATATATAGATCTGCTTTATTTCAGGACGTTGCTGGACAATGGGAAGAATTACTCACCAATTTTTTCCCCAGGCTCATAGAAAGGTTATGTATCCTTCTTCATTGAAATTAGGTTGGGGTCATATGACTGGGTTCTGACCAAAAAAGAAATGATAGTGGAAATGTTGTGCATCACTGTCAGGCATGGTGCCCTGGACTCTTTATAAATGTTGGCAATTACATTACCACAACAGAAGGAAAGATATGGTCTGTGTGTATGTGTGATATATTGACATATACCAGGATATATATGTATGCATTGAGTGAACACAACAAATGGTATTTAGAATTGGTCATACTAAAATTAAAATTAAATGATCAATATTAACATTTCCTTTCAATTTAATAGTACTTTAAACAAGTTTATTGTTGTTGTTGTTTTCCCTAAAAGTGTAGCTTTAAGATCATCAATATGGAATTCACCTCAAGAGATGTCTTTATAAAAGAAAGATTACCATTTGTTAACTTGTTAAATCAAAACCTATGCAAGTGGAATTCTGCATTTTAAACAAATAATCTGTCTACTGGATAAATTTAGAGAAATGATACTTAAATTTTACAGGCTTTTTCATATGAACAATTTCATTTAATCTACATATAAACCTATCTGATTTATCAGGAGTTTTCAAAATGTTTTATTTATTTACATTTATGTAATTAAGTCCTTCCTTATTCTAATATAAACAAAGGGGGGTTTCAAAATTTACTTAACAAAATGAGATTTTTTTAAAGATATAATTAGCTAAATAGGAAAAAAATATATGATGAAACCAATTAAAAGATTTATACTCAAAAAGTGTGACAGATGGCAGACCCTTTCTAGGCTCTAGAGTTCCAGTAAGACCAACTGGGAGCTGTGGCTCAGACTGTGAGCCTCAGCTCTTACCAGCTTACAAAATTTCAGATGCCGTGTCCGTGACATGTCAGGGCCCTTGACTTCACACCAGGGGTATATTCCCTTGTAAATCCATCCAATTTCAAAAATTGAGACTTCTATGTGAGTTTCAAGAAACTCAGCCCTTGCCTCAGGGGCCCTACCACTTTATAAAGAACAGACCTTGAATTCTTTTTTCAAACCAGGAATCAGTTTCTGCAACAGTCCCCTGGAGGAGTGTGGTTTCCAAAAATAAATAAATAAGTAAGTAAGTAAAATAAAGCTTGTGCTTCTGTTGCTTGCTTTGTTAATAAATAGCAGATTACATTCTCTGGGGCTATGCTAAATTTATAAAGAACATGTTATGCCAGACTAACTTGATTGCTTTTTTTGATAAACTCAGTAAATTAGTGGATAAAGGAATGGAGTGGATGGAAAATATCTTGATTATAATAAAACAAGTTGGTGGCAATTCACAAACACACATACAAAAGATCTTCTTGAAAATTTAATTCAAATTACCTTAGCTGCAAGTACTGTCACTTAGATTGAAAATTGAATGAAGAATGACCATAAAGAAAGGGTAATGAAAATGCTAACAAAGAAATCTATCATGGGCACTTAAAATCTTAATGAATATTATATAAAGGAGGCTAACTAGCCCAGGCTCTAATTTCTCATGTTGCCTATTCAATTGAAGTTTTGTGGAAAACCAAGGGGATTGTTTTGCTTTACTACTTGAAATCATGTCCTATTTAGAAAACCAGCAATTGCTTTACCCAGGTTTACTAGACTGTAGATATTATTCTCTACTCCACAATTTCAGCCATACTTATATTCTAAGGAAATCCTGACAAGTACAGAGATAGTTTATATTGTTTTTTTTCTCTATTTTGCATGGTGGGTACAGGTGAAAGTGGGTGAAGTGAGTCTGGAATTGAAATCAGTGTCTTGGGTGCAGTATCTGATATTCCCATGTAAGATAGGGCACTCCACCAAATTAGTGACAACTTACTGTTTACCAATGTTGTATAGCCCTACTTTGCAAGCTTAGGTGTGTTTATAGCTGTGTTCTTTAGTTCTCTGTATGAAAAGGTAGCATGATACATTAGTTCAGAAGACAGCTTTTAGACCTGGTTTGTCTCTTAGGAACTGAAGAAACTCGAAAATGTTCCATGATCATTATTAACTTCTGTTACCTTAAATGTTACATGATGATGTAACACATAGTTATTATGGACCTCATTGAGTCTATGTTATGGAAAATGTTGAGAGATGTTAAAAGCTAATGTGCAGGTGTCCGTACGCATTTAAAGGTTCTGATGTACATGATATGTTTACATATTTACCTACTTCCAAATAAGTATTCAATTATTGATGATGGTGATGGTCATGGTTAGGATGTTATTGGAATTGAAATCAGTCTACCTGGCTAGGATCCTGATATTGTCTTTCCTTTCTTTTCTTTTTTTTTTTTTTAAGATTTTATTTATCTACTTGAGACAGAGAGAATGAGAGACAGCATGAGAGGGAGGAGGATCAGAGGGAGAAGCAGACTCCCTGCCGAGCAGGGAGCCCGATGCGGGACTCGATCCCGGGACTCCAGGATCATGACCTGAGCCGAAGGCAGTCGCTTAACCAACTGAGCCACCCAGGCGCCCCTCCTTTCTTTTCTTTCCTTCCTTCCTTCCTTCCTTCCTTCCTTCCTTCCTTCCTTCCTTC
>NC_058418.1:37566472-37604353 GCF_002201575.2 Neomonachus schauinslandi | reverse complement strand
TTCCTTCCTTCCTTCCTTCCTTCCTTCCTTCCTTCCTTCCTTCCTTCCTGTCTTTCTTTCTTTTTCTGTTCCAAGTATAATTAAAATACAGTGTTATATTAGTTTCAGGTATGCAAATAGTGGTTCAGAAATTCTATACATTTCTCAGTGCTCAACATGAGAAATATACTCTTAGACCCTTCACCAATTTCACTCACACAACCACCCAGTTCGGCAGCTGCCAAGTTTGTTCTCTATAGGAGTCTGTTTTCTTTGTCTGTCTCATTTTGTGTGTGTGCATTTGCTTTGCTTCTTACATTCCATATATGAGTGAGATTATATGGTATTTTTCTTTGTTACTGACCTATTTCACTTAGCATTATACTCTCTAGATCCATTCATGTCATTGCAAATAGAAAGATTTCATTCTTTTTTATGGCCAAGTGATATTTTATTGTATATATACACCACATCTTCTCTATCCATTCACCTATGGGTGGATACTTGGGTTGCATATCTTGATTATTATAAATATGCTACAGTAAACATAGGGGTGCATATATCTTTTTTTTTCTTTTAACAGAAAGTTGGAATCTGCCCCATTTTCTTCAATATTAGAATTTATCTTCATAAAGCCAATGGTACTCTTTCCTTTCTGATTTTGAGTGTCATAGATTCTGTGTTCAACCTATTTCATTAGACATTTTTGAATTCCACACTTTGGCCATTTCCTTTAGGATCCCATGCATCTGCATTTTTTAATTCCCACGATCATCTACAATTCTGACATCTTTCTCTTAACAATTGAACTGTACTGCTAAGTATTCATCAGTGTTTCCCAGTGAAACTGCCTTTTAGATGAGACCATAGTCATAGATACTAAAAGCCAGCCACAGCTATGCCAATAACTGGTATTATCCTAAGTGACCAACTCCCTCATTGTCAATATATGGAGGTAATTTATGCCACTGCAATTTAGAATAAAGTGAATAAAATGACAAAGTCTGAATGCATTTATATTCTTTGATAAATCCCCTAGCTTATATAAGTATCTATTTCTTCATCTGTAAAATGGGAATGATAATCCTTGCATTGCCTACAACATAAGATAGTTATGAAACTCAAATTATTATAGGAAAGTTCTTGGAAATCCCTAAAATACTGTAGAAGATTGAAGAGATTATTAAGTGACCCACTTATTGAGGAAGAAAAGAGAAATCCCAGCTCTCATTATTCTGTTTATGGGACTTAAGAAGGGATGTTTCTGGCTATGGTAAGATTTTTATTTGCAGCACAATTAGTTTTATTTTGGAATGTTAATGAGAAAACAAGAAATAGGATAATTTTGAAATAAATATAGTGAGCTAAATTTATTTTAGATACCAATAATTGGGAATATTAACTTGTTACTCTAAGTCCCTACCTTTTGTAATATTACAGAATTTTCATCTTGTAACCATGATAAAATTAGCATTGGGGGTAGCTTCTCAATAATTGGCTTCAAATATTGTCATAATTGATTCAAATTAGGTAAATTTTCAAAGCTTGGCAATAGCACAGGATTTGGGCCAGTTAGATTTGGCATTGCTTTCTCACTCTCAACTTATTAAATCATTTAACTTCTCTCAGTCTTGGAATACCTTATGTATTGATTGGGATTTTTAATATTTTTAATATATGACAGCCTGTATGCTAATATATATTAATAATCTTTCTCAGTGCTAAGTCTAAAGTAGTAATCTAACAAAGGATACCCTACTATGTATTAAGACAGGTTTTCTTCAGGAGCTGTTGGGAACAAAAACATATAAACTACTCCCACCAATATGAGAAATCAGGGAACAATTGTGCATGCTTGCATTTTATGGGGGAGTGGGCTTGTGAGACAATTAATTTAATCTACTCTGAAATCGATGCCTACTATAAATACATTTTTTTAAGAAAAAAGTATAATTGCTAGATTAAAAGTAATCTACTGGATGAGAAGATCTACTTTCATCCAAAGCAGTTTGGTTTTGCAGGAAAATACTGAGTTTAAAGTCAGAAGGATCGATCACTTAATAATCATGGTCTTTGAGAATTATTACCATCCTTAATTTTCAACTGCTAAGATAAGTAGGAATAATAATCTTAGCTCATAATAATGTAGGAATTGATTAAATAATGTATATAAATTTCAAAAAGAACATGAGGACATAATTAGTTCTCACTGCATGTTAATATTACTTCCTCTCTGCCACAGACTGGGTTACCACTTAGAAAGAACCTGAGTCGGGGCACCTGGGTGGCTCAGTTGGTTAAGCGACTGCCTTCGGCTCAGGTCATGATCCTGGAGTCCCAGGATCGAGTCCCGCATCGGGCTCCCTGCTTGGCGGGGAGTCTGCTTCTCCCTCTGACCCTCCTCCCTCTCATGCTCTCTGTCTCTCATTGTCTCTCTCGCAAATAAATAAATAAAATCTTAAAAAAAAAAAAAAATTTAAAAAAAAAAAAAAAAAAAAAAAAAAAAAAAAGAAAGAACCTGAGTCAAGGCTTGCATGATGGTAGTTGATTTGGGAAAACTGTATAAGAGGAGTGGGAGACTGGGAAGTGTGAGGCGGAGGGGAGAAAAGAGCCAATATGAAATGTCATGATGGAGGTGGATAGCGCTGTTGGCTGTTGGGGACCACTTTCCTTTGGAACTCTTGGTGAAACAATGAAGAGGAGCAGTATGAGCTTCAAAATTGTCCCCCTGATAATAGAATTTATACATGTTTATTCAAAAACTGTTATTAGAGCACCTGGCTGGCTCAGCTGGTAGAGCACGGGACTCTTGATCTCAAGGTTCTGAGTTCCAGCCCCACGTTGGGTGAAGAGATTACTTAAAAAAAAAAAAAAAAAATCTCAAAAAACAAAACAAAAACTGTTATCTCTTTTTAGTCCAGGGCTGTCGCATGTTGTTAAATGTCCTGTCTTTTCAAGTTAGTGAGAACTCCTAGGTGCTGACTGAAAGCCTGCATGTGTTCAAAACTTCAGTACCAAAGCAGCTCTGGAGAAGAATGCCCTGTTTGTAGCTATAGTAGTCAGGTTACATGTGAGCAAAGCTGTTTGCCTTACCAATTCCAAAAGTAATCTGTGGTCTAAGAGGATGTCAAGCAGGAACATAATGGGGCACCAATTCAAACAAACAATGTTAAATAGAACGTGTTCTCACATATAGACACATGATGCCCCTCATCCTCTGGCTCTTCTCTTTCCTTTTAAATATTTTATTTAATAATCGATTTTTTTAAAGATTTTATTTATTTATTTGACAGAGAGAGACACAGCGAGAGAAGGAACACAAGCAGGGGGAGTGGGAGAGGGAGAAGCAGGCTCCCTGCCGAGCAGGGAACCCGATGCGGGGCTCGACCCCAGGACCCTGGGATCATGACCTGAGCCGAAGGCAGACGCTTAACGACTGAGCCACCCAGGCACCCCTAACAATTGATTATTGAGGTATAATTTACATATAGTAAAATTCACTCTTTTCAGTGTTTTGACAAACACATAAAGTGTGTTTGTCATTCATTGCAGTTCAGTGAAGTGCTTTATTATTAGATCAGCCTGAGGACATCAAGGACAAATTCTCTGCCATTTTATGTCTTTTCTTTGATTATAACATAACAGCCTCAAAGGGTCATGGAATAGAGAAGCATATTCCTTCTGGAAATAAGAAGCAAAATATATGTTGGATCAGCAAAATGTTATTAACTACTGAGGCAGGATAAGCAATACATGAGTTTTCTCTGAGCTCTTCTACCTTTGTGTATGATTACATATATTAATGATGTATATCATGTATAATAATATATAATATATAATGATTATATAATTATCTATATTATATAAATTACATTATATTTTATATATAATTAATAGTAATTCTATATATACACACATGCATGCATGCACATACATGCATACACACATGCACACATATATATAGCCTATGACTATAGAAAATCCTATAATATGAGAGAATGAGGGGGAAAAAACACTGACAATAGTAGCCAAAATGCATCTAGGATGCAGTTATATTCTTATTCTATTTCTAGGAGGAGTTTATACCTGAAAATGCTTTTCAAATTTTGACATTATACCACCTACAAAGTTAAACCCATTTATTCAGACCAATCCAGGCTTTAAGGCAATTGACAGTCCAGGTGTCACAATAAATACACATAGTTCTTCCAACAGCCAGATTTGGGGATGTTCATTGTTTGAGGAAAAAAGGAAGAGATGAAGATAGAGAAGGTGAATGGTCATAGCCTACAGGCTTTGCATTTTATAAGGTTCAAAAAATAAATCTACCAGCCACTTTCACAAGGACTTTTGATTAATTTTTATTCTAATTAATGGGAGAAAAAAAAGCCCTGTTTTTCCCTTGGATGACAATAGGATGCTGTCCCTTGCACACAATGAAAGGAAATCTGAAAATATTTGAGTTGCTATGTCTGAAACTCTTAGTTTTAACTGATAAAATTCCATTTTTGCAAAGTTGTTTTGTATTTAACTTAATCTCACATAAGTCTTAAAACACCCCTGAGAAATCATAAGGGTATACAAAGTTAAACAGAAGAGCTCAAAGAAAATCCATGTACACATTACCTCTCTTTGTAAAGATATTGAGAACCGACTTGACCAAGTTCAGGGAGTTTCTGTTGGGTAGGTATAACACTCAGGCCTCATGAATCCCAGCCTCAAACTCTCTTAGCTACATATGGGGTAGATATAACTACATAGTCATACCAAATAAATTTTAAACTTCCATTATATAGTGTTTAAATAAGGGGAGGAGTCAGATTACTTTCAAACAAGTCAGAGAATTAGTCCACCAAAAATGACTAAGACTTACTGTGTTTTGCCATATATACCGTTGTGAATAGTGTCTCTCAGGCGTCTAATCTTCTTTTTTTCCCCCCATATGACATATCTGACACTCTTACAAAAAGTTTTGCCTTGAATGAAAAATGGAAGACTTGTATTTTCACTTGATGGCTGTAGAGAATGGTAATTGCATAAAACCTTTCTCTCCACTTATAAGAGAAATAAATGATCTCTGGTTACCAGAAGCAAGAAGCCATGTTAAAAATGTAAATGGTAAAAATAAAGCAAACAGACAAGTAAACACAAATGAAACTAGATCCTTTCCCAATGGTTGACTAATTTTGAAACAGATGGCCTAATTAAAGACTCTGAAAGAACAAGAGAGACCCATGTTCCAAAAGAGAAATAAGATGATTATAGCTCTGGGCTGAAAATAAGATTTAGTGTTATAGAAATAACAACTATTACTCTAATGGCTTTGGATAGTCATCTTATAAGAAATAGGGTTAATCTGATATTGGAAATGAAAGTTCCCATTGAAAGTTGAATCATTTCAGTAAAGTATAGAGGAGCTTGAATAAAATAAGATGTCTATTGCCAGCAAGAAAGGTCTTGTGGCCAGCCAAAAAAGTCTTTCCTGTTAAAACAAAAGCAAAAACAAAACTTGAATGTAAGTTAGCAAAAGTGAGTTGGGGTAGAAGTATAACCTTGGAACAATGACCCAAAGTCTTACAAAATATATAGGTTATCTTCAGACTGTTGTTAAGAGTTAGAACTAGCAACAAAGAAACCAAGGTTTCTCAAAGAAGCTGATACAAACTCCCCAAATCACAAATCAGTGGCTTAACTATTATTGAGTATTCAAATATATGTATGGGAAAGATTCAAATATCACAGAGGAATTAGAGCCATTGACTTCCAATTTCCCTTCTAATGCATGGATGTTATGACTTTTAAATGTATTGAACTCTCTTTTCTTAAGGAAGGGAAAAACACAAAAGATATACAAGTATATCATTTTGTAAGTACGCTCCAGATGGTACACATAAAACATTTACTTTTCCTAAGATAACACATCTATGGTTCACCTCATGAGGAAAAAAAAAAAAAGATACTTTTCATGGGAATTGGTATGACAGTCCTTACAGAAATGTCATCCTACCTGATTTAGTTGTTAACCACCAACAGGTTAATTGGAAGGCAATATACATTTATATGTGAAAACTAATTTCCATGACTGGATAAGAATAAACAATAAGGAATTTAAATGATGGAAATATAAAGGCTTTGACAAGTCTTGAAACTTTTTGTTTAATTGCTCTAAACCTCCATTTTTAAGATCTAGTATAGTGTTCCTGCATCATATATATTTAAGATGTCTTGACAGATTAATACATGAATGAATAAATATATATGTAATTTTTGGTAAGTACCCCAGCATTCCACTTTGTTCCAAGCCCTGTGATGTTGGGGTTGGGGGCATGGGATAATTTTTTTTAATATAATAAAGGAAGATACAAGATTTGTTGTAAGAGGAATACTTCTCTAGTGAGCATGTGGAGAGGAGTGAAAGGTGGCAGAACACGGACTGGATGGTCAGTCCACAAAAGTGGAAATAGTAAGTTCCACTAAAAAAGTTTATGTAAGAGCTGTGAGAAATCAAGAACTAGGTGATAATTCTGTCTTTGAAATAAATTTTGCTACGTACAGTGAATATTCTGAAGACAATGCTGATTAGTTTATGATGATATATATGTTTTTTCTATTTTCATTTGTTTTGTTTTTCTCCTGTAGTATTTATATAGAAATGAGGTCATATTCCTGTTTTCTCCATCAATTTCCCAGCAATAGTACATGATTGCTTAGAAAATAGAAATTTAATAGTAGACCAGTGTTTTAAAAATTGTGTTAAAATTGTGTTAACTGTGCAATTCACATCTGTTTAACATCTGCTAAATATCAAGTGAACTTCTATCTCCTGAACTGGATTACACACTGAAATAAGAAAGTCTTTTTTTTTTTCTTGTTGTCACTCCACATGACCCCTAAAATAGCCTCTTTCAGGTCAGCATAGCCACCATGTAGGGTTTCAGTAGCTTTCTAGGCACGTATTACAGTTACAGAAGATTTTCACATAATCAAAGTTGGATATTTCTAGAGAGATCAAAAGAGACAGTGAAGTGGAGAGCAGGTGCGCCAGCCTTCTTCGAGGATCTGAGAATGCAATTAACCAGCAAATGAGCCCTTGTAAAACCAGGCTTCCTGAACAGATGAGCACAACAAAACCCACTGAGAAATGAGGTGGCCAAGGGCCACTCCTGAATGGAGTGTGCACATGGGCATCTGCCCCTGTTCTTGAACTTTAGGAAGAGAGAGAGAGAGATTCAATAGAGACCAGAGTCAAAACAATTATGCAAATATAGGAGATTCCAGGAGGAGATGAAAGATTAGATTGCTTTCACAAAGGCTCTTATAACAGTAGAGATTTTCTCTTTTCTCTCCCAATAGTACCAACTTAGGGCTAAAAAAGATGGTTGCTAACAGAAGCAACCCAAGCAAAATTAAAGAGCATCACAGATTAGTCACTCAACATTAATATGTGACAAATCCAAAAGCTACTTCAGTAGGAGATAAAGTTGCAGTCACAAGGGCGCCTGGGTGGCTCGGTTGTTGGGCATCTGCCTTCGGCCCGGGTCATGATCCCAGGGTCCTGGGATCGAGTCCTGCATCGTGCTCCCTGCTCGGCGGGAGGCCTGCTTCTCCCTCTCCCACTCCCCCGCTTGTGTTCCTGCTCTCGCTATCTCTCTCTCTGTAAAAAAAAAAAAAAAAAAAAAAAGTTGCAGTCACAAAATATGTCTTAGGTTTGCCATCCTTAGTGTATATATAGAATGGAATAATATTCAGCCAGAGAAGGAATGAATTACTGATACATGCTACAACTTGACTGAATGTCAAAACATGATACTAAGTGAAAGGAGCCAGGCACAAAAGGTCATAGGTACTAGAGTATGATTCTGTTTACTTGAAATATCCAGAATAGGCAAATCCATATAGAGGCAGAAAGCAGACTGGAGATTGTTAGTTGTTGGGGCAAAGCGGGGGATGAGTAGTGACTACTTAATAGGTATGGGGTTTCCTTTCGAGGTGGTGAAAGTATTTTTGAAACATTTACTTAATTAGTGGAGTGTTGCACAATACTGTGAATATATTAAATACCAGTGGATTGTACACTTTACAGTGGTTCATTTTATTTTATGTTAATTTCATCTTCATTATTTTTAAACAACAAAAAAACAGTATTTTGTGTCTTTACTCCTACTTAGGTGTTTGTAGATTTAAACTGGGTTACTCGCTCAGTGTCAATTTCTCTCACAACTCATTCTCTCTACCTGGAAAACTACCTTTCCTGTTTTAATGGATAAGCTCTATTTCTAATTCTATGAATTTCTTCCTTGTCAACTCTCTTCTCTTGGTTTCAATATTCTATCCAATAAAACTGCAGCATTTGGCTTAGCAAAAACAGATATACTGTTTCTGTGTATCTGTGGCTATAAATCAGAAAATCTGCATCTACATTTTCCCTCTGCTATTATAAAGCAGATAATTTTGGGCAAATTGGTTCATTTATCTGGGTCTGATTTATTTCAGATGCTAAATTTATTTTATTATTGCTTAAATTAAAGAACTCCCTAGGGCTTACATTTAATATCTAATTGCTTTATGTGGGTTTAATCACTAAAATACTATAAAATCAATAAAAATTCAACTGCCAGCAATAAGGTAGTGATGTGATAATAATCATGCTTCATTCATTCAATAAATACTCTGTGCACATATTCTGCCCTGTCCCTGGGGATATAAATATTATCGACAACAGATACAGCCATTAATCCACTGGATATATTAGAGACATGTAGTTTATGATGATGATGATGGTAATGATGAAAATATTTATTACTATACTTTAGAAACCCTCTAAGAAAAAAAGACCAATAGATAAACAATAAACAAGGCTAATGTAAAACATGTTTGTAAGTCAATTATTTGATGCATTTATTTATTCTAAAAATATATTTAGAAAAATGATTATATAAGATCTTGTCAAATAGGTTTATGGATTACTGGGTTAAAGTTATGTAAGCTCCATTATTGCAGTAATTTTGAAAGGACTATATATACATATATATATATATATATATATAATTTTCTGCATTTGATTTCCATTTTGCAGATAAAGAAGTAAGGGCAAATGACTACCACTTAGGAAGGACTCCTTCTGACCTAGGCATTTGCACATTCAGAATCTTGTTCAATATTTACAAGTGAGACAGGTGTTATTTTAGTCATTAGAAAGCTGATGAGCTAGAAGGCAAAACAAGCAAGCTAAGGTGCCAAATTCCATATATCTCAGAAGTGACAGATTTGGGTACCATATCTGATTTGACTCAGGACACAACCTAACTGTATCGGACCGTACTGATTTCAGTTGATGCTTCTTCCAACCCCTACCTCTAGCAGAAAAGGAGATCTTTGTTTGCCTCGCCCAACTCCATAATTCTATTCTGGGCCCAACTGGGCACTCATACTCGGCACAGACATGTGATGCTATTCTGCCAGGATCACTTGGAAGCATACCATTAAGCACACATTCTGCCCTTCAAATCAATTCCCCACATTGCTCTCCAAGAACACTCTGCACAGCTAGGCAGTGAGGCTTCGTATTAATCATGTTTTCTAATTATTTATTTATTAGAACAAGGGAGCTGAACACCTGGCAACGTTTACATTTGCAATTAGGGAAGCAGCCTCGCTCTAGCAGAAGTCTGATTTTATTACTTGCCTTTGCCTTGTAAAACTAAGTTTGCCTGGTGGTGAAGAAAGTTATATTAATATAAAAAATGATGAAGTGCTGGAAATAATCTCTTTCCCCACTTTCCAATGGGGCAAATTTTACACTTGAAACTTACTTCATGATGCCATTGTTAGGGGGAAATAAACAATATACTGATATAATAATCTCATTCTTTAATTCGGGAATTCTTGTTTGAACCCTTGCTATATCCATGTGTCTAGACTGGCACTGTGACACCATGTTAAGAACATGAGTTCAAAAACCTGTGATCACTTCCTAAGTTGCACTAAACACTCAGAGCCTCCATGCTGTTCCTAAGAAATGGAGATAATATCTATTTCATAGGTGTTTTTGAGGCTTAAAATGGATATAAGCATAGCACCTAACTCAGATGTGAGTCATACCCAATACTAGTTAGCTTCTGAGCCTCCCCATCTCACTTAGGTATGGTAATCATATAGATGAAAAACATAGCCCAGTCACAGGTTTTCAATCAAGTACAGAGGATAAGGTAAATTAAAATAATAATAATGAAGTGTATAAACTGATTAGTGTCACAAAATACTAATCTATGTGAATGAAAGGTAATTTTGGATATGGGCATAGTTAAGTTTTCTAAATATATATTGTATTTAGGAATGGGAGAAGGGAACTAGGATTAGAAGGCATTTACATAATGAATAGCTTTACAATGAGCCTTAGGTGGCTAAAATTTATCCTACAGCCAAATTATTCCATTGACAGCCAAGAGTCATGCTTCATGGAGTTTAATTTAGCCATTGTATACCTTGTGGGAGAGCAACTGAGAAGGAGATGAGAAACCCAATTGGAATACTCTATAATTGTAATATCTTAGATGATGCCAAGTCCTCCAACTTTCTGGATTCACTCTCTAAAACATAAACTCCCCAAAAGAACATTTCTCTCCTTTGGAAGAAAATTCCAAACCTCCTGTAATCAGCAGTCCAATGGCATCAGATGTTAACATTAAAACATCTCTGTCCTGCTGCAAAGACTTCAGGCTAGTGATAATGATGATCCAAATAAGGGCAGTGAAAATGGAATTAAGAAAACACATGGAAAACTTCCTCTCCTATGGGGTGATAAGCTCTCAGAGCCCTGTGTGCAAATTAAGATTTGTATAACTGAATTCTTTAAAACAAACATGTGGTAAACTACCTTCCAAAGGAATGGATAACATTGAGGAACACTTCTGAAGCTACTGGTAAATATATTGAACAGGATACAAGTTGAAATAAAAGAACACAGTGAGAAATCATCAGTGTTACACTGGGCAAGCTACTTCATACCTTATTTCTATGAGGAATGATATTAACCTATGAATACTATATGTCATTATATATATGAAGTTTTGAGCATAACACTAGGCACATAGTACTTTTTTTTTTTTTTTGAGAGAGAGAGCATGGGGAATGGGGAAAGGGCAGAGGTAGAGGGAGAGAGAGAATTTTAAGCAGACTCAATGCCCAGCACGAAGTCTGATGGGGGGCTCGATTTCATAACCCTGAAATCATGACCTGAGCCGAAATCAAGAGTCAGATACTTAACTGACTGAGCCACCCAGGTGCCCCTAGTACATTTTCAATAAGATTATGCATTTGTGACATAAAATGTAATCTATAATTATAGTATTAAAGATGTTTTATGAATTTCTCTTGACCAGAAAATTTTCAGTAAGATTTTTTTTTCCTATGTATAAGAGAAAAAAATCAATAAAAAAGTGATTTGGGAAAAATACTACATACTTGTTAATTCGTAGTGGATCCCAGAAAAAAAGAAAAAGAGAGAAGAAATAAATCTTACTTATAGGGGATGGAAAGAAAGCAAATTTATTTCTACATATCACCAAGATTTGAATAAAGATGAACTTAAAAAGAGATACCAAGCAGCTGAATTGTTCACCTGGTGGGGATCCAATTGCCCTACATGGGAAGTGCTAGCTACCTGCATGGAAAACAGATGTTATCACTTTTACTTAATGTGGTAGCAGGAAGTTGGTGAGGATAGAAATTCTGTGTTATCTCTAATGTTGTGATTTTTACTGCTTAGTAATGTTTCAAATCTGTGTACACCTGGAGGAGACAAGATCATTTATTCATTCTTTCTTTCTTTGCTATATCCACATGCTACATCACATTTACTGTACTCTGGGTATTCATTTTCACCAGTATAGGAATGCCAGCAAAATGCTGGCCTCCTTCAAAACACCAGCTGGATCTCTAAACCACAAGGATTTCTCAGACTGAGACATGACCTCCTCTTGTAGAGGTTACTCCGTCCAAAGCCAACACACATAAAAATCTGTCCCAATAGTACGTGACCTCTCTATGTATACATTCTGCAACTGCTGGTAACTTTATCTAGAATGAAAGAGGAATTCTTTAAATTCATTATTTCCCAGTTTCATAATTGTGAAGACTACTTACCAGTTCCAAAATCCTTCTAATGAAGTCAGACGTGTGACTCATTGGTCATATCTTTTTCAAAGTATCTTATCACAATAGCAACAATAAAAAATAACACTACCAAAATTACCATTTATCAAATATTTTGTTTGGTCAGGGAAATGTGCTGAGTGCTTTACCTGTGTTATTTGCTTTAACGCTAACTGCTGTAGTATTGAAGGATGAGGAAATTAAGGAAAAAAAGTGACTAGGTTAATCAGTCACATATCTAGAAAAAGACTAAATAGTATTTAAGAGAAAAATGACATAGAAGTTGTTCTAGGAAAACTGATTCAGATCCTGAAACCAGATTACCTGTGTTCAAATTCTGATTCCAAAATGTTACCTCTTGCCATATTTTTAAAATAAAATTGATTATAGCAGTCCTTACCTCATAGAGTACCTATGAGGATCAAGTAAACAGGTGTAAAGTGCTGATTGTGTGGCTAGGTGAATAGTAAGTGCTAAGTGTATTAATTATTATTATTATTAACATCATAATTAGTGATGATAGCCAAGATTCTTCTTTGTTTTCAAAAACTGATAAGCTGGGGGCACCTGGGTGGCTCAGTCGTTAAGCGTCTGCCTTCGGCTCAGGTCATGGTCACAGGGTCCTGGGATCGAGCCCCACATCGGGCTCCCTGCTCAGGGGGAAGCCTGCTTCTCCCTCTCCCACTCCCCCTGCTTGTGTTTCCTCTCTCGCTGTGTCTCTGTCAAATAAATAAATAAAATCTTAAAAAAATTTTTTTTTTTAAAAAAAGTGATAAGCTGAAGGATGCTGTGAGCTGTACAGGATGAGGATTTCTGTTACTTTTCATCTCAAATCCTAGAGTAAAGTGAAACCTGAACAATTGTACATATTACCATTCCTCTGCTCTTTTTATAATACTCGGTCTTTTACATTCAGTGTTTGCATTAAATTAGATGAACTTCAAGAAGAATGAAGACACTAATCACTTTCTTGAGTACAGTGGCTTAATCTCTCTTGTCTTGAGGATTTTCTAAACTTTGTTCCATGGAGAAACTTCCTTTTTTCCTGTAGGGTAATGATGGCACTCTAGGTGGTTTTTCCTTGATCGAAGAGTGAATTGATGTCAGGGCGACAGTCAAGTCAGCACCTTGGGCTCTACTGCAGGGAGGCCCAGTGACTTAGGAGTTGGAGGGAGATTGTCTCTAGTGGGATAAGCATTCTGAAGAGCTGACTTCCAACAGAACACTTGTAGGAGGAGAAAATGATGTATTAGTCTCAGACCTCTTAACGGTACACTCTTAAATTTCTCCAAGTTTCCAAGAAACCTAGCTTCCACTGTGCTCCTGGCTGTTAGTGAGGAAACTCTGGCCATTACTCTGACAGCTACTAAACTTGAGAAAGATATGTGTACACACAGCAGTATTTGTAGTAATACAATACAAAATGCAGAACAATGTTAATAGTATTTCAGAATGTATGACACACATGAGTGTGTACGTGTGTGTATTTCTATATCAAATAAATATTGGAAGCAAAAACATGACAACGACACTAGATTATGGGCTTTATTTTTCCTCCCTTATATTGCATAATCTCTTTCATTCTCCAATGAACATAATTGTATTTATAATCAAAAACAGTATGAACAAAAACATTATGTACAATAAAACCTTCAGAGTTAATAGTAAATATCTAAAATTGAACATTAATTCTGTTTGGAGGATAGTTTGGTATTTGCCAACAGTGAAAAACTAATGATCTACTCTGGAGAAATATATTCTTCAAAATAAATTATAAAGAAAGTGGAATTATAAGGGGGGAAAAAAACACTATGAGGCCTTTGTTTCTCTACAAAGTTTAACATAGAAAATGATAGTAAGATAAACCAGGCTGTGAAAGGAAATACATTTGTGTAAGTGGCATTTTGAGCTTACCAGTAAAATCAGTACACATACTGTCATGTGATGTTCTCAACAATGTTATCATTAGTTATTATTGTTCCATTTTGCAGAGTTAAGCAACCTTTACTAAGTCATTCAGCTGGTAAATGTGAACTAGAGCTCATACTCAGGTCTCCTTGACTAGATAGATGCCAAGCAACCTAAAACAAAAAAAACAAACAAAAAAAACAAAACAAAAAAAAATTGGGGCACTCTGTATTTGTGGTCTGAACTTAGATCCCTAAAAAGGATAGAGGAATCACTATACAATGTTTTGAGTTTTATAACAAGATATATGCCTTTATTTTTCTATCAAAATTGCCCAAATCACATAGAATTGAAACAGGCACCATAGTAAAATGAGGTAGGCCGAAGCAAGGGCCCTTCTCATGCTGAACACTAACCATGATACAGGACATAGTCTTAGGCTTTATATCCACTAGCTCAATTAACTCTTAGAAAGACCTTACAGAGCCATCCCTGTTCTCCATTTACAGATGAGCCAGAGGGGACCTTGAGAAAGTTGAATAGCTCATCAGAGATAAGAACAGCTTTGGGATTTGAAGCTGGTCCTTAGTGATTCCAAAATCCTTCTGTTTTGTTTGTTTTGGCTTGGTTTTGTCTATAAAGTATTTTTAAATAGCTCAACTTCTAGAGCAAGCATCTAGGGAAGGTTCTTGAGTTTATAAATAATTCAGTGAGTAGGAAGGGGAGATGAAAGATTATGTAATGTCATGGAAATATCTATAAATAGGATGTTATAAATGTTATAAATCTGGGTTGACTTTGGCACTGTGACACATATAAATATATGGATTTATATATATCCATCATATATATATATAAATAAATACATGGCTGCACACCATCATTCTGCCTTTGGTTAAGCCAAAATTATCTCTCATTATCATCACTGGTCATTATTTCAGCAGCTTCACAATGACACTGTTTTTAATAGTTGATTAATTCTAGCTGTCACATATCTCAGTGGCTGAATACACTGTTTTTATTTCTCACTGGAAGTCAAATCATCACCTTGTATACCCTTAATATGTACAATTTTACTTGTCAGGTATACCTCAGCAAGGCTGGAAAATGCATCAATTACATATTTTGATGTAATTTTTCTTGCCGTTATTTCAGCAAAATCCTTTTAATCTGAATGTTTTATATGAGGGTATTTATTTTATTAATCTTTTAATTACACCAATATATTTTCTCTACTCTGTGTGCTTCTTTTTATAATAAAAACAAAAAACAAAAGCTTTAAGTCTATGCAGTTGCAAGGGAAGTAGAGAAATGTAGTTTCACAAGGATTTTTGGTGAACACTAACTTTCTCTGCCACAGTTGTAAGGTTGTCTTTCCAACCTAGTTTTGGAACTACCTCACCCCTCATCAAACAAAACAAAACAAAACAAAAAACAAAAACAGAAAAAAATGCTGTGCTCACAACCCTGTTTACAAAGGAGAGAAGACAAATCGCCAACAAATATATGGAAGATAGTCATTCTTGCATCTAAAAAAATAATGCAAAGGGAAACATGTAAAAAGTTTCGTTAAGGCCTTATGTTTATTCAGCTGTGGGAAAATAGTTCTCAGAATTGGTGGAAATTCAAACTGATACCTCTTTTAGAAAAAAAAATCCGGTAATATGAAATAAATTATAAATATGTAAACTTTGGACTCAGCAAACCCTGTTGTAGACATTGCTTCTAAATTATCAGACCAGGGCACCAAGATGTGTAAGTGTGTGTGTGTGTGTGTGTGTGTGTGTGTGTGAAAATGTTTTCTGTGACAATGTTTACACAAAAAAATGAAGTAACTTATATGTTCATTAATTAGTATTCATTTTGGTGATTCATAAATTGTAGTCATTAAAAATAATAAGGCAATTTTGTAGATAGATTGATGGATAGATTGATGGATATATATATATAGAGAGAATAGATCTGTCTGGGATATATTGTTAGAAAGCAAGGTGATTAAAAAGGGCTTGGTATAATCATTCAGATTAACATTGGACAAGAAAATAGCGGATTAGCTAATATTTAATGATAATCTATTATACACCGGTGATATTCTTAGCCCATATATTCTTAGATCCTGATTTGGGTGTTAAAATCTATAAAGAAGAAGCAGAGTTCAACTCACAGAGACTGAAAGTGACACATTTGGGATTTCAACCCAGGTCGGTGTGGTTCCAAATCTGATGCTCTTTCTACTGCACCAAGCTGCCTCCACAGCAGTTGGAACTTGCCTGCATCTGTTCTATACTTGTTTGCATTTTTCCATTTTGAAGCAACAACCACCCCCTGTCCCACCATGCTCAGCAACATTTTGATTCCCTTTCCTGTTGCTGAGGCAGATCCACTCACCTCCCCGGCATTCATGAGCAGCTCTGCAGAGTGCTCGAGCATCTGGCAATCCACCCAGCAAAAGTGACTGGGAAACGCAGAAAATTCCTCCGAGAGCAGGCAACATCTGTTTGATAGGCAATGAAAAATAAACCTGTAATAAACTCATTTTAGGAGCAAAAAATGGCTCCTCAAAGTGCTGATTATTCATTTTATGCAAGTGTAGTAATGTTCGTCTCCTTGACAAGTAGGAAAACAGCATGTCTGAAAGCAAATGGTCGCGGTCGGAGGGTGAGGCTGCTCACACCAGGAGCAAGCTCAGGCGATGGCAGATGAGGAAGCATTTAGAAAGATTACACAGAAAACCTGCACCACCTGTGGCTGGCTCCTGGCACAGAGCAGTGACCCAGGTGGTTGGATGGGGTGCATACGTGTCAGGAATGAGATTCAGTTCAGTATCGATGGCTTCCTCACTACTCCAGACTGTGCCAAGCTGCTATTAATGCATTCAGCCCTTAATGCAGTCTTTCTGTCCTTCATCCATTCATTGTTTCCACTTATTCAAATATTTATTATATACTCCTAAGAAGACTTTTTTAAAATGCTGGCTGTTTTAATGAATATTGCAGTTATAATCTAGAGTGGTTTTCTTATGAGGTATAAAGGATAGAAGAATAAATGGTAGATTAACATTTATTGAGTTTAAATATGATGAGATATAGATGAATATAACAAAATGGATTGAAGGAGAAAAGAAAATAAGTGAAGGATAAAATCATCTTTGGTTAAAATTACACTGGATACAAGCTATCCACTGGCTATAATTTGGTTGTAGCTGTAGATACATAGATTATTCACCCTCCTTTTTTTTTTTATTTTTTTATTTTCTGGAATTCATCTAAGAGAGGACCACTTAGTCTTTTTTCTCAGGTGATTATATACCATGTGGAGGACAAATGGAACTAGGTTAAAAGTTGTTCATGGGTTAACATACCATACAAGGTGGATAAAGCTCTCTGTGTAACTACTGGTCTCTTGTTATCCTCTACTCTCGAATAAATTTTAATTTTATCCTTTAATCTCTCATATGTATGCTCTCTGATTCAAAAGGTTTAGGTCAGAGATAAAAAATGAGGAAGAAAGTGAGAGAGAGAATTTCAGAGAACAGAATCTCCTAGACAATAGGTCATGATAGCAAAACTCAGAGAAACATTATAAGAAAATGATAAATCCATGAAATTGGGGCATGACTGTGTGGGCCAGTTAGCTCTCCACACTTTCTATTGATGACTTTAAAGATTTAACATTATTGTTTATTAAAGATGCAGAAATTTTCCTGTGCTTTACATAGGAAAGACAGATGCAATCCTGTTCCTCATCTTTTTCTTCTCCCCAGCATCAGGAAGGTACCATGTTGTACTGGAAGAGGAATGGCCCTTGGAGTAAAATAGGCTTGGGTTTGACTCTGCACATTACTGTTAGCTAGCTCGCTGTCCCTGGACAAGTTACATGTTCAGCATCCTTATCTATAAAATCGATATGATAATGTTTTTGGCTAATATGATTGTGGTAAGCATTTAATGAGATAGTATGTATGAAGTATTTGAAAGAGTGGATAATACATACTAATTATTCAATAAACAGTAGCTATTATTCCTATAATCATGACTGTTATTCTTTTCCCTAAGCCTGTTTCCTCATTAGTTAAATTTGAATAATGATACCTAAGGTTGGAGTGAACAATAAACAGTGTGCATTTTATGCATTCTAAATGACAACAGCATTCAATCTAGCTTCAAAGAGATAAAGATGGAGATGCATTTCTTATCTAGATATGTTTCTATAGTAGTATATAGTCAAAGAGCAATGGACATTCAATTAAATTCTTATGGTGAAAGAAAGTCCCAAATGAAGTTCTGAGCTAGATTCTGGCATGTAAAAATGAAATAGGATCAATATCCTTCAGGCTGAAGTGAGACTTTATAGAGAGAAAAAAAATAGCAGCAATTTTTCAAATACAAGTTTAGATGTCCAGTAACTGAAATGTTCATTTAGGACTGGTTACAGAAACTATCATGAAAATTAAGCCATACCCTCCCACAAAAGGTTCACATTGTACATTTGCAAAGGTGCCATATTCATCTGGTGAATGATGTTCTCTCTTAATACAGTTGTGCATAGGGTCCCACATTTTAAACTGGTGCTATAGTGCTATACCCTTTTTTCCCCTTTTGTTTGTTTATTTATTTTTTTAAATTCCAGTATAATTAACATACAGTATTATGTTAGTTTCAGATTACAATATAGTGATTCAACAATTCTTTACATTACTCAGGGTTCATCATGATAAGCGTACTCTTAATCCCCTTCACCTATTTCAGCCATTCTCCTGCTCCCCTGACCTCTGGTAACCATCAGTTTGTTCTCTGTAATTAAGAGTCTGTTTTTTGGTTTCTCTTTTTTAATTTGTTTTGTTTCTTAAATTCCACATATGAGTGAAATCATATGGTATTTTTCTTTCTCTGACTGACTTATTTCACTTAGCATTATACTCTCTACATTCATTCGTGTTGTTACAAATAGCAAGATTTCGGGGTTTTTTGTGACTAATATTCTATTGTGTGTGTGTAACACACACACACATATACATATATATACATACATATACCTATACAAATGTATACATATCCATAGGCATATATATACACATATATACATATTTATGCATATACCTACACATATATATACATACATACATACATATACCACATCTTCTTTACCCATTTGTCTTCGATGAACACTTGGGTTGCTTTCATATTTTGTCTAGTGTAAATAATTCTGCAATAAACATAGGGGTGCATCTGTCTTTTCAAATTAATATTTTCATATTCTTTGGGTAAATAACCAATACTGGAATTACTGGATCACAGTAATTCTGTCTTTAATTTTTGAGCAACTCCATACTGTCTTCCACTGTGGCTGCACCAGTTTGTATTCCCACCAATGGTGCGTGAGGCTTCAATTTTTATCCACTTCCTCACCAACACTTGTTGTCTCTTCTGTTTTTTATTTTAGCCATTCTGACAGGTGTGAGGTGATAGTTCATTGTGGCATGCATTTCCCTGATGATAAGTGATACTAAGTATCTTTTCATGTGTCTGTTGGCCATCTGTAAATCTTCTTTGGAGAAATACCTGTTGATGTCCTCTGCCCATTTTTAATTGCATTATTTGTGAGGTTTTTTGCTGCTGAGTTTTATAAGTTCTTTATATATTTTGGATATTAACCCTTATTGGATATATCATTTGCAAATATTGGTAGGTTGTCTTTTATTTTGTTGATTATTTCAGATGAATGGATAAAGAAGATGTGGTATACACACACACACACACACACACACACACACACACTGGAATATTATGTAGCCATCAAAAGGAATGAAATACTTCAGTAGGTTGTCTTTTATTTTGTTGATTATTTCCTTTGCTGTGCAGATGCTATGCCCTTTCCTAATGCTGGTCTTCTGACCTGAAGTGCCATCCTCTCTCATTTTTTAAAATTTTATTGTTATGTTAATCACCATACATTACATCATTAGTTTTTGTTGTAGTGTTCCATGATTTATTGTTTGCGTATAACACCCAGTGCTCCATGCAGAACGTGCCCTCTTTAATACCCATCACCAGGCTAACCCATCGCCCCACCCCCCTCCCGTCTAGAACCCTCAGTTTGTTTCTCAGAGTCCATAGTCTCTCATGGTTCGTCTCCCCCTCCAATTTCCCCCCCTTCATTTTTCCCTTCCTACTATCTTCTTTTTTTTTTTTAAAGATTTTATTCATTTATTTGACAGAGAGAGAGAGAGCACAAGTAGGCAGAGAGGCAGGCAGAGGGAGAGGGAGAAGCAGGCTCTCCACTGAGCAGGGACCCCGACGTGGGGCTTGATCCCAGGACTCTGGGATCGAGTCCCGCATTGGGCTCCCTGCTCAGCAGGGAGTCTGCTCCCCCCCTCATGCTCTCTCTCTATCTCATTCTCTCTCAAATAAATAAATAAAATCTTAAAAAAAAAAAGAATTCCTCATATCAGTGAGATCATGTGATACATGTCTTTCTCTGATTGACTTATTTCGCTCAGCATAACACCCTCCAGTTCCATCCACGTCGTTGCAAATGGCAAGATCTCATTCCTTTTGATGGCTGCATAATATTCCATTGTATATATATACCACATCTTCTTTATCCATTCATCTGTCGATGGACATCTTGGCTCTTTCCAGGGTTTGGCTATTGTGGACATTGCTGCTATAAACATTGCCATCCTCTCTCATTTACAGTTAGTCAGCTTCTGCAGGGATCTCACTCATACTCCTGTCACCTAATAACAAATCTATGTTCTTATAATCTGCTTTTCTATATCATCCCATAGTTGCTTTCTAATAAAACTATATTTGATTTAGTTTATTTTTAAAATATAAATAAAATATTATTTACTTAGAGAGAGACAGAGAGACAGAGAGTGCAAGTTGGGGTGGGGGGAGAGGCAGAAGGAGAGAGAAGGAGAGAATCAGACTCACTGCTGAGCACAGAGCCCCACACAGGGCTCGATCCTAAGACCCTGAGATCATGACCTGAGCTGAAACCAAGAGTCAGGTGCTTAACTGACTGAGCCACCCCGGTGCCCCTAGTTTAATTTTCATAAACCTATTTTCCCCTATCAAACTGTGAGATTTTCAGGGAGAAATAAAAACTATCTCCCTACTTAGCTTTTTATTTCTCCATTGCATGTATTACTATCTACTGTTACACTTTATATTTGCTTATATGCTATTAATTTTCCTCATGAGAAGGTTTGCTTCATGATGATAAGGTCTTTGTTTTTTCTACCAAATCCTCAAAATGTAGAAATTTGTCAGCACGTAGTAAGGACTCAATACATATTTGTGGAATAAATGAATGAAGGGATCATATTTACAGAAATTAGTATAGTGCCTGGTTGTGTTAGCTACACAGAAGAGTTGGGTTAGATTTAACTATCAAAGTAAACAGGGATGCAAAAATATTAGGCATCATTTAGAGCCATGCAGTTTGCACTGATATGTGATATTGGTTATCAATCAAAGGGATCATACAGAGGCATTGCTTAGAAATGGAAGACGTGGTATAATATTACTTTGCCATCACATATGAATGAAATATGTGATTTCATCAAATACGAATGAAACGTTGCCATTTGCAATGACGTGAATGGAACTAGAGGGTATTATGCTAAGCAAAATAAGTCAGAGTAAGACCAATATCATATGATTTCATTCATATGTGGAATTTAAGAAACAAGACAGATGAACATAGGGGAAGGGAAGGAAAAATAAAATAAGATGAAATCAGAGAGGGAGACAAACCATAAGAGACTCTTAACTATAGGAAAGGAACTGAGGGTTGCTGGAGGGGAGGGGCTTGGGAGGATGGGGTGATGGGCACTGGAGGATTGGGGTGATGGGCACTGAGGAGGGTATGTGTTGTGATGAGCGCTGGGTGTTATAAGCAACTGATGAATCACTAAACTCTACCTCTAAAACTAATAATACACTGTATGTTAATTAATTGATTTTAAAAAATAAATGGTGAAGATGATAAAGAAAGTTCATATAGAAAGAATAACCTGCTGTAAAGGTGCATCGGTAAAGAAGAGCACAGTGTGACTGGCAACCTATTGCAAATGAAGCAAGATGAAGATACAGTTACTAGAAAACAGCGGGGAATTCAGAGGCAGTGAGGATGTGAAAGGGCTTCCGTGCCATGCTAACAAGTCTGCACTTCAGGCTGCAAAAAAACATGGATCCGTAACAGATTTTGATCAATCAATTAGAGGGATTCGTTTATGCTTTGAGCAGAGAGTTGGCTGTCTGTGATCTGTGCTCTTCCTCTCTGATAAGCAAAATCAGCCCTGCACCCTGTGCATGGACTACAGCCCACATGGGTGTGCTCACTCTGTGGAGCAGAGCTGCAGAGAGCACCTAGGGAATATCAGGTTGCAAATGATAGGAAGCAGGGCTTTCAAGGACCTTGAGTAGAGCCATAATGTTACTGCTCGCTGGGTGCTTGGGATCATCTAAACGCCATCTGATAATGCTCCTTATTTCTAGCAAGGGAATTAAAAAAATCTGTGAAGCTTCTATGCCTCAGAGACAAAAAGCAACAGATAGAGTTCTCCTCTGCAATTCTAATAAGGATTTTGAAAGATTTTTAGAATCTTTAGTTTTGCGAAGGTCTCAAAAAATAGGGTATAAATAAATAAGATTTTCCAGGGCAAATGGGTCTGAAATACTTTTCTATCACAGTGCCATAATTGACTAAAAGAGATTACTATAAGAGTTTCTAATTCAATTCAGTTCCACATAGTCTTGTGACAGGCTCTTATTTGTACCTTATAGGTACAGGAAGAGGAGTGATGGATTAGTTAGGTAGTTATATACATAGCTTTATATATATTTATATAAATATTTTAATATATATTGGCATATAAAACAACATATTTAATTATACATATTAGTTGTATATTATACAGCTTTATAATTTATATAGATTAATTAGAATATTCTAATGACATGGCTAGAGGTATAAAAAGATTAAAATGACCAACTTCAGAATTTATAGTTCAGAACTTCTATGCAATTCATCATTAAAACAATTCTTTTTTTAAATTAATTTATTTATTTGACAGAGAGACAGTGAGAGAACACAAGCAGGGGGAGTGGGAGAGGGAGAAGCAGGCTTCCTGTGGAGCAGGGAGCCTGATGTGGGGCTTGATCCCAGGACCCTGGGATCATGACCTGAGCCGAAGGCAGACGCTTAACGACTGAGCCACCCAGGCGCCCCTAAAACAATTCTGATGCTACCACAAACACTAGACAAAATATACAATAAAATACCTGAGGATTCTGAGGAAAACACACAAGCAGGCAAGTTGTGAGCTGTATGTAGGGTGTGTGTGTATGTATGTGTGTGTGTGCACACAGTGGGGAGCATGACTAGAAGGGTGACTAGCATGGAGGTGATAAATTCAAAGCAAACCACGCTTAGACACACCATACCAAAATTACTGAAAACCAAAGATAAAGAGAAAAAATATTGAAATTATCCAGAGAAAACCAACACATGATATACAAGAGTACAGTGATTTGAATACTACAGATTTCTCATCATACTATACAGGTCAGAAGAGCAAATGACAGTGGAATAGGATTTTTTTTATTGAACTTTTTATTTTGAGAAAATTTCATCACCTGCCGTTGCAAAATATAATAGACAAGATCCCATGTGCCCTTTACCCTATTTTCCTCAGTGGTGACATATTGCAGAAGCAGAGCACAATAGCATCACCAGCACACTGACACTGATACAGTCAAGATGCTGAATGTTCCATCACCCCGAGGATTGTTCGTGTTGTCCTTTTCCTGCCACACCCACTTTCCTCCAATCTTCACCCCTCCATTAAACTCTGACAACCATTGCTCTTTATTTTCATCATTTTGTCGTTTAAAGAATGCCATATATTTGGAATCGTGGAGTAGATTACTTTTGATGTTGTTTTTTTCACTCAGGATAATTCTGTGAGATCATCCAGATTGCTGTGTGTATGAAGAGTATGTTCTTTTTGTTTGTTTGTTTCCAGTTTGGGGCTATTATGAATAAAGCTTCTATAAACATCCAAATAAAGGCTTTCGTGTGACGATAGTTTTCTTTTCTCTGGGATAAATGCCCATTAGTGCAATTGCTGGGTCATATGGTCTGCTTTTCAAAAGAAACTTAACAATTACCAGAGTGGGAATACCATTTTACTTTCCACGAGCGCACATGAGTGATTCAACTCCTCTGCACCTTCACCAGCATTCTGGGTTGTCAATTTTTTTAAGACATTCTGATAGGTTAGAGTGATAATTCAAAATGGTTTTGAGTTGCATTTCCCTAAAGGAGGATGGTGCTCAGGATCATTTCATTTGATTATTTGTAATATATTTTTTATGTATTTTGCCCATTTTCTAATTGGACTATTTGTTTAGTTTACTGTTCAGTTTGGACAAGTCTTATATATTCTAGATATTAGTCCTTTGTGTATGTGATTTGCAAATATATTCTCCAACTCTGTAGCTTTCTTCAAAAAGAAAGGCAATTAAGTTTTGCTTTCTACCTTTTTTTAATATGAGAAAACTGAGATTTGGGGAGGTAAGATGTCTTTTTAGTGCACGTGAAAAACAAGCGTCTGAGATGTGGTTTGAATTCAGTTCATTGTTTTTTTTCCACCTCACAACATTTCTTATGCAGAAGGCCTTTTAATAAAGATAGATGTAGAGAATATATATATGTAGTTTGTCATGATGAAGAAATGTATTTTCCTAGGTATTTTATATCAAAAAGCAAGTTGCATAATAGTGTATATCATATATTAGTAATATAAATAAAAATATATATGCATGCATATTGGACTATGACTCACTTTTTCTCCTAGAAAAATTTCCCATGAAACTTTAATGTCTGTTTTGGGTGAGAGGGAGCATTTCTCTTCTATTCTGTTTATTTTTTATGCTCTTTGGATTTTTTCAAACTGTATTCATAAATTAAGATTGCTTTTTAACATATTAAAAACATATTAAAAGGATAAACCATTGCATATTAATGAGCGGTAAAGAGAATTTGTATTTCTTATCATCACAATTTTTTGTTAGCATAAGTTTCCCTAAAATGTGAGATTCTGTTGGGTGAACATTTCCATAACTGTTAGGACAGAGGGTAATGATGAGATTTATAGAAACTGTTGTGTTTGACGAAAACTAGACACTCAATTTATTGATGAAGAAACAGGTTCAGAGTGATCAGTAAATTGTCCACTTCACTCATGTATTAAATTACAGCACTAGAATCGATGCCAGATATGAGCGATTCCAAAGCTCCTGCTCTTTGCTATTTCATATTTCTGTCCCCTGCCATGAACCTTTAACCTGGGGAAGTCTGCTTCCTTTTAGGCCATTTCACCAAGTGGCTCAATTCCCCAGTTGTCTACAACTATCCAGCGGTGTCACTTATAAGAATCTTACCAGATCATTTAAAAATATACCTAGGTTCATCTTTTACTTGAGCACTTTTTTTTCAACTGAAAGTATGTCTTGTAAATGTGTAATTTCACAAACTTAATATTATCTGAAATCATCTTATTCTGATGCAGTTTCAACATATTTCTTCTTTCTGTAGTAATGCAGACACTGGATTAATATATTCCCTTAGATGGAAAAATGCAAAATGTCTGCATTGAATTCTACCTAGGAAGACTGCCCTGTTGCTAATAGACAACGGCTCCAGTTCTATTCATTTTCAAACATTTCTCAGAGTAGAGGGTAAAGCTCTGATCCCCTCTGTTTCACTGTGGTTTCCAGACTTAACAGTTTTATTGTGGATTATGTGGGAGAAGATTTTACAACTGTTTTTATTTGAAATTTATAATTGTGAAATTGATACATATCAGTTTCCTCATTATATGGAAGAGTCAGTTCAAAAGGATTAAGTGACTTTTCTGAGACACATGGGTGGTGGGACCTGAAATCTGCCCCACCTCTAGTAGTTGCACATTCATTTTCCCCCCAAATATATCATTCAGACTTCATTGTTAATTCAAGATTAAAAGTTGATAATAAAACAATGCAATTGCTGGAATACATACTACATATGTGGAAGTATTTATTTAGATTTTATGGTGTGAGCTTTATCTTTGCCTCAACAAACATTACTTTATCACATGACTCATGTGAGAAGTCAGGTTCAGATTCAGCAGAGGTCTGCAACTCACCTGTGTTATAAGATTAACCTATAATACATTTTGAAACTAAACTTATTCCTTTAAAAAACAAAGTAGGTTTTAAATTTAAGAAGTGTTCCCTTCACACTTAATCTCTTTGATGTATCTGCATCCCAAATAATAAGAAGGATTTCAGTTTATTATCTGACTCCATTTTATTTTCTTTCTACCTTTACCAGACGGAAATGTCATCAAATAAAGATACTAACCACATTCAGTGTTGGTGTGAGAATGACAGGTAATTATTGCTTTAACTCAAGTGCTTGTATGGTAATGGATTAGCGACAGTTACTGATATCATTATAATAGGCCACCAGGAAAAAATGATTCAGAAGTCTCGTATTAGACTGGCTGGGATGAGATATACAATTACCTCCAAGGATGAGATGTATCACTGTCACTCTGGCTTCTCAGAGTGTGAACGCAGAGAGTGACACACATCAAGGGAAAGTAAGAAATAGCACTAATGCTCAAAATGTCTGTACAGTGTCTAAGTGCTGAGGGAACTGAACTGGAAGATCTCTTGATAAAATATTATCACCTGTGTTTCCATTTTTATCTAAAACATGGCACTTCACGTACTTGTTGGAACCAATGTCTTGAATACGTCTTGCCCTATGAACTTCAAGACACAAAACTGAATTCATGGATATATGGAATCAGAGTGAAATTTAAGGATATTCTCCTTCAATTTTGGCATTTGATAAAAGACCCTTCCCTGCAGCCCCATTTTTTAACCATCCTGAATTTATGGGAGTGCATGGCAGCTCCAGAACTCAATCCTAAATTCATTGTTTTTTAAGTAGTTGGCAGGACTCCCTTGTCAGTTCCCCGGCGTATATTTTGCATTGTTGTGGACTTTTCATTTCTGTCTGTTGTAACTAGATTCCCTTAAAATCTTCAGTTCCTATTAGCTCCTCCCTGAGGAAGAGGATTACAAAAGGAAAAGAATCTAATTAGATTGCACATTACTTATTAGGACATATTTGCTAATGGATCAATACATAGATACCATCTCCTTACAACTGCCTCTCCTGCCAATCAAATGTTCTAGGATTCATTTTTTATATTTGGATATTATTAGAAGAGCTTTGGTGCTGGTTTATGGTTTAGGGGTTGTGTCAAGGATTTGTTAATTATGTGTATTAATGGGAATATTTCTTCCAAGGAAGATGCCTACAATAGCATTGACTTGAAAATTGTTTGAATGTCTCAATGTAAAAATGGAACTAAGACATTGTTCCACAAACAAATGACCCCAGCAACAATTTGATTATACTCACTGATCCTGTAAGAAATTTGGCAAGGACAGAGTGAGTCAACTTTTCTCTGTTTCAATGTCCTTAAATGACTGGGGTGACTTAATCTTAAGGGTGTCGGAACAGCAGGGACTGCGGATCCATTTCCATGTTAGCTTCTTCACTCACAACATCTGTTGCCTGAGCTGTGATTCCTGAAGGATGGACTCAGGTGACACTCTTAAGCAAGTCACCTGTATGTTGCCTCTGGCATGGCAGTGTCAGAGTAGTAGGACTTCTTTGTCAGCTTGTTAAATTTCAAAGAGTAAGTATTACAGTAAACAAGGTAAAACCTGTATGACTTTTTATGAGCTAGGTTTGGAATTCGTCTAGATGTATTTATGGGCTGAGGTGGTGATAGGCCCACCCACATTCAAGGAAATGGGACACACACTCCATCCCTCAATTGAAGAATGTTAAAGGATTTGTTTAGGTTTTCTGAAACCTTCACAGACACGTACATCTTATTTGCTCTTGAAGAAATTTGACATTCTACTTCTTTAGACATTCTAATACCAGCAATGCAAAATAAAATCACTTATGCTTATAATGAAAACTATTAGAAGGATAAATGCCAGAGAGTTAAAATATGGTTATTTATTGGTAAAAGGGATTGCAACAACTTTAAAAACAAAAAATAATAAAATGTAAAAAATGAAATACCACATTTATTAAATTATTTCAAGATAGTAACACTTAATGCATGTTCAAGTATGGCCATTCACATTAGCTGACAGTGCACAGGCTCATTAGTCCTCCTCCTTTATAAAGTGAGTTTGCAGGATAACAAGCATCTTAAAAACAGTCTTACATTTTGTCTCAATAATACCAGTGTTATAATTTTTGATATAGAAATTCTTTTAAGTACATAAAAACATTTCTGGTATATTATTTCTATTAAAAAATAACAGACATTTCAGATTTAGAAATAAACAATAGTGGTTATTAGTAGATAACATAGTCAATTAAATATAATTATGAAAAAAAATTTAATTGCATGGGCAGATTTCCATAATGTTAATTAGATGGAAAAGATACAAATACACATGCTTGTGTGTGTGTATCACACACTATTTAGCTAGAAAAATGCAGAGAGAGAGAGAGACGATAGATGATAGATGGATAGGTCATAGACCTATCCATCTGTGGATATAATTCTGGTTTTAGTTATATGTATCTGGTGGTTACTATTGATAAGAACAATTTAACAATAATTATACACAAGCTCCAGAGAAGTTGAGACACACTCTGCTCCTATGGGGAGTTGAAGTAGAATATATCTGTTTGCTTGTTTATTTGTTTTTAATCTCTGTAGTTTGCGTACTGAGGTCAGAAAGATGACGTTATATTCGTGGTAATAATTCTGGATGTGACATGGGGTGGCATATTCCAAGTATGATCAGCTACCTATGTATTTTAAAAACAACATATCTTTAAGTTCATTATATTTTAGAAGTAAGAGAATCTCACTTTTAACGATAAATGTCCTCTGATATATTCAGCAGATTTTATGCGACATGTTACATTAGACTGAGTTACTGGAGCAAGTAATTCATATTTATATCCCCAGGACATAGCAAAGCAAAACAAAACAAAATAAAAAACATCCCTACAATAGGCCTTTTTTTTTTTTTAAGTTTCAAGGTTTTATTTAAATTTTGCTTAGGTAACATACAGTGTAATACTAGTTTTAAGAGTAGAATTTAGTGATTCATCACTTACATAAAACACCCAGTGCTCATCACAATAAGTACCCTCATTAAAAGAATAGGCCTTACTCAATAAATAATCAATTTATGATCTATTGTACAACTCTTTGGCCAATGGACAAAGTCTATAGGTCATTTTGGATCTGCTCTTGGGCTGCACACCATCACAAACTAGTCTGGTAGGCCATTTAATTATGAAGGCAACTATATTATAAAACTGTTTTGCTTTGAGCTTCTATTCAACACTAGAATATTAATTCCACCAACAGCATTAGTCATTTTAGATATCACTCAAAGATTGACTTCTTGACTTTTCTTTTTTTTTAATATTTATTTATTTATTTTAGAGGGGGGTGTTGGTGGAGGGGCAGAGCGGAGAGGGAGAGAATCTCAAGCAGACTCCCCACTGATCATGGAGCCTGATGCAGGGCTTGATCCCACAACCCTGAGATCATGACCTGAGCCAAAATCAAGAGTTGAACACTTAACCGACTGAGGCATCCAGGTGCCCCTTGACTTTTCTTTTCTATAGATCTTCATTTACAGATGTGTAGTTAATAAGAAAATGATGAAAAGAATATAACAGTGTCCTCTGCATAAGTCATCAATTTAACTAATAATGACTAAGATAACCTATGATAATTTCCAGATTCCATTTGTGTGTTGGTAAAATGACCTATATCTTGATGAAACTTTTATCCTCCCATTGATTTTCTCCAGTCATTTGCTCAAGAATTCATGAACAAGTTTCACTTTGAATTGTTATCTACTTCCTGGAACCAAAAATATTCCAAAACAAGTGGTTTTGAAGAATGTTTCATTTTTATTCTGGAGAATAAATATAGAAGGGAGATATTAGGCAGTATGTGTGGGTTTGCTGGGAAAAAGGAAGCATAGCACAGCCCTAAGATAGAATAAGCATAGAAAAAAATATCACTCTTGTGCATAAGTAGGCCTAAAGAACAGGTGGTTATACTAGGTTCAATGTTAGGTCTGTTGAATGTCTGATGGACTAAAGAATAACCAGGGAGAGACACATATGTGTTGTACATTTCAGCCCACATTGATAAATATACCTTTTTTTTCTTTTTAAGATTTTATTTATTTATTTATTTATTTATTTATTTGAGAGAAAGAGAGAGCATGAGCAACGAGCAAGGGGCAGGGGGCAGAGGGAGAAGCAGAGGGAGAGTGACAAGCTGACTTCCTGCTGAACACGGAGCCTGACGTGGGGCTTGATCTCATGACCCTGAGACCATGACCTGGGCTGAAATTAAGAGTCGGACAGCTAACGACTGAGCCACCCAGGCACCCCAATAAATGTACCTTTTAAAAAAAATTGAAGTACAGTTGACACACAATGTTATAGTTTCATGTGCAAAACATAGTGACAAGACTATGTGTTATGCTGTTTTTACCATAGCATAGTTACCCTCCATCGCCAAACAGAACGCTATTTACAATATCATTGACTATATTGCCTATGCTGTACCTTTCATTCCCGTGACTTATTAATTCTATAACTCAAAGCCTGTACCTCATACATCCCTTTACCCCTTTTTGCCCATCTCCCCACTCCTCTCCCCTCTGGCACCTACCAGAGGGGAGAGGGGTCTGTTTCTGCTTTATTTGTTTGTTCATTTTTGTTTGGGGTTTTTTTGTTTAGATTTTACATGTAAATAAAATCATATAGTATTTGTCTTTCTCTGTCTGACTTGTTTCACTTAGCATAATACCCTCTAGGTCCATCCGTGTTGTCACAAATAGCAAGGTCTCATTCTTGTTTATACCTGGTAATATTTGATTGTATATATATGCCACATCTTCCTTATCCATTCCTATTGATGGTTGCTTAAGTTGCTTCCATATCTTGGCTATTGTAAATAATGCTGCAATAAACATCGGGGTGCATACATATTTTCAAATTAGTGTTTTCATTTTCTTTGGGTAAATACCCAGTAATGGAATTACAGGATCATATGGTAATTCTATTTTTAATTTTTTTAGGAACCTCGATACTATTTTCCACAGTGACTGCACCAATTATATTCTAACAGTCCATGACAGTTCCCGTTTCTCCACATCCTCGCTATTTGTCCTTTTTATTCTAACCATTCTGACAGGTATAAGGTGATATCTCATAGTGGCTTGTTTTGTTTTGTTTTGTTTATTTTTTATTTTTTTAAAGATTTTATTTATTTATTTGACAGAGAGAGAGAAAGAGAGAGATCACAAGCAGGATGGGGGTTGGTGAGGGAGAGGGAGAAGCAGGCTCCCGGCCGAGCAGGGAGCCCGATGCAGGACTTGATCCAAGGACCCTGGGATCCTGACCTGAGCAGGAGGCAAACGCTTAACCGACTGAGCCACCAAGGTGACCTCTCATGGTGGTTTTGATTTGCATTTCTCTGATGATGAGTGAGGTTGAGCATTTTTCCATGTGTCTATTGGCCATCTGTATATCTTCTTTGGAGAAATATCTGTTTAGGTCCTCTCGTCATTTTTTTAAAAATTTGATTTTAATTAAATTTGATTTTTTTTGTGTGTTGAGGAAACATATCTAGAAAAATGTTGCTAAGTCTCTTAAATGTACTTTTAATTTCATCTGATCCTGTTATCCTACTTTAAAATCTCAATGCCGTCTCATTACACTTAAATTAAATTCAAACTCTTTACTGTGGCCTAAAGAGTCCAGCCCCTAACTGCTCTTCCATCTTCTCTTACCTTTCACCTCACCTTTTACCATCCTCTCTGACGCAACCTCACCAACCTTATCTCTTCCTCAAATGTTCCATGATGTTTCTTTCCTGTGTTCTATGACACACATTTCTCTCTGTCTGGGAAACTCTTCCCATCCCATTATCTGCAGAGTCCTAAGCATCCTTTACATTTCAGATACATTTTCAATTCCCAAAGAGAGACTTTCTTGCACTTTACAAGTTAAACTCCACCTCTGATAGGTTCTAAAAGGACGACCACACACACATCAGAAATTATCAAAATTGCAATTAGGTATTATCATAGCTTTCATACCCTAGAAGTGAAGTCTGAAGTCAGTATGGACTTTTTGCTTAAGTAGTTTTTTGGGAGACAATGGGAGTAAGGGAGGCAGCATATAAAAGGAAGAAGAAAAGAAAGAAAGAAAGAACAAAATGTAGACCCAGCTACAGACAAGCATCAATTTCTTCTAAAGTCTGGAGTACAAATTCTACCACAGAGTTAATCCTGCCTGTAGCAAGGGGCAGCCTTTTTGTAACACCCCTTCAGTCAGCCTTAGTTGTTAACCAAGTTATGCAGAGAGGTGTTATGGTAGAACTTCAGCTAATTGGCTCCAGAATGGCCAGTAGCAATGCTCTGAGATCAGGACAACTATAGGTTGTTACCAACAAACAAAGCACAGAGAGGGAGGAGGGATGATTACACCAGCTGGTAAAGGTGATCTCATCGGGGCACCAGCAACATTCATTACATGTATATCTAGCTCTTCCTTTTATTCCTTTTGGTCATGAATGCCCTTCTAAATCTGCAGACTGCAAGCTCTGTGAAAGCAAAGATGATGTCTGCTTTTATGTGCCATGGCATTCCAGCGGGCACATACCACCATAATAGGCACTTAATAATTAGTTATTTAAAGAAGGAATGGATCAGTTGTTGCTTTGATATGGGAAGCCTACAACATATATGGAATTGGAGAAAATAAAGTATTAAATTTTATGAATCCTTAGCATGTGAAGATTATTGATCTAGAAAGAAATCATTGTCTAGGAATCTAGTAGTATACAAATAGTGTCTCTTCACCCAGATAGATATGCTTACCTCACAGAACCTCACAGTTGAAAGGGACATTAGAGATATTGGGTCCAGTTCCCCAGCAGAAGTTTGATATTTCTCTACTATGTCTGTTATAAACAAAAACGTACCTGCCTTAACCCTTCTGAATGGAACAGCTATTGGAAGTGATGGGATGCCCATTACTTTCCTAAGATCTGTTGTTGGACAGATATAATATTTAAATCTAAGTCCAAATAACTAAAATCCAAACTCTCAAAGTTTGGAAGTTCCTTATTTTACTGCATTTGTAATCCAGACAGCAAATAGCAAATAAGCCTTAATATTGAGTTTTAGCTTAGAGCAAAATTCTATGAATTTTATCTCACCTTAATATAATTAGCTGATTTAACCAATGCTTTATCAGCCTGTACACATCAGAAAGAGAAAATGTAAAACTTAATAGAAGATAATTCAGCCAAACAGTTAAAAATCTTTGGATAAATGTATTTTCCCCAGAAAGAGATGCAAAATCGTGGCATTTGGAATGAAAATATAGTACATATGTCTCTTACTCCTCTTCTGCACAAATGGGAGACATTACTAATATGTCATGGCATTTCCCTGCTTTGCCTAGATAATAACAGAATCTTCCCTGGAAGAGCATGCCATTCAGCCACGATCAATCAATCACCACTGGCAACTGTGATGGACCTACATGCTGTCTCTATGGAAGGGGAAGAGCACAGAATTCTCCATAGCTCTATTGTTACCTAAGAGGACCGTTTATAGTCCCTTCCTTCGTGGGCTGAAGGTTCTTCAAATACCAAATGATATTAACTGTTGGGATGTTCTTTCCAACATCTTTCATAAGAGCTCAAGAAAGCATCAACACCACTACCACCACCGCCACCAAATTGATAATAAAATAATAATAGTGAAATTGAATTTTTAAACAAACAAATAAACAAAACTGAAAGCTCCGAAGTTTCACATTCTACTAATTTTATTCAGAAAAAGGGTCACACATACCTCACTTCCTTGGTCTATGCAGGCTCATTTATATGTTTCCATTAAAATGTCTGCTCTGGTGTGTTTCTTCATTCAGTGAACGGTCTCCCTTTTGATTTAAATGAATGCTTATCTGTAAATCACAAAACGAAGTAATGCTCAAGCAAAATACATAGTCTGGGAGGAAACAAGCACACAAAGGACAAATAAACAGAATGATTGAATACTCAGGGCTAGATGTTTTACTGGGAATACTGCACAGAAAATAAGACAATGGGAATTGATAATGGCTCATTTTCTTTCAGGTAATTCTAAATTGCTAAGTAAGTTAAATGAGATTGGAGCAAAAAAGGTCAAATTAATGTTCACCCTTTTTTCCCCAATGTGACAGACGATGATTTCCACAGTGTTTTATTTGATTGCTTTGAGGTATCTCTATAACCCCATTTAAGTGGAATATTGTGTCCGTATTGAATCCTTTAGAATGTGGTTCTTCCAACATTTTAAAAATTCAGAAATTTCAGAACTCAGTTCATTAGTGTTTCAATTTTCATCAGTATTATCAAATTACCTTATTACAGGAAAAAAAGGGTTTATTTATACAACATCCCCTTAACACATGAAGATTTATGATCCCTGAGCTTTCCCCTCCTAGATTCAAGGATGCCATTGTCTGCGATGTTTTTAAGAGTGGATAATATTGTTATCTGAACATTCTTTTCTTTCCAGTTTGCCTCAATATCTGGGGCCTTCATCCTACCTCCATTATATTCAAGGTCTAAATTAGTTTTGCAAGAGTCCAAAAATGTATCTATCATTTATCTATTTTCCTGATCACATAGCTGAATAGACTAAACTTTTCAAGGGATCTTTAGTAAACTAACAATGTTTCTTTACATGTTACGCATCTGTAACATCTTGGTATCCACTGTCTCCAAAAAGCTTAATTCCTCCTTTACATAGGGTGTTTTAAAAGTCAATTGTGGGCACCTGGGTGGCTCAGTTAGTTAAGCGACTGCCTTTGGCTCCGGTCATAATCCTGGAGTCCCGGGATTGAGTCCCGCATCGGGCTCCCTGCTCGGCAGGGAGTCTGCTTCTCCCTCTGACCCTCCTCTCTCTCATGCTCTCTGTCTCTCATTCTCTCTGTCTCAAAAAAATAAATAAATAAAATCTTAAAAAAAAAAAAGTCAATTGTATTTTCCAATGTTTTCAAAAGGAATCATGGATATTTTTAGGCAAGTAAGGCTCTTCCATTTATGTTTTAGGTAAAGCATATTCTCAAAGTCGTAACGATATTAATGTTAGAACCAGAATATGAAATCTTGTTCTTTAAAATGATGCTCTTTTGCTTAAGATGTAAGCTTTTCCTTGAAAATACTTTAAAAAAAAATGAATAGCTTATTGTAGGCATCATGAATAAATGAGAAGGATATTTATGTGTTCTGTTGAACTTTCAAGAAGAGCTAGAATTAATTCTTCTTAATAAAATGGCCAAATGTGGCCAACAGAATATGGCATGCTCATCATTAACCCATGTTTTCTTTGTACTTTTATTTATGTTTTAAATAGTGAAAGGGAGCTGTCAATTTTCTGTTGGAGTCTTTCTCTGAGATTTCCACTGTGGTTGTCATTTTAAAATTGCAATTTTCTCTTTTACTGTCCTTATAGTTAACTATCTTCTGTACTCTAAAAAAAAGTTGGAAAGATAGAAAAAAGGAGATATGGGGCTGGACCAGACTTCTCATTTATTTTCTTTTATTCATTCAATGCAGACTCTTTAATTTACTTGATCTTGGTGACATTTTAAATTACCTATAACTTTTCTTATATCTTCTGCCAAAGGGGAAAAATAATACCTTCTTTGAATAGTTGACATTCGAATTAATTGAAAAATATATCTATAGAGCTGAGAATATTACATGGAACATATTCTAAATTCAACAAATATTATCTCCCCTCCTCTTTTATAAAATACATTAATCTCAGGAAAGGACCAAATGTTAATTTTTTAGAAATTATTTCTAATATTTCAAGCTTGCTAGTTCCACTTATGTATCAACTTTATGATAATATTTTTAAAAATTAGTTCATTCATTTGTGTGCTCATTTATATTCACCTATTCACTTAATAAACACATATAAACTGCCTATTACTATCTGTGACCACGGGGTAAAAAATTTGAATAAGATAGTGTATTAGTGGGGCGCCTGGGTGGCTCAGGCTGTTAAGCGGCTGCTTTCAGCTCAGGTCATGATCCTGGGGTCTTGGGATCGAGCCCCACATCCGGCTCCCTGCTCGGGGGGGAAGCCTGCTTCTCCCTCTCCATCTGCCTGTCACTCTGCCTACTTGTGCTCTCTCTCTGTCTCTCTCTCTGTCAAATAAATAAATAAAATCTTTAGGAAAAAAAAAGATAGTGTATTAGTTTGCTATAGCTATCATGACAAAGTACTACACGTTGAGTACAACAGAGATTTGTCTCACAGTTCGAAGGTAGAAGTTTGAAATCAAAGTGTTGGCAGAGTTGATTCCTTTTGAGGCCTGTGAGGAGAGATTGTGTCCCAGGCCTCTCTTTGGGGCTTATCTTTATGGTCATATGACATTCTCCTTGTCTATATGTCTGTCTCCAAATTACCCCCATTTTATAAGGAAGCCAGTCATTTTGGATTAGGGCCCATCCTAATGATCTTTAAGTTAATTACCTCTATAAAGACTCTATCTGTATATAAGATCACAGTATGAGGTCCTGGGGGTTAGGATGTCAACATATAATACCTTTTGGAGTGCACAATTCACTCCTGACAGAATTAAGAACTTACACTCTATTGAGATATCCCAAAATACATCTTCATAAATACTTAAATGTTATTCATCATGGACTGTGTTCCAAACAGTTATACTCTGTATGGATAGAAAAAAAGAGGTTGAATATTTAACATTATATTGTTTTCCATCATTAAAATAAATCCAGAGGTTCTTTCTGAGGGATAGATAAGGGAAATCTGTTCTTTTTTCTAGCGTGCCTACTCAAGTCCTTCCAGCACTGGTTATCTAGATCATACTTACGTGTCCTGGTTGATTCCTGTAAATTTACAATGAAAAATCAAAGTAGAAAGAATCTAGAACCAATTTTACCTCAAAAATACATGGCACCATTTTATTTGAAACACCAAAATTGCCAGTGTTTTTTAATGATTATTTTTCATTTAGGGGTCTATTCTTATTTTAAAAGGATAAAATGCCTATTCTTTTTTCTTTAAGCATTAAAATCAATCAAACAAACAAGGATCTCCAGGAGAGCACAGAGATAAATACAGAAGAATGTAGCCAAGGGGACTTTGACAATTAAGTTAATATTAAGTAACTTAAACTCTCTATAGAAGGTATAAGTTACATCTTTGGTAGAACAAGCTAATCTAGGTGGGAGTTTTTAAAAAAGTTATTGTATAGACTAATCCTTATTAATTAATTTTTAGAAAAATGCACCAGATACCTGGTATTTTAATGATGGGAACAATGTTAATTTTTTTCTGCTATTCCGAAGGACATCTATAGTAAAACAAAAGTATAATGCAATATAAGTCACAATATAAAATTGATATTTCAACTGTAGAAACATATTTTTTATAAATCAACAACATAAGGGTACCTGGGTGGCTCAGTTGGTTAAGTGTCCGACTCTTGATTTTGGCTCAGGTCGAGATCTCAGGGTCCTGGGGTTGAGCCCCAAGTCTGTGCTTCTCAGTGTTCAGTGGGGAATCTGCTTGAGATTCTCTCCCACTCCCCCATACCCCCCTCAAATAAATAAATAAATAAATAAATAAATAAATAAATAAATAAATAAATAAA
>NC_058418.1:37350351-37566462 GCF_002201575.2 Neomonachus schauinslandi | reverse complement strand
AAATAAATAAATAAATAAATAAATAAATAAATAAATAAATAAATAAAACATTTTTAAAAATCAATGATACAACAGAATTTTTGTGAGATTTAGTTTTTGCATTTCCTTTTGTTTCTTTGTTTGTTTAACCACACTAGTAAATATGCTGTGCTCCTTTCATGGGGTGTATAACAGGGATATGTTTTCACTACTCTCCTACTTCAAGATGCTCATTATGAATTAAATATAATGCAAAGATGTTCCTTCTATCACTTTCCCAAGTCACCATGGCTTAAGATATCCTTAAATCACAGAAGTTCCTGTGTATTCAATATCTTCCATATATTCCTTCTTTCAGTCCCTTTTCCTCACAGTTTTCAAGAGATAGGTCATATTTTAGATATACTGTAAAATTTAGCTCTACACATCTATGTGTGTCTTTTTAACCCCATTCTCCCCTAGCTAGCATTCATTTTTATCTCCAAATTAAAAGACATTCTTTCTTTCCCACCCTACACTCCGGATAAATATTATCTGAGGTACATAGGGAAAATCTTTCTTTAAATATAGAAATAAATACTTTTTTATAATAGTATATAAAAGCATATAAATTATATATCTATAATATAATACATATTTATTACATATAAATATGAAATATTAAACAGCTCTTTAAAGAAGAGACAGATAGGTGAAGAGATAATACAAATTATAAAATATATATATCTAAAGTGTATATATGTATATATATACACATATATATATATATATATATATATATTTATTTATTTATTTTTTAAAGATTTTATTTATTTATTTGACAGAGAGAGACACAGCGAGAGAGGGAACACAAGCAGGGGGAGTGGGAGAGGGAGAAGCAGGCTTCCCGCCGAGCAGGGAGCCCGATGCGGGCTTGATCCCAGGACCCTGGGATCATGACCTGAGCCGAAGGCAGACGCTTAACGACTGAGCCACCCAGGCACCCCTATACACATATATATTTAAACCAGATACAACTCATATCCGATTTAAAAGTTGTCTTCCTCATTCTTTTGTGTAGAGAAAGGCCTGTCATTTAAAAATATAATACCAGTATTTAACATAGGTATATTAAAGAACTGAAAAAATAGAGTCAAAGCCCAGCGATCCCACTTCTAAAAAATTCATGAATATGTTTACCTGAACATATATACCTGAATGTTCACAGTAGCACTATTTATAGTTATCAAAATTGGAAACTGTTCATATACCCATCAACAGTAGAATAAATATATGAATCATGCTTTATGCACACAGTGAATACTCTAGAGCAATGAGAATGAACAAAAGACAATTCCGTATTTACAGATTGGTGTTAGATGTTTTGCTTGGATCAGCACTGGAGGAAAGTAAAAGGAGAAATAAGGATTGGACAGAAGGAGAAGTCAAGCTTTGAGCCAGTCCCCCCAAAATTGTTTGACCAACACTGCAAAGAGTTTTAAAGAAAGAATGGTCCATCAGAGATTTCTGGAATTAGGACAAGAGGGCTGACCTTATGTACCCCTATATGGATCAGTGATTGGATATTGGTCACCCTGGAGAGTGGCTAAGTAGGTGAGATTCCTTTCTTCACTTAAATCAATTTTATTTTATTTTTTTAAAGATTTATTTATTTTAGAGAAAGAGTGAGCATGAGCCGGGGCAGGCGCAGAGGGAGAAGGAGAGGGAGAGAGCAGACTCCCCTCTGAGCAGGGAGCCCAAAAGGGGTGATCTCAGTGCCCTGAGACCAGGACCTGAGCTGGAATCAAGAGTCGGACACTTAACTAACTGAGCCACCCAGGCACCCCAGTTAAATCAATTTTATTTTATTTTATTTTCCTTTGAGAGAGAGAGAGAGGAGGAAGAGGGGCAAAGGGAGAGGGAGAAGCAGACTCCTCACTGAGCAGGGAGCCTGACATGGGGCTTGATCCTACGACCCTGGAATCATGACCCTAGCTGAAGGCAGATGCTCAACCCACTGAGCCACCCAGGCACCCCGCAGTTAAATCAGTTTTAAAAGGGAACTGACAGCTGAGGGCTGTCTGCTGGCATTATTAAACAAAATCCTAAATGAAAGACCCTGGGTGCAAATTAGTAATATTATATGATACCATTTATATGAAATACATAAATAGGTAAATTGAATACTGTTAGAACTGTATATGGTGGTAAATGCTGAAGTTTAATGTTCCCTTTCTTGGTATGGGCTAGGTAGATGGGTGTATCCACTCAGTATCTAAGCATCCTTTGAGCTGTATATTTAGGATTAGTGAATCTTTCCATATATATCTAACAAGATGAGGTTGTGGATACTTTCTATAAGGAGGCAGGGGAGGAGGAGAGTCTGCCTTTTTTAAAAAATCTATTTATTGATCTATCATATATCTACAATGTGTGCATACATGTATTGGGGGAGTATACTATTTCTACTCTTTATTGATATATTTTTAAAAACCACTGTTTGCAATGCATTTTTCATTCCTAGATGCAGCCAAACCAGGCTTTTCTGTCCTGCACACTGTTTTAGCCTAACATAAGGCAATATCACAACTGAGAAAAATTATGGAGGATTTAAATAAGTTGCAGTTCAAATTGAAAAGATCATCTCCAAAACTCTGAAGCACATTCAACACTAAAGTTCCATCTAGGAGTAAATTATGTAATAGAGAGACTTTTTATGTTAGAGGAATATAAGTAATATTCCATATTCACTTACATGGATTCAGGAAATCATAATATACATGCCTAACTTTACACACATACTCACACACACACACTCACAAACACACATATATAGTCTGTATATAAATAGACAAAGACATATTTGGTTTATAGTTTCTGCTCTTGAATAGCTCTTACTCCAAAGAAGAGACAAATAGGTAAAGAGATAATTATCAAATCACTGAGAATCTTGATCTGAAGTTTTCTGACCCTTAAGTAGAAAAGGAGACTGTAGCTGACATCTGTGTTTATATCAAAATATTATATTAGCTTTCTAAGAGGTCTTGCCATACTCCTGGCACATCATCTATCTAGGGCATTCTTTGCCTTGTCTTCTAACCCTCTTAGCTGAATGAACACACATGCACACACACACACACATCACATAATGACAAAATAGATTTGGGAAAAATCGGTTCAAATAGCAGAATATTGCTGTACATAAATCACAGTTGGCCCAACAGGTAACTCAGACTATTGGAATGTTTTATATGTAGCTGGCCTACTTCTAAAATGCTTGCCCAAGCTGCTCTTCATACATCTCAGCTATCTAAATCCTTTTTATATTTCATTAATTCAGTCAACTCTTGAAACGCAAAGCCTGTTTATTGGCGAGCTTCTTAACAGTACCCTGGTGAATATTGCTAATGATCAAGAAACTCTTGATTAGTATTAATATACTTTCAAAATCCCCTTCAATTCAATACTCTAGCCAGGTACAACCAACTGATCTGTGTTGGCCCATAATATGCCACCTTCTGGCCATTGCTTCCAATTCTGGGTTTAGGGAAAGCAAATCTCACCTTCAGGAATTGAGTATGGAGTTGAGAAGAAATTATAATTGAATTATCATGTAAGCATATTCTTTCAATTCTATAAATAAAATATTTTTTGAGCTCAGGATGTTTGAGGACATTTTCATCTTGGAGTAATATAGTTTGTAAGCACTAAGTGTCCTTTGCCGTTTCCCAAACCTGTACTCTGTGTCAGCCCCTGAAGAGAGGAAGTGAATAATAGCATGCCCATGATCTTGAAGACCTTGCAATTTCACAAGTGAGGCAAATAAACTCAGTAATCATGAGACAGTGATGTAGGTACTAGTAGGTATGTGTTGGTAAGCACTGATGGTAAGGCGCTTAATCCTGTCAAAGGGATGAAGATTTTTTGGAACCATTATGGCAGACTTTACAGAAGTAAGCCCTCAACTGTCTTCTTTTTTTTTAAATTATGTTATGTTAATCCCCATACATTGCATCATTAGTTTTTGATGTAGTGTTCCATGATTCATTGTTTACGTATAACACCCCATGCAGTATGTGCCCTCTTTAATACCCATCACCAGGCCAGCCCATCCCCCCACCCCTCTCCCCTCTAGAACCCTCAGTTTATTTCTCAGAGTCCATAGTCTCTCATGGTTTGTCTCCCCCTCCGATTCCCCCCCTTCATTTTGCCCTTCCTGCTATCTTCTTATTCTTTTTTTTAATTTATTTTTTATTATTATTATGTTATGTTAATTGCCATACATTACATCATTAGTTTTTGATGTAGTGTTCCATGATTCATCATTTGCGTATAACACCCAGTGCTCCATGCAGAATGTGCCCTCCTCAATACCCATCACCAGGCTAACCCATCCTCCCACCCCCCTCCCCTCTAGAACCCTCAGTTTGTTTTTCAGAGTCCATCGCCTCTCGTGGTTCGTCTCCCCCTCCGATTCCCCGCTTCATTCTTCCCCTCCTGCTATCTTCTTTTTTTTTTTTTCTTAACATATATTGCATTATTTGTTTCAGAGGTACAGGTCTATGATTCAACAGTCTTACACAATTCACAGAGCTCACCATAGCACATACCCTCCCCAATGTCTATCACCCAGCCACCCCATCCCTCCCACCCCCCACCACTCCAGGAACCCTCAGTTTGTTTCTTGAGATTAAGAATTCCTCATATCAGACATTTGGGGGTTAGGTAAGAGGAAAAAAGAAAAGGGAGTTTAGGCTGGTCCTGGAGGCAATAGAGGAGGAGGACCAGTCAAATATTCAGAAAGACCTGAATGAGGAATACTTGTCTGATGCCACAGATTTATATTCAGCATAAAACTTGGAAAAAGTCTCTCTGTTTAAAGCTCTGAGCCCATGTCAAAATTGTATTCCAACTCCCTTCTCCTAGGAAGTTGTCTTTTCTCCAGTTGCTGAAAAATTACATGCTACAGCTTTCTTTCTCCAGTATTGACAAATGGTTAAATGGAAAGAGAGGCCAAAAAAGAAAATCAATGTGATTTTACACAGTCCTCATTATTAGGTCAAACATGTCTTCTCCGTGCATACTCAGGCTGGTTTCCTTGCTCTGAGTAAGGCTTTTAAAAGGTTGCTTGCTGGCTGAACTGTCAGCTCAGGGAGAGAAAAAATTGGTTTTCAAAATCTATCTACGTAAAAAAAGTAAAGTAAACCTCATATACCACATTATGATTCTATCTTTCATTAACATCATTAATGAAGAACCAAGGAGGACACACTAAATGGTCATTTCCATTTAAAATAAAGAACCATAAAGATTTCATGATGGAAGGGTCTTTAGGGATCATCCAGGTCAAACACCATTTTTCCCTTTATTCTATAAAAATGGAAATTGGTGCACAGAGAAGTCAAGTGGCTTGCCCAAGGTGACGACTTGAGCTAGTGGCTGAACCTGAGTTTGGTCCCAGTAGAATGTGTAAAGAAGCCCAGGCATTTGAATCTGCAGTGTGAGGGAGAATAGTTTATTTCAAATTACATTTTGTTATTCCTTTAAAAAGAAAGCTTTTTATTGAAATAAAAGCATTTATGTGACTGTTCCATGGTATCTATTTCTGGCTATCTGTGTCTATGTTGGGGTGGGGAGCATATACTCTTCATTCCTTAGAATCTGCATCTTCCACCAGTGGTTCTCAACACTGTCTGCACATTAAAAACACTTGAAGGGCTTTAAAAAAAATCAATGCCCAGGCTCTACTCCCTGGAGATTCTAATTTAAATGGTCTGGGATGGTATCCTAACAACTATATATTTAAAGTTCCCCATGGGATTCTAATACAAAGTCGGTACAGAGCACAGCTTCCCTGACCCAGCATCAAAATGAATATTCAGTTGTTCATAAAACTTCCCAGATTCATGTGCTATATGTACTGTTAATTATTTAATATTTTCCTCACGTTGACTAATATTTAACCTAAGTAATTTTACAAAAATACATTTTATAGTGCTATGACAAATGATAAACAATTAACCACCTTTTAAAAATAAAATATGGGGCACCTGGGTGGCTCAGTTCGTTGAGTGACTTGATTTCGGCTCAGGTCATGATCTCAGGGTTGTGAGATTGAGCCCTGTGGGGCTCACATGCTGGCTGTGGAGCCTGCTTAAGATTCTCTCTCTCCTGCTCCCTTTGCCCTTCCCCCACCTCTAAAAATAAATGAGTAAATAAAAATAAAATAAAATAAAAATGAAATAAACATGATGTAACCAATATTATTAAATATTAGGTAGATGCCCTTGCTTGCCTGAGCTTTTGAGCCTAGAGCTTGTTATTTCTTTACTAAACTTCTAGATAGCACATAAAAGGGAGTTGTTTAAGACAGTCATGTGACCACCAAGATCTCTTCTCTGATGTATGTGGATAGACTGACAGAGAAGTGTAAAGGGCACACTTAAAAAAAAAAATGCCTGGCCTCTTAAAATATAAAATCATCTTTCTTAATACCAGGGGTAAATGTCCCACACCTCAAGAATCTGTGAATTAACATGCAGGAAGAATCACAGGATTTAGTCTTCCTTTCTTGCATCTGCAAACATACCAAGTTCATGTCTTGGTCTTTCTGCTGCTTTCAGTTGGGCTATGACCACACCGCACTATTAAAGGTTGGTGACTTCTACTTTTAACTTCTACATTTAACTCCCTGGTTAGGTGGATCCATCTTTCATGAGGAGCCTGTAACAAAATGAGATATTGTATATCTACTCCACTGACTTCCTTATGCTTCCAGAGTTCCCAAAAGTAGCCCACTAGATGAGTCAGGTATATGCAAATTGCTTCACAGTTGCGTTTGAGAAATTCCAGGGAATATTCGAACACAGGAAATGAGAAGTCATGTTTCCAGCTAAGTCGGCTACTTTCTGCAGGCTCAACCGAAGGCATTTAATGAAATAGGCCCCCATGAGAAGGAGGGTCTCCAGCAGATGTCCTTATGAGAAAAGGGACTCCAGTAAATCAGTCACCAAATCCTGAAAGAAAATGGTGGCATAAGAAACACAAAGGTCTTCAGGGAAGGGCAGTGTCAGACGCCACACAGAAAGGCATGTGTCACATACCCATCACACTTACATTCCGAAAGCTTTTTGGAGAATGCATAAATAATGATAGTTTTCTACTTGGAGAGCCCTAGCCAGCTTTCTCAAACTGCTTCTGGCTGCAGCCAATCAGTTTACAGTATTGACCATTTCCACACTGTCTGTGCGTTCTCTTTACTTTGTGTGGGTTTTATCTCCCCTCCCCACTTCTCCCCTTTCTCTTCTCTGTTTTTGCCTTTGCGACTTGTCCAGACTCCAAGGCTATCTCCCTCTTATATAAACAATTAACAATTGAAATTATCTCTTGTTAATTTCAAAAAGACAGGTGTACATCCTTACTTTCCCCCCAACCACTCCCCAAGGAAAGATCAGACTCCCTAAATCCTTCCCCCTTTACTCCCCTGGAAGCCAATCTGCACTGTAAGTGGTGCTCAGATAGTTTGCAGGCTTTGGCGGGAGGTGCAGGACTGATGTTGTCTCAGATTGCAGGGAGCAAGGTGGACAGGAACAGTGGGGGCCTCATCCCACTTACCATGGTAGATGTGTCGGCTCGTATCTCTATTTCCTTTCAAACTTCCCACCAAACTGAACTGTAGGCTTGCCAGTTACTCTAATTATTGAATTTATTCAAGTAAACATTCCTCCTGAGGACATGCAGGCTGGGCTCATTTTAAGGAAGGGGACAATCTCACATTTAGCAAGGTACTTGCCTCTCCTTTGGAGCAGAGATGCTTGACCTTACTTGCATTTTGGTATTCATTTAAATGCATAACAGGTTTTATACCTACTGTGCTTTTGGATTAGTGTGTCTCCATTATTACTCATTATGGATCTATTTATTTATTTATTTGGTTTCTTAAATTTTCCATATTGTCACTTGAGGACGATGTATGAAGCTGTATTTTAGTGTTCTTCTAGATTCTCAAGGAAGGGCTCCAGAAACTATGTAATATATATATACAGATACAACAGTGTCCTCTCTTATTTTCAAAACTCAATGATCTTTTGAGATCTGCTCCTCCAGTCTCAATTTATATTATTTCTTCTTGCCTTCTTAGGCTCTAAATACTTAGTATTATTTCATTTTGTGGGGGGGGGAAAAAGCTGCATATAGTTTTAAAGACTTTGTTCATGCTGTCCCAGAGGCTTGAGCCATTATAGCATTCTATCTTCTCCAAACACACACACACAGAAGGCAGGAAGCAGGGAGAGAAAAACAGAAAGAAGGAAAGAAGAAGGAAGGAAGGAAGGAAGGAAGGAAGGAAGGGAGGGAGGGAGGGAGGGAAGGAAGGAAGGAAGGAAGAAAGCAAGCATAGGAATGGAATAAAGTTCCCTACCTCAAAACAAGAAATCCAAAATATCTTTATAAAACACAAAAGCAACAAAATAATGCTTTATTTTGGGAAGGCAATAGTGTAGCTATATAAATTTCCACACTTTGGGACATTTCAATAATGCAGAATTTTATTTATATCCATTATGAACTTCAAATAGTTCTGAATTTTTTACATTGATTTGATCCTTTATTTATGGTGATCACTTCACCATAACAATCATTTTCTCTTTTCATTCATTTATCTATTCTATAAAAAAAATTTTAGACTTTATCATGTCCTACTCATGTTTAACAGCTATTTTGATAACTTTAGCTAATAACAAAACAATCTGTGAGCAAATTTGGGGAGAATAAGGACAGAGACCAGTTTGGATTCCTTTCAGGCTAAATGAGGATGGCTGACACACAGCAAGGTATTTATTGAAGATGTGATATATCATAGGGCTCAAATAAAAGAAAAGAATTTTGATGTCAATAGTTATCCATATGTTGGCCAAATAGTCATCACCACTTACCTGTTACTATAGATGAATAAACATATTTATTGGTTTTCAGTAAAGTAATGACTACAGTGTATACAATTTTAAAATAAAATTGAAACATTTTGCCAGCAAAGTAGAAAACAAAACACAAATAAAAATACCACTTTCAAATATTTATACATGGGAAGAGAGAGTGATGGGAATTGCCCTGTAAGGACAAGGCTTTGCTAAGAGATGTGTAGCTATTAAATATAGCGCTGCAATTATGTGAAAATATTTTCACTTTGAGAAAAAGATGAGCAGGTTTGTGGCATATAGAGAAACAGCTCTTTTTTGTTTCTTATAAAGAAATTGTACCACTAATGCTCTTTCCCCTTGCTGTCTGCCTCTGAAATCCCCTTATCCTCTTCTGATAGACAGACACAAATTGAATTACCAAACAAGCTTTTTTTTTTTTTTTAAGTCTAGGCACCAATAACCTGTATCATCAAAACACTGTCTGGCCACTGCCATCTTGTGGGCAGGATGCTATCATGCAGTTCTTCTTCTGGCCAAATCAAGGACACAAAGTATCTTCCCGGGAATGAGAAAAACTGCAAGCCAATAGACAGTCAAAAGGAATTATGGAGGCCCCTTATGCTGACCTACTGAGTGAAATCAACAGTTTGAGTATATATATACTTATAGAGTGAGCATTTTGAGTGCTCATACACATATATATACACTATACATACATATATATACATATAGTGTATATATATGTTCATATATTTATTGCTTAATTATCAAGTATTTATCACAGATTTAAAAAATAGCATAAAGAGCACAGTCCCTTGTTTACTAAATTCATCATAAACCCTACAATATGAGAATATAACATAGTATCATGTCATTTTTACACTTTGGGGAAGCTAAACACCCAGATATTGCTTATGGTTTGATAAGGGTAATAAGATTGTTGATGACTGCTGTTTTTCATACTTAAAACTGCCTCACCACCTCTCACTTTAGCTGTATCCCCACTATTTTATTTTCTCTCTCCATTCTACCCCTGCTTCAACCTATGTATAAATTCGGGAGTTTAGACTTAACTGTCAATATCTTGCCTACAGGAAAAATTTCCTGGTTCCCTTTGCCAACTGACAGACATTTTGGAATTTAAAATATTTCATACAGCCTTGACCACATTCTTGCGGCTGGCATACCCATCACACATATGATACTCTAGGGCAAGGTGTCTTAATGGTGACATTGGTGACATTTTGGGTGAGGTAAGTTTTTGTAGTAGTGTTGATAATAACAGGCTGCCCTGTGCTCTGTGGGGTGTTTGGCAGCTTCCCAATGTTCTCCCCACTGGATGCCAATAATACATCCATCCTCATCTCCAGCATGACAGCCAAAAATGTCATTGGGTTCTGCCATATGCCTTGGGGGGAGGGAAGCTCAACCATCCACAGTTGAGAACTCCTTTTGAGAACTGAACTTCTGGCTGTTTTCTTACCAAATCCTGTAATTTCCCTTTATCTTTCCAACCTCTCCATGCCTTTTTGCTCCCATCTTTTCTCTCACCTTCAATGTAGAAACACTTGAAATTCTTGTAGACCCATAAATGCCCGTAGTTCTTTTTATAACACTTAATCTTTGATTATATATTCTTGGAATATTTTTCATCTCTCTTATTAAACAATAGCTTTCTTATGAGCTGAAAGGGACTTTCTCTTTCTTGTTTTCCTCTAAAATAACATTTCCCAAACTGTGTTCCATGGAGCACTGGCACTAGCCATTTGATATTCACAAATTTGTTGTGTGTACATGTTACATGCTTGCACTCATGTGTGTATAAAAAATTTTATAGTCAAAAATGGAAAAGTGATAAACCATATCCTTAACAGGGATGTTCACAATTTGCATTAACATACCAAGGGCTGTAGAAATCTTTTAATTAATATAACTGTTTGACACAGTGTTTTCTTCCTCAAATATATTTGATATGTCCATGAAAAAATAAATTGGTTAGAGGGCTTTGTCTTGTCAAAGAGCATTTCAATTCAATCTTGTTCCTCTTTGCCTCTGAAAAGTCACCAGTGATTTTTCATTTAGGTTCAGATTAATTTATGTTAGGTGACAGAGCAATGCGTCCCTGAACAAAGAGGCAGTTCCACTGATATTGGTCACTTATAATGTAAGACTAGTTTTGAACTGTGGTTGCAGGGAACAGAGAAGATTATGGAATCAGAGATGAAGTGGGAAAGAGAAGAGCTAGGATATGAAATGACTGAAGAACTTTGTTCACAATGTGAAAAAGAAGAAATTTCTAGGTCCTAGTGTGGTAGAAAAAGGACTGGGGTTGGTGCCTAGATAACTTGTTTATAATTAAGACTCTGGCTAAATATGGGTTAATATTACAAAAACACTACTTTTATCGGAGAGTTACACCATTTATGACATGAAGAGGCTGAGTGGTTAACTCTTACTCTTTTTTAAATTGTTTGACAGCAAAGTTGACACTGGGATGGTTGAGATGGGGGTATAGTTTGCCCAAGTGATTCTGTATTTCATCTTGACTGGGTTTTCAGTCTTCATGAAACACTGCATGAGTATATATTGCACATGCAGAGGCTATTTAAAATAAATAAGGTCTATTTGGGGAAGATATTTGAGAGGGGCTGTGGATGGAGGGAGTCATCAAGGATGTGGTACTTGCAGGTCCTGGGTCATTAAGAACCAGACAGAGGATACCAAGCAAACTTGGGAAGCAGCTACTTTTGTCTTCTGTGATCCTATCTCTCCATTCAGTTGTGCAAGCTTTATTTCTTATCAAAATTTGTTCTGCAAAAGGTGTGTTTAGCTAATGACATTAAAGTAGAAGTCAGCGGCACTTCTTAAGTCAGATTAAGACTAAAAGTTTTAAGCTGTAGAGGAAAAAAGATCACATCTGGTGGATTCTCAAAGGAAATACCTTTGAGGTAAGAAAATTTTCTACCTGCCCAGACTAATAGTTATAGCACAGGAAGGAAATGTCTATATATTCTGTGTTTGTTTTAGATGCAACCCTTGTCTCTATTTCCATCCAGGGATTTAGAAAATAGGACACAATACATCTATGGTGTCACATGCAATTAGTACCCTGGTGAATTGCTAATGAGGCAATTCCAGCTCCAAAGAGGCATTCTAAATAAACCCACAAATACATCACATCTTCACAAATTACTCTTATGAATTAATAAATACATACACATGCCCACAAAAATGAAAATGAATTTTGAAAACAAGCCCCGAACAGCTACCATGTGCAAACCAGGTTAGGTGTTAAGGATGAGGCAAGCAGGAAATCTCATGGTCCTAGTAATCATGGAGTTCATTAGCACAGGGTCAGATATAGGACACTCCACTGTAATATTGAAATAAAGAGAAAATGAACCTTGTTTTAGAAAGACAGACTCAAAATTGGGGATAGGACAGGTAGGATCAGAAGGGTGAGTGTTCAGTTCTCAAAGATGGGTCAAGCTGGTATTTGAAGTAGTACTAAAATAAATAAATAAAAGGGGAAAAGATATTTCAGATAAACCAAATAGTTGGAACAAAGCAGGCAGGTAGAAAAGAAGTTTGAGGAAAAAAGAGATCTCTTCTGTGAGGCCAAAAAATGCTAAAGGTTATTACATAAAAGGTAGTGCTAGAGAGAAAGTTTTGGCCTTAAAATAATTTTAAAGAAAATTTTACACTTTAGTTAAAGGGTGGTCCATAGACTTGTGTAACTGATTATAAATGTAGGTTCCAAAGTGAGCCAGTTACAATATAAGAAAAAGGGGAAATCACATAAGATTACATTTTTAAGTTTCAATATTGAGAATCCCTTTGGTTCACATCTCATTTCAGAGCTTAATCAAATTAGATGGACAAGTAAAACTTAGAACAGTGCTGTCCAATAAAAATATGTGAGACAATAATGTGGATCATATATGTAATTTTAATTGCTATAGTAGCCTCATTAAATAAGTAAAAAAAGATGAAATTTAACAGTGAATTTCATCAATAAAATATATCAAAATATGATTTTTCTACCTTAGAGATAAGATCATTAATGAAATATTTTACATTACTTTTTCTAAGTAAGATATTGAGATCCACTGTATATTTTACACTAATAGCACAACTCGGTTTGAGCTGGCCCTATTTTTTTTTTTTTTCATTTTTTAAATTTGTTTTAGAGAATATGCACAAGCGGGGGTGGGGGGGTGGCCAGAGGGCAAGAGAGAGAATCTTAAGCAGGCTTCATGCCTGGTCTGGAACCTGACGTGGGGCTCGATCTCACTACCCCGAGATCATGACCCCAGCCCAAGACAGACGCTTAACCGACTGAGCCACCCAGGTGCCTAGAGCTGGCCACATTTTAAATACTCAATAGCCACATATGGTTATTGATTGCCCTATTGGATGGCACTTTCTCCTGCTAGTAAAAGAAAAGTGATCAAAAGTCACTGTTAACTATGATGTTGGTCACACTCATAGTTTCCCTTTATACATTTAAATGAAGTTTCTCTCTCTTCTAGTCCATTACATTCTATTCCTTGAGTGTGGAAAGTTTTGCCACGATTATTGAATTTTTTCAAATGCTCTTTCTATACCTGTTGACTGGAAAGTCCTTCATTCTTTTTCTCCCTTAAATGTTTGGTGAAATTCAGCAGTGAGTTATCAAAATATGAGTAATAAATTTTACCACCTTTCTCTATATTGGAAAAATGTTTGGGTAAGAATAGTGCTATTGGTTCCATAAATATTTGTCATGGATAGCATATAAATCTAATCTGGGACTGGAGTTTTCTTTGTGAAGATTATAAGTAGAAATTCAAGTTGTTTAGTACTAATATTATCCCTTTCATCTTATATTAGTTTCGGTAAATAATGTTTTCAGAGAATGCATTCATTTTTAGTCTCTGGCAGTGATAACCATGGCTTGTTCTTTGTACCGGGCACCAGATGCTTCCTGTTTACTTCCCATAGCCAATTCCCTTCTTTTGAGATCCTCTATCCATCAATATCCTCAGACTCAATCACCTTGGACCAAGCCCATCAAAGGCTCTGTTGGCAATGTCATTGGGCCCATTTGCAACCTAATTAATCTATCTTTGTGGTGCCTCAAAACAGCATACACACCGCCTTAATTGCTATAACCTCACACCCACTGGGGACCACAAACAGAGAATAAGCAGACTCTGATGCACCCTGCAACTCCTATATTAGCATCATTTACTGCAAGATTAATGAGAGAAGCTGAGAAAGCCAGAACTGTGGAATAAAACCATAGGTTAGGGTTTTAGAAAACTTCCCATGCCACTTAACAACTACTTAACTCTTAATATCGTAGTCTTTTGGATAATAACTAGGGCGTTTATTTTTTCATTACACACTATAGACACATTACTTAGTCTCAATGAACTTTACAGATATGAAGCCTGAAAATGATGTTGTTTTAAAAGACACCTCAAAATCGAAACTAATGTTTCTTTAAATGTTTAAAATGAAATTTTATATGGAATAATCAATTTCACAAAACCTTTTTTTGGAAACAAATTCCTTTGCTGAAGATAATAGTTATTACATTTAATATGTCTGAAGTACTGATTCTGAAAGAAAGAATGTTTAGGGCCTAAACATTCTTAAAATAACCATAGTAACAAATGCATGGCAAAGAAGAAAATTATTAACTACCTAGTAAATTCAACCAAAAAACACATACAAACAAATCAACAACAACAAAAACCCCACCAAAGTCAACAATAAAATCACTAAGTGCTTGACTTTGAATCCAGGTTCCTTGAATGTGAAGCATTGTCATTTCAACATTTCAATCTTGTTAAATATATGGCTTACTTATATATAATAAGTATGGCATATATATAATATTATATCTGTTATACATATTGTCATATACTATATAAAACAATTAGATGTATGTTTCAATTATTCCAATTATCAAGAAACAGATATTTGTATTACACAACAATGTACAAACACATTCCTTGAAATAAAATAATCCCTTATTATAGCATGATTCAGTTTTACTTGTGGAAATTTCACTGACTTTTAAAATAGCATATGGGGTGCCTGGTTGGCTCTTCCATTAAGTGTCTGCCTTCAGCTCAGGTCATGATCCCAGGGTCCTGGGATCGAGCCCCACTTCGGGCTCCCTGCTCGGTGGGAAGCCTGCTTCTCCCTCTCCCACTCCACCTGCTTGTGTTCCCTCTCTCGCTGTGTCTCTCTCTGTCAAATAAATAAATAAAATCTTTAAAAAAATAAAATAGCATATATATGAAATAAAGTCAAATTCACATATAGACTGTGGTTTCCTCATGCAGTTTGAAGAACACGGATCTGATGTTTGGAGCCATGGGTTGAACCTATAACTTAGGGTCAGATCCCTGATGTTGAGTAGGGCAGAGGTAAAGGACTCTTGGCCTAATTCAATCCCTACATCTTTATAAGGATCATATGGAGAATGGATTCCAAGGTAATTTGAAACCATTGAGTCATTCAAAGTAGCCATTTGTTTTTAAACCGACTTGATTCCTCAGATGTACACAGAAATATATTACACCTCATTTATTATCAAAAGCACAAGATAACAGGATTTAAATGATCCTAATCTGTACATAAGCTAACATGGTTCCAGTGGTAACTTTCAAGATGTTCACCACCTTTCCATTATATAATCATGATTATATGATATATAATCTCACTGAGAGATAAACTAATAAGTAGATTTTCAGTTCTTAAATTATGTGAGCAAGAGAGCAAATAATCAGATGTGATAAACCTTGTGGAGGTTTGAAGGTTTGTGGTGACAAAGCAAAGCACATCAGAAGCCCATGTGAGGAAATAAGCAGCTAGTATAAAAGAGTTTATATTATTTGAAATGCATGTGTGTGCATACACACATAAGCACACAAAGAATTACTAGTGAGCCAAATATGTATGATGCTGAGCTTCATGGAGGTTGCATAGTAGGGAGAGAGAACAGAAAAACAAACAAATGGTTATAATTTTAGGTGCTTTAACAATATTAAGACAGAAAGGGTAAAATTTTCTAAATTTTATTGACCTAAAAAGAGAGGTACCATGTGAACAGAAGAGCATATTTGAGTGGACGAGGTTGTACTAAAGATGTATTTTGAAAAAAAAAATAATAATGATATGTTTTAGAATAGGCAAGGAATTTCTTGTGACAGGAGTCTAGAGGAAGGATTAAGACTTGGCAAGTAGCTTAATGTAACCATATAATAGGTCTTATGGGATACTGTATAAGGTGAGTATTCATGCTGTGGTCAGAGTAAACCACTAAATGACCTCCTGCAGTGGAGTGCTAGACCACTTCCTGCTATTATTTTAATTTTTTTCTTCTCATTTAAAAAAATTAATTGAAGTATAATTGTCATACAATGTTACATTAGTTTCAGGTGTACAACATAACAATTCGACTATTATATACATTATGAAATGCTCACTGTGATAAATATGGTTACCATCCAACACCACACAAAATTATTACAATATTATTGACTCTATTCACTATGCTGTACTTTTCATCCTCATGACTTATTAATTTTAAAACTGGAAGTTTGTACTCTTAATTTGCTCCATCTATGTTGTCTATCCTCCCATTCCCTCCCCTCTGGCAACCAGCAGTTTGTTCTCAGTATTTATGAGTCTGTTTGTTTTGGTTTTTTTTTAGATTCCACGTATAAGTGAAATCATATGGTATTTGCCTTTCTTTGACTTATTTCACTTAGCATACCCTGTGGGAAAGGGATTTGAGGGAATAAAATGAGAGAGATTAAACGATTAGGTTGATTATTTCAGTGGTTTAGATAAGAAATTATGTTTCTAAAGCTGATCTCATATATAGTAGGACAGAGGGTAGTAAATGTATATAAATTAGAATGATTCAGGTCACCTGAATAATTGGATAAAAGGTGAAAGATAGATTATTAAAGATAGCAAACACTTCTACCTCTCTGCTAAAAGAGAGTTCTAGGATGTTGCATGTGACTACAGGTGATACTCCAACATAAAAATCTTCTGCTAAACAAACACATTCTCTTTACATTACACCAAAAATTTCACAACAGCACTGTAAAAAACTGTATTCTGGTGTCAGATTAGGAAGGAGATTTTCTCTCTCAGACCTATAGAATGTACAGAACTCAAGGCATTTTTTTCATCAAAGTTACTGACCTTTGCCATAAAATGTTTCAGGAAATAATCAGTACTCTAAAAAGAGAGAGTGTTTTCTTAATGCAACATCTTCTAAGCACTGCCACAAAAATTATATGTCCCATACAATGTGGGTGTTCTGACAGTGCAGTCAAGTTAGATTAATTGTAATAAACAAAAATTGTCACTAAAGCTCTCAGCTTATGCCATCTAATATTGTGTGAATACATTTTATTTCCTAACATTATGAAATAGCCAAGAGTATAATAAATTACTTACCTAAGCCCTTTGAGGATTTTTGCATAATTTACCAAAACAAATTGATTTTAACGGAAAAGCTGCTAATTTACATGGGTAGGAAGTGTTTTCCTTGGTGTGATGAATTTAATTTCAGTTTCCCTGTTTGCATGAATTCACTCCAGTAATTCATCACTGTTAGATTAAACTACAACTATGTTTTACTTGAGTAGGTCCCTAGCATTCAATATATATGAATGAAAGTAAATTGCCTTTATAGTATGGTTATATAGTATATATAATACATGATTGTTATCTTTTTAATAGAATAAATAATTGTTTTCAATGGTTAAACAATGACATGCATAGTTTTAGAATATGAGCAAAGTAGTTTTTTAGTCTTATTAAATTATAATTCAGATTTGTTTCATTTTGGTTTTTGGTTTTTTAAAGAAGAAGGAGACACACACTTATAGGGTGCTGAAAATACACCGACTTACGCCCTGGGTATTTTACATTCATCACATTATTTTCTTTTCTAACATCTCTATGAGGTAGGATATATTGGTCTCCTCTGGAATTAAAGTTAGGAAAAGAAAAACTCTTAACATCTCTTTGTAACATAGCTGGAGACTCACAGAGTCATGCCATCTCTCTGACTCAAGTTACATGGCTTCACTTTTCTCATATAGTATACTGAAGTATTTGTCGCTTAAGTTCCATGGACTACTGTTATGCATATACATGCGTATATATGAATACACACATATAGATGTATGAGTGTCTACTTATATACACACCCATACCTCTTTTTCAGAGCAGAGTATTACTTAGATTTCACAGAACACACCTGGGGTATTACAGGCCTTGAACACATTCTTGTGACATATTATTTAAGACTGATGTTTTAAACTTTTATTCTAGCAAACACTAGCCATGTATTGCTAAAACAAACAAACAAAACCAAAACAAAACCCTAAGAAGTTGCTTAAAATGAAGGGGGGGAAATCAGAGGGGGAGATGAACTATGAGAGACTATGGACTCTGAAAAACAAACTGAGGGTTCTAGAGGGGAGGGGGGTGGGGGGATGGGTTAGCCTGGTGATGGGTATTAAAGAGGGCACGTTCTGCATGGAGCACTGGGTGTTATGCACAAACAATGAATCATGGAACACTACATCTAAAACTAATGATGTAATGTATGGGGATTAACATAACATAATAAAAAAAATTCTATGAGAAAAAAAAAGAAGTTGTTTAAAACAACCAACATCTGTTATCTTACATGGGGGCTTATGAGAGTCAGAGTGTAGGAGTGGGTTAGCTGAGTGGTTCGGGTCTAGAGTCTCTCAGGAGGTTTCAGGTAAGCAGTTGGCTGGAAGGCAGAGAATCTCAGGGCTTAACAGAGGCTGAAGAAACAACTGCCGAGTTCATTTATGTGGCTACTGTCAAGTCTCAGTTCTTCGCTGGCTTTTGGACAGAGAGCTCTGTTTCCTGCCATGTGGGCCTCTCCTGAGAAAACCTAAGTGTTCTCATGACATGGCAACTTGCTTTGCCCAGAGTGAGGGATCTAAGAGAGCTGGCTAGCAGAGAAAGTCCAAGACGGAAACTGCAGTCATTTATAATCTAGTCGCACACATGATATACACATGCTGTTGGTCACACAGTCCAATTCTGGTACCATGTGGGAGAAAACTATATGAAGATGTGCACCCTGAGAAACAGACATGAGGGGGGCCATCCTGAAGGCTGGCTAGCACAAGGACCAGGCACATACATATCCACAGCGAAATTTAAGTGTCATAGCGAACATAAAATAGTCCATAGGAAGAAGGTCTGTCTCAAGCTGCCAAGGTCTTCAGTGGTTTAGAAATAAAGTTGCTCTCTCAATATGCACGATCTGGACAATTAACATAATGTCATAAGCAAAATGGGCAGTAATACATAATGTTAACTGTGGGACAGAGTCTTGTGACCCAGAAAGATCTAAGTTTTCCAGAGGCTATGTTTGAAACACTTCATAAAATCTGGTCTGTCTCTTTGATCACTTCGATAAGCAGAGAACATTTTACATAATGTTGGCGGTAATAAGACTTAGCTGTCAGAACAATTCCACCAGTATATCAGTGAAGAATGCTTTAGATTTCAGCAAACGTGAAACTTGGTTACAGTGGTTTAAACATCTCATGGGAGGTAGGTGGCTGTTGGTTTGGGTTCAAATTTGGCTTCTCTCCAAATCTCTTGATCTTTTCCCAAATCTCTATATCTTCATAATGTCTATCCCATCTATTCCAGCTGCAAATACCATTTCCAGATTCCCTACTGATACTAGATTCACATGAGGTAGTGTAACACCAGCTACAACTTTTGATTTTATTAGGAAAGTAAAAAAGCTTTCTTAATGTCACAGCAGATTTCCAATTCTACCTCCTTTGCCAAGGTTAACAACAACGATGAAAGTAATAAGGATAGCCATTACTATATTCTAGGCACTATTCTAAGCATGCTTTATGTAATAATTCATTCAAATATCTACGTTGCTATAACTATATGAGGTAGATACTCTGGTTCTCCATTCAACAGAAAGAAAAAGGAACTGAGGTCATTTCTTGCCCTAAGTTGTATAGCTAGTGAGTGGGAGAGATAGGACTTAAACTGAAGACTTTGCTTTCAGAATACACACTATTAATCATAATACTAGAGAAATGTGTCACCACTCTCTGGCTGCAGAGAGGTGGGGCTGTGCATATTTAGCTTTTCCAGCCTTTTAAGTGAAGGTATCAAGTAATAACAGGATTAGGGAATGGGAGTTAGGTCCCCACATCTATATTGTCTGCTTCCAGTCATGAGTCTGTTAAGATTGTTTACGGTTAGATTTCTTCATGGATAAAATGGTGGCAAATGCATCCTTTACTTATTTTCGGTCATACAGCATTAATTATTTTTAGGGCAACTAAGAGCTGCAAAGTCTTTTTGTTAATATCAGATATAGATTATTCCAAGGTGCTATTCTGAAAAGAAAATAGAGTATAAGTGGTAAGCAAGAGATAATTATAATTCCTGAATTTCTCAACAAAGTAAAATACATGTACTTAAAATTGCATCAGCTTTTGCATTTTAAGTTCTATAACAATTGCTTTTTGGGTGTCCGGTATTTCTTTATTGCCTTTTATCTCTGGTGTCAAGCATTTGGTGTCCACCTGGAAGTAACTGGACTAGTGAACCACAAAGCCTGATTTCCCTACAGAAGGCTTTCATCGTACATGCCAACGGGAGTCAACCACTTGCTTGCTGGGTTCTCGTTCACCATTAGAATGGACGTCCCCCTCACTTCCAAAACAAGCATAGTGTCACCCTTACCCATTAAGAACTTATTGAGAGGCATCTTCAATATGTTCAAATATTGACTGTATAGTTCTTGATCTTATTATCAATTGTTGGGGCAAGAGAGAAATTATGCATTGACAGCATGAATCAAGTTATTGGAAGCTACACTTACATACATGCTCACTGATCTATATTGTTCATCTTAATATCTATGCCCTGACATTGAACAGAAGGCCTTACTTTCCTGGAGGTGAATCATAGGGGCTGAGGTGTGATTAAATACTCAATGCGAGAGACCTAGAACCCACGAACAGTGACACTCCAGTTATTACATTCATTCATATGTGTTGCAGTACGCAGACAAATTCTTAGTGGCCTTCAACTAAATAAAGAACATTTAGTAAACTCAGGTTTTATGCAGAATATTGCATTGCAGAAAGATATGAAATGTATTTCTAACTCTTTCTGGACCTCTGAGAATTGAGGCATTTGCCAAATATTTCCTGGTCAATGGAATGAGAATGAGATAAAACAAACACTGAATGGGTACCCATCCAGTCAAAGATTTACTAAGCACCCCCTTCCCCAAGCCCTAGGTGCTTGGGATGCGATAAAAGATGACGCTTCTGTTCCAGAGTAGATTTCAGAGCCTAACAGAGGAGGCAAACACAATTAATACTGTCTGAAATGTCTTATGTGAGAGGAATTCCTGAACCAGACTCAACTCCAGCAGGAAAGACATCATGGGTTCTATCGCCGACCACTGTACCCTCAGTTCCAAGCATAAAGGCAGTTCTCAGTAAATATTTGTTGAATGGGAAGAATAATAAATGAATGAAAACGAGGAGTGGAGAGCATATTATTGGGGTATAGATTAAGGACAATTTTTTAAAGTTTTTATTTATTTATTTGACAGAGAGAGACACAGCGAGAGAGGGAACACAAGCAGGGGGAGTGGGAGAGGGAGAAGCAGGCTTCCCACGGAGCAGGGAGCCCGATGCGGGGCTCGATCTCAGGACCCTGGGATCATGACCTGAGCCGAAGGCAGACGCTTAACGACTGAGCCACCCAGGCGCCCCAGATTAGGGACATTTTTTTAAAAGTATTTGGGGGCAGTCCAAGAAGGCTAGTAAAAGAAGAGTGATGGTTACTATGCCTTGATAGACAAGATGCAGCTACACAGGTGAAGAAGTAGGGGAAAAGCAAGTGAGGCTGAGGGAATGCATATGCCAAGGCACACTGATGAGAGAGCTCCTTCTGGGTTCAAGAAATTGGTTCCATTCTGGAAATCAGAACTTCCTTCACAGCATGAAAGTAATGGAATGGGTATTCCTATTATATAAAAGCATGAAAAAATAAATAATTAAAAAATAATTAGTTAGGGTGCCTGGGTGGCTCAGATGGTTAAGCGTCTGCCTTCGGCTCAGGTCATGATCCCAGGGTCCTGGGATCGAGTCCCGCATCGGGCTCTCTGCTCCTTGGGAGCCTGCTTCTCCCTCTGCCTCTCTCTCTCTCTCTCTCTCTCTGTCTCTCATGAATAAATAAATAAAATCTTTAAAAAAATAATTACTTAACATTAATTACTAAGAGAGGGGTTTTTCTTTGTAAGAGGTTATGAACAGACCCCTTTCATCAGATTCACATAGGACATAGCATTTCAGGATGTTCTATGTTGAGGAAAAGTTGGGTAAGTATGGAGAGAATGGTTAGGAATGTTTTAAATTGTCATCAATGATTTAAAAAATTCAAGGTCAAAGCATATTTCTTTAGCCCTTGGCATGCATAGAAAATCACTTTAATTCTGTTGAATATATTGCCCAATGAATATTTGAATAGTTCCCCAAAACAATACCTATTATAATCTTTATCAATAATATGTCTCAGATACTTAGCAATAAAGGTGCCACACAAAGTAACTTTAAATTGCTGATATTTATTAAATGCCTATTAAATTTCCATGGGACAGGGGAATTGGACCCTAAAAAGATGAATAACAATAGGTTCAGAGTGGTAAAAAAAAATTACAGTTTTGCAGTGGATGTGGAGGGGTTGAAGATAGCATTACAAAGCAAATTAATGGCAAAGTATTATAATAACTGTTACACCACCCATAAGTGGATAGGGCTAAAGAAGTCATAAAGAAGGAGGCACAAATTATCTCTGAGGGAAACAGAGATGACTATAGAAGTCAAGATATTTAAACTAGATGGAAAAGAATAAAATGTCAAGAGGAAGAGAAGGGACAGGACATTCTCAGTTAAAGACTACTGCACATACACAGGGTAAAGGTAGAGGAATACGAATACTGAAGAAGAGTTAGTAGCATGGTTTGGGTGAACTACAGGGAATTGGAGAGGGAGCAGTAGAAGACAGATATTAGAGTTTGCAACATGCATCTGACTGATGGTTTAGACACAGTAATTCTTAGAAATAGTTTAACAAGTTTCATCCTAGTCCTCAGTCTTTCGGTATCGCGTGTGTCTTCTTGTTTAGTGTCTAGAAAGACATGATACATTCACTTTTGCAAGTTTAAATCAATCATGTTTAGATTGGTACTCAGGGAGAGATGGTAAAGCAGACTGATCTATTCCTCATAGTCACCTTCCATAGAAGCCAGTTCACAAAGATGGAATATGCCGGCCACTGGAATCACTCATGTTAATTCACTCCAAGAAGAGTATTGTGTGATAATACTGAAAAGAAAATTGCAAAATAGCTAGTTTTTCTCATTCAGATCCCTAATCATGAAAAGGTTGGGAATACCTTTTTAGGTAAAAAAAAAAAACACCTATAATAACTTAATCTGCACAAGACTTCTGCATAGACATATAATGAGATGGGTGCTTGCAGTCTGCTGTGTTTATTTAGCTTTGGCCTTATAAAGCAACAATCATTTGCATATTTCTCTCAATTAAGTATTATACTGACATACTTAATTAAAACTATAAAGGACACTGACAATATTTCATTCTTTTAATGAAAGAGGAGACATATTATACAGTTCAGACTGTTTCTGTATTTAATTTTCCTGACTTTTTTACTGCTCAAACTGTGTTCCTTCTATGAATGTTGTCAATTAGGATGAAAAGAAGGAAAATTAAAGTCGCTCTTGAAAATGCACTTGTGTTTGTTTGTGGAATTTGTGTACATTCAGAAAGTTGTTATTTGCATATTTCATGTATAATTAGGCCCAGGAAAAGTGAGCACTGGAAAAGTTAGGGCAGTTTCACACTCTACCAGTATCTTCTTTGTCATTTTGAGGGATTTCTGTCTGAAGACATGGCCTCTTCTTCAAAAATGTTAGATTTACCTTTTTTTTCTCTGAAAAATACCATAAGGATTCTTTTAAATTTCTATCATATACATTTAAATATATTTAAGGACATATATTATGTGATGGTGCTGGGACAATGCGTGTTGGGATAACCATGGTATAAAAAAATGTACACTGGACTTGGTTCTGGAAACAAGTTGAATTCTTAGTCCTTCCATTGTATTTATGAAAGCTTTCCATAAGTCATGGTTATGTCATCAATAAAATGGAAATAATGGCACATATTCCATTGACTTTATTTATCAAATGAAGAATGTCAACCACTTAATGTACATGTAAGCACTTTGTAAACTGTTACACATCAAATAAATATAATAATATTTTTTGAGGTTCTACTCCCCTTAAATCAAGAAGACAAAATAAATTAATGACTTCTGGCCAAAAGAGACAAGTCTAGTGGGAAAGACAAATATATGAGCCACCATAATTCAAGTAGAATGGAATGGGTAATATATTAGAGAAATAAAGCAAGTGCATAAATAGCAAACTTGCTTACAATTCATTTTGCTTTTGTGGTTGGACCTCCTTGGAATAAGACCACTGGAGACAGATTAGGACTAGAGGAAGTAAAATTTCATTCCGAAAGAAGAAATCAGGAAATTTTCACTTGAACCCAAGATTAATGGAACAATAAGATTTTAATATTTCCAGAAAAGTAAATCTCTATCTGTGTTATCTGACTACATTAGCAGCAAGTTTCTACATGGCTGCTTCTGTTTTTTTGTCAGCTCCTTTTTGAATTGCTGTGAATAGTCAACTGTAAACATTTTCAATGAGCTAAGAAAGAGGGATATTCTTAGATTCTGTGTGTGTGTGTGTGTTTCTCCCCCACCTTCTCTATTTCTGTCTCTACTTCCCTCATGCATCACACATACATACACGAATAATTTTTAAGGTCCAAATTATCTATTTTAGAAGAGTGAGATGAGATAATTATTGACTTATTGGTGACTTTAAAGCAACTTCTCAGTGTAACATATTCTGAGTGTCACATCTTTCAACTAATCAATACCTGCAAGGGCTTTATTTTAATTGATTAACATCCATTCCCTTTTCCCTTTACTGGGCATATGTGGATGCACTTGGCAGGCTTTGTTGAGTGAATTGAACTTTGGACTGTTGACCCATGTTGTTGCTTCCAAATGAGATTATATGACTCTATCCATCAACTTTAGCCCATAATGGTGCATTTAATGATATCATGGCATGTTGGCATATCCCTCAAATAAACAGTCCCGATGGGGACTAGGGATGGTCTTGACTGAGGTACAAGACAAAAAAAAAAAATGGTGCCCTCGTCTATAATCTGAGGTCTAACACTGACTTAAGACACCCCGTGCACAAAGAGAAGGAACAACATACAGAAGTGCAAGGGTGAGTGGTAATCTAACACATGGGATCAAGAACACAACCAATTGCTGAAACACATGTATAAATACTGAGGTAAACAATTGGGACAAACCTAATACACAAGTATCATGAAGATGTTGAATTATCTGTAGCTTTCAACTGCAGTTCGAGGCTAATTGGACCATGTGCATTTGGAGTTGTACCTTGTCTGCTCTGAGTAGCTGATGAACCATAAGTGAAACAGCATATGGGTTTTCAAGCAACCACACATGGCTTTCAACAACACTGTGTCCAAATTGCTCCAGATGTGGTGGTCAACCTGTCTAAATTCCCTAGAATTTGCTCTTATCCTCTTACCCAGAATATTTTTTTAAAGATTTTATTTATTTATTTGACAGAGAGAGAGAGCACAAGCAGGGGGAGCCGCAGGCAGAGGGAGAAGCAGGTTCCCCAAGGAGCAGGGAGCCCGATGCAGGGGCTCCATCCCAGGACCCTGGGATCATGACCTGAGCCAAAGGCAGATGCTTAACTGGCTAAGCCACCCAGGCGCCCCTTACCCAGAATATTTCTGCTTCATTCTCAGAAACAGAGTGAAGGTGAGAGTATCACAAATTCAAGGGAGAGAGTGTAACAAGTGGTGGTATTAGTGGTTGGAGGGGAAATGGGCTTCTTGGATCATCAGGATACCAGCAACAGTTACTGCGCCATTACTCTGAACCAGGTCCTAGGCAAAGTGCTTTAAAGAAATAGCTCATTTAGGGGCGCCTGGGTGGCTCAGTTGTTAAGCGTCTGCCTTTGGCTCAGGTCATGATCCCAGGGTCCTGGGTTTGAGCCCCGCATCGGGCTCCCTGCTGGGTGGGAAGCCTGCTTCTCCCTCTCCCACTCCCCCTGCTTGTGTTCTCTCTCTCGCTGTGTCTCTCTGTCAAATAAATAAATAAAATCTTAAAAAAAAAAAAAAAAGAAATAGCTCATTTAATACTCCCAGAAAATTCATGAAGGAGAGTCTCCTACTAATCTCATTTTATACATGAGCAAACTCAGGCTTTGAAACATCTTTCTCTAGTTAAGCAAGTAAGATTTTGTTGAAAGAGAGTCAGAATCCAGAGCTATAGTCTACAAGGAATCTATATTCTAGAATGCTATACATTTGGCTATTTGTTTACTTGATAATTCTAAGGGTCTTGATCATAAAAAGTAGAAATAATTCTGGTGGGACATAGGCTTGTTGAGCTGCCTCACATTCCATTACCCAACCCCTGATTTCATAACGTGCTACCTGTGTTCTTTGCCTTTGCTGGCACCCAGGGTTTCCAAACCATGTGCCAAGGTGCCTGGAGCACTACAGAACTGCATAGAGGTTCTGCAGGACATGTTACACTTTTAAGCAGTTCTTGACATTTGTTAGATATCTTCTAATCTATAACTCTGGGGTAGTTCAAAATTTAAACTCTGGATTATTTTATCTTCCTTTTTAAAAAAATTTGCTGTGCAGGATCAGGAAAGTCTCCAGGGGGAGAGTCAGGAAAATGGGTCCTGGAGGAGTGGGTGGGAATGTTACCCAGTGAAGGAGAGGATATGGGATATATATATATGTGTGTATATATATATATATATATATACATATTTATACACACACACACACACACCTTTGATGACATCGTATCCTTGCAAAAATACCATCAAAAATCAATGTGGAATAGGTAATAAGAATGGTGATATACAGTGTAATTCCAAGGCTTGAAAAAATGTGCAGCACACCTCCTATTAGTAGCAAATTGTGGTTCGTTAAGGATGAAATTATAATGTTATATTTTCCTTTAATTTATATGCATTTTTAAAAATGGTCACTGAGAAGCACCTGGGTGGCTCAGTTGGTTAAGCGACTGCCTTCGGATCAGGTCATGATCCTGGAGTCCTGGAATTAAGCCCCACGTTGGGCTCCTTGCTCAGTGGGAAGCCTGCTTCTCCCTATGACCCTCCCCCCTCTCATGCTCCCTCTCTCTTTCTCTCACTCTCTCTCTCAAATAAGTAACTAAAATCTTTAAAAAAAAATGATCACTGAGTTCTTAGGACATAAATATTTATTATACTGTTTGGCTGTAACTATGCAATAATGTGCATCATTAGCTATTTCTTTTTGCATAGGGGCACCATGCAAAGATTTCTGAGACAAGGGTGCTGAAACTGAAAAAGTGTGTCAACTTGTAAATGACCGCTCTCCTTAGTTTCCTCAGTAGATAAGCACACATTGAAACTCTGGGCCTCCTGTATCAATTTCTATTCATGCAGAATAGCCTTTGTTACTTTTAGGCTTAATTATAAATCCACAGGTCTTCATGAGTGGCCATCAAAGGGCACCTGAAACAATTCATAAGTGCAGCGGAGTGCATTCCCTGTTGGATACACCTTGGCTGGTGGTAAGTGGCAGATGGGATATGTCCATACAAGTAAATTCCTGTTCCTTTCTCTCTTTCACGGACCCCTTGGAGGGGCAGTTTTTCTTGTAGTTCTTCCCGACTTGCACAAGCCACATGAACACACCCACTAAGTGACCTGCTGGGTCTCCCAAAAGCTGTCAGTGAGGAAGTGGTCAGAATATAAAGCATGGCACTATGGAGCTTTATATCTTACTTTGATTAAGTTTCCTTTCTCATCACCACTACTGTTACATTTTATCCAGTTTTGCTTTCTAGACGATCAACTCTAAGATAGTATCATTGCCCCCTCAACTAACCAAAGGGACAATTTTCATGTGAATTAACTGACAGTCTTTAGATTATAGGTTCTCAAAACATTCAGGTCAGAAAAAGAGTTTGACTGTTTCCCCAACATTTCTTTGAGGAAAGATTACCAAATATGATCTTTTATTAGTCTTTGGAATCTTTCTTAAAACACCCACTCTCATGGACTCATTGACAACTTTCAGTGACATCAAACTGAATACATTCTAAGATCTCTCCCTTTTAGTTTTTTGAAAATCTTTACAATACAGTCACTATATGGTTGTCTTACAGTTAGTGCTTTAGAAAAATAATCTAATGGTTCGCATTTCAAGTTACTTTATCCCTCTGATTTTGAAGGAATCATTACATTTAATTTTGCCAATATTAGAGAAATTTGAATCCAAAAGGAAAGAATATAGCATTTGTTAAGCAGAGTATTATAAATAAAGTAGTAGTTGGGAAAAATATAGCATTTGTTGAACTTTGTTTTCACACTGGTTACAAAGGGAGGCACGATAAGTATGCTAATACATTGATACTCAAAACTTTTTTTTTTAAAGATTTTATTTATTTGACAGAGAGAGACACAGCGAGAGAGGGAACATAAGCAGGGAGAGTGGGAGAGGGAGAAGCAGGCCTCCTGCCGAGCAGGGAGCCCAATGCGGAGCTTGATCCCAAGACCCTGGGATCATGACCTGAGCCGAAGGCAGACGCTTAACGACTGAGCCACCCAGTGCCCTGATACTCAAAAGTATTTTATGAAGTAGGTATTGAAGTCAGAGCTGATAAGTTGCACACTGCTTCAAAATTAGAAAATGAGAAATCTGGTTTTATACCCTGGTTTACCTGAGTATTTCTAGACAAGGTTATAAAATGAGCACTTTTTGGAGTTGAAAAGTTACAAACTTTAAATTGTTAATAATCTGCTTATACAATGCTTTCTAATAATGAACTCCAAATGATGAATTAGCTCATTCATTATATGGGAGTTCAGTCTGCCACGCAAGGCAAAAAAAAGATCCAGATGCACTCTCCTTATTCATTACTCCTATTGAGTTTCTCCACACTGAGCATTCCCACTGACTTCTGAGGCACTGAACACAGAGAGCATTAAAGGCCACATCTGATCTTGCTTTGCCCCCTGTTGTGCTAATCTGAACTCCCCTGAAGCTCCTGTGAATTCAATATGAGCTAAGTTGAGTTCAACTTCTCCAGGAGAAGAAATGCAGTAAGAATTTGGATCCCAGTCAATGGTGCATCTACTTAAAAGTTTGAAGTCAATATTTCTGAGCCTGAACTCTTCAATCTCCAGTCAATCTATCTCTCTTTCTTTTTCTTCTTCATTCTAAACACCCTTCTAAACTTATGTGCAATTGCAACCGCATTTATCCCCAATTCTTTCAGAAATCGGTTTGGTTAATGATCCTGATTTAAAAATCATTACTGCTAACAACCACTGATATTTTGTTCTTCACATTTCAGCTTTCACAAGTGTTTAAATGAAACATTTTGATCACCCAAATGACAATAAAAGTTCTCATTACAGGCATCAATTGGATTCTCAGAATTTTGCATAGTGATCTGTTGTGGACTCCATCACCAAAGTCATTAACACAGTGTTTAATAGTTCACCCTCTTTTGGTTGTCAAACTTGGTAGAAATGGAATTTTTATAGATAGCATTCGATAAAATGATCCACATTCTTTTTAGCCATCAGGTACATCCCACTCACCACCCTCAATGATGGGCATAAGCTCTCTAACATGATTCCTCTCTCGCATTATTTTTTTCCTAACTATGAATCTTGTTTCTTTTTTCGGATTCTGGATATGGTGATATTAAGAAAAAATGGATTAATTTATTCCATGGTTAGTACATTGTTGTTTAGTAGCTATCATAAGCATGAAGTAACAACTCTATTATCATGCCTGCTGTTGTTCCTTTCATTCACTCATTCTGTCCCTCAAGCAGAGGCAGACATTGTGCAGGGCCTAACCAGCAAGGAGATGAAATGTTTTTATAACACAACTGCCTGAGAGGGAAAAAAAAAAAAAGACTGAATTTAAAACAAAATGAAACAAATAATAACCTACCCCCCGTCTTTACCTTGCAGAATTTCATTGACAAAAATGACCTACAGAATTTACAAGAACAGTGATGTTATTGAAATTAACACTATATGTGTTGGGCTCTTTCAAACGTAGATTTGCTCAGAAATGATCAACCTGGTTGTCAGACTATTGTGGAAGTAATGTATTATGGACTGAATGTTTATGTTTCCCTGAAATCCATATGTTGAAACCTTAACCCTCCATGTGATGGTATTTGGAGGCAGGGCCCCAAGATGGGGTTATTGTCCTTATAAGAGGAAGAGACGAGATTTCTCTCCACCATGTTAGGACACAGTGAGAAGACAACTGTCTATAAACCAAGGAAAGTTCCATCATCAGATTCTGTCAGACTGGTACCCTGATCTCAGTCTTGTAGGCTTCAGAACTGAGATAAATAAATTTTTGTTATTCCAGACACCCAGTTTATGGCATTTTGTTACAGCAACCTAAGTCATAAAGGAATGAGGGGAAGAAAGCACAGAGTGGGCTCCTGGAGTCCTAAGACATTAATCATGGTCCCCTGCTATTCTGAGGACTCCATGAAGCTTCCAGTGACCTCAGGGGCAAGTGCATATTGCTCCCAAAACAGCAACATTAAGATATGGGTTCTAGACTGGAGCACCAGATTTGAGTCCAATCCTACAATTGTCTAGATCTATAAAATGGAGCAAGTTATTTGTTTCTGACCCTCAGTTTCCTCACCCATATAATGATGATCATAATAATTCCATAGGGTTATCTGAGTATGAAATGAGATGCTACCATTAAAATCATTATTCTATTGAATGCAACATAGTTTACATTCAGTGAATGTTAGCTTTTATTATTATTGTTTTTGTGAATCAGTTTATATTTATATCAAATATTCTCTATATTTTTGGTCTCCTTTTCTCTTGCTCTATTTTCCTTCTTTCCGGGAGTCCAACATACAGAATTGTTCAGGGAAAAATCCTTTTTGTTAAGTTTACCATGTCCCATATTGAGTATTCCTATTAGGCAGATTTTGTGTATACAAGTTACCCCATAGGCTATCAACCTATATGCCCAACCTATAAATCACTGCCTTAGTTATATTATAAAATATGACCCACTGAATTAAATCCATGATGGCAGAGCCACATAGCACAAAAAACAAAAAACAAAACAAAACAAAAAAAAACTGTGTTCTATATACAAGGTATTGCCTGTTGATTTCTCTTAGGAGATGGAACCAGAAGTTAGAACATCACAGATACCTCTCTAGTGCAATCATCAATCTTGTTTGTGACAAATATAACCATAGCTGATTTTCAACACACTGATTATAGTAATGAGAAGTTACACTATCTTTTCCCAGTATTTTTTGTCAGACCTAACTTAAAGAAATCTGTCTTAAGAAACAAGAACTCTAGGGCAGAGCCTTGATGTTCTTTGAAAAGGGAACCATGGAGAGCATTAATGGTTTAGGAGGAGGAAATAGTAACAAAGATGAAGGTTAGTTACTCTTTACAAATAAAACCAACCAAACAAAAAAACGTAACAGATAAGACTGGACCTCAGACCCAGCTGGCCTTCTGTTAAATACCAGAAACCATCTGTCAATCAATGGCTGTCCTGAGACCAGATCAGTACCAAGAAAAATGCTTGTTTGTGGGAAAGACAAAGACTATGCGTTGGTGTTTTTATGTAAGCGTGTTGCAGGAGTGCTGAGAACACTAACTCCGTCTTTGACTCTCCGTCGTGCTCCTGCCTCAGCAAGGACCGCCCTCAGCGCCCTGTACTCGAGGCCCCTTGGAGGTTAACGTGCGCCCTGCCGCGAGTGCGGGAGGGCTTGTTTGGATCCTCCCTGAAGCGGGACACAGAAGTCTCCACTTCCGGTAACTAGTAGAGACGGCCAGCGCACAGAAGGCCCCGCTTTAAATAACTGGTAGAGGGCCCCCGGTTCACAGATGGTGCCACTTTAGAGAACTCCTCGGTGACCTCATCACCAAGCGCCTCGTTCTGTAAACGCGGGGGGAGGGAGGGCGAGGGTGCGGGCTTGTCAGAGGGCGCAGACCGGAAATAGCCTTGTGAGCCTCGCGTCGCCAGTCCGCTTGGTTTCCCGACGGTAAGTCATCGTGAGGAAGACTCTGTGTGAATGGTGTGGAGAGCCTTGTGTCGTTTCTCAGTCTCAAAGTGACTTCGCCGTGTGGAGGATACTTTACTGAGCCTCCTTCACCTTCTAACATGTGTGTTTAAAAAAGACACAAGGGGGTAAAGAGGGACATTTTGCCTCTGGTGTGCTATCCTTGGGAAACTACCAGAGAGTTCAGTTGCTTTAGTCCTGTATTTGTTTTGGTACCTGTGAAATCATTTTTAAAAGATGAAAAAGCTAGTATCTAGGGGCTAAGCTGAAAATGACCATCTTTATACAATCAATAAGCCATGTACTTTATACATAAAGTACAGCATGGTGACTATACTTAATACTGTGTTGTGTATTTGAAAATTAATAAGAGTAGATCTTAAAACGTTCTCATGACAAGAAAAAAAAAATGTGTAACTACGTTTAGTGGTGGATATTAACCACACTTATTGCAATGATCGTTTTGCAGTATATGCAAAGGTTGGATCATATTGTACACCTGTAACCAATATTTTACATGTCAATTTTACCTCAAGTAAATAAAAAACAAAGGCATGGGCTAAAATCTAATACCTCTATGAAATAATATTAATTTCGCTTAAATGCTGAAGAAAATGAGTGTCCATATATAACATACATATTTATTTTTCATATTGTCTGATTGATTTATTTTCTTTTATGTCTACATCAAGTATTTTGTGTTTACAAATATCAAATAACCATGGAGATAGAAAGAAGAGTGAGGCATTATTTTGGAATTCAAGTCACCAATGATCTTATGAGGAAGGTAGACTTGCAATGATTTAAGATAATTTGATGAATAGATGGGATAGTTTGGGGTCATGGAGCAAAGATAGCCTCCCCTGTTTGAAATCTTAAGTATCAGTGACTTGGTTGCATAGATTTTTTTTTCCCCCAAAACAATGGTGTTAGTGTGTTTGTTTCCTGTACTACACTTGGTTCTGGTTTAATCACATGAGTGTGGTTGGCCAAAATGAACAGTCCTAGTAATCACTTCAAGAATGAGTAAATAACCAAAATAGATTTTATTACTTTAGCACTTTGAACACATAGATATGAGAGGAGGGAGATATGTTTTTCCTGCCTTGGAATGTTAAGTAGACAGGTATTGAAATTGGGGCTGACAGTGGCCATCTCAGTGAACTACATAAGGATTTTGTTTGAGGGTGTGAAAATTAGAGCTCCATAGAAGTATGTAAAGGAGAGAGAGGCAGAAAGAGGCAGCTGGGGAGAAAGAAGTTTCTCCCATACCAAATCTGATTAGATACAAATTCATAGTGGCTCCATTTTCCTAGGAAACTGAGCTGAGCCTATAGGCTTGAATTACTAGAGTTCTGGCTAATACAACATTTGCTATATTATTAAATTATAGACTATTTGGATTTCACTAGTTTTCCAGTAGTATCATTTTCTATCCCAGGATCCAATCCAGAACACCATATTGCATTTATTGAGCTTTTTAAAGAACACTATAGACTATGTCAAAATCCTTCAGGGGCAAGATATCATAGTCAAATTATTATTCTTAATCCCGCTTTTCTTCAAGATCTTGGGTTCCTTTTTTGTTTTTTAATGTTTATTTTTTAAAGATTTTATTTATTTATTTGACAGAGAGAGACACAACAAGAGAGGGAACACAAGCAGGGGGAGTGGGAGAGGGAGAAGCAGGCTTCCCACAGAGCAGGGAGCCCGATGCGGGGCTCGATCCCAGGACCCTGGGATCATGACCTGAGCTGAAGACAGATGCTTAATGACTGAGCCGCCCAGGCGCCCCCAAGATCTTGGGTTCCTTTTAATCACAGCAACATGAGAATTCACTGACAAATTCTTTGATGCTGTTTATCAAAGTTACAAGCAAATATGTTAAATTTCAAAATAAAACCAAGCAATTATTTCAAATCTGTTTATTCGCTAACAATCTGTTAGTATAATTAAAATCTGTTCCTTGTTAGAAATACTTCTTTGAACAGTTAACATCACATTATCAGGCATGAAATAGTGGGAGAAACCACTTCTTCAAACTGTACTTCTCATAGAACTCCGTAACTCAAGATCTTAACATAGGATTGGATTTAAATTTGTAGCCATTAAGGCATGTCTCCCCTTTATATTAGGGTTTCAATTTAATATTTGTCACTAAGGAAACTGATTTGCATTTTAATGAGAAAAATCACTATGCAAACTTTTGAAACAATTCACCTAGAGGTTGACAGCAAAGTCAAAGGAAGTGAGTTCTTAAAAAAAAAAAAAGTTAAATCACATAAACTGGAATTATTTTATTTTTCAAATCAGATATTCTGTTGGGAATTAAGCCTATGTTTTCAGTTTTCTAAATATTGTAGAAGACTGACTTTTCCACTGAAATAAAGGTGATTAAAAAAAAAAAAGGTGGATAGCTTATTCATATTTAAAATATGCATTGTATAGATTTTCTCTATTAGAACTATAAACTACTAAGAATCTGTCCTTTTTAAAAAAAATCTTTGTTCTACGTAATTGTTCATGTCTTGGTTTTCTTATTTATATGTATTTCATTAAAAATCCAGGAGGATTCCTGATGGGTAAGTATGCATTTACATAAAACAGTTTCTTTTTTCTCTGTTTAGTAACATACATTTAAGCAAAAACAAAACAAAAAACCCAAACAACAACAAAAAACACATAATAAAGATAGTTACAAGTGAACCAAATACAAAGCTGTTCCACAGTTTACTAAAAGAGATCTATACCACTTGAAAACATTGGGTTTTAAGATTTTACTATTTGCAGAAAAGCAGTCATCAGTTTAAATGTAGAAACCAAAAATTCTTTTAAATAGCTAAAGCAACTTATTTTTAAAAGGATCTTGGCTACTTAGAAAAGTTATTTCTCTTTTCTCAGGATCAATTTCCCCTTAATATCTGTTTCTTAACTGAGTCATAAAGATTATGTATGATAATAGGGTTAAAGCATCTAGCATGGTTCTCAGCAAGCATTTAATTAACAGGAGTCACGTTCTCATTTTTTTGGACATTGAGTATTGCCTATTAGGTCAACTACACATACTGCATTAGGTTTAGATGATGTAAAAGAGTTAATAGTTCATTCTCAATCTTGGTGCAATAATTTCATACTTTCTACTTGTTAGATAATAACTGTTCCAATATTACTTTAATACAGCAGTTTCCTCTTCAATATAAGGTGTAATTGTATGCTTTGCATACAGTTGTCTTGTGTTTTTGGACTATTTAATTTGGAATTGTCTCTCAGCAATACTTCGTCTTTCAGGTAATGGGCATTTGAAAAAAAAAATAGACCTGTTATCACATATGTTATCACATAGCTTGTTTCTTATTTTGGAGTTGTTTAGTGCTTCTAGGAATTAGAGGCAAGTTGTGTATCCATGGCTACATTATGGCACAGATAAGGCAGAAACATTTTTTCATGTATTACATATGCCAGGAGGTACATGGTATCTGATTGTCCCTCTGGGTAGTGTTTATTATTATCTTCTGGTCTGGGTATTGTCCAGTGTCTCCACTGCACACTACTATGTTTCCCCTTTCGCACAATAAGCAATTTGTGTGGAGACTTGTTGAGATGATGCAGTACTGCTATCAACCCTCACTTCCCATGGTGTTTGCCAGGAACAATTTAACTGGGGATTGCAAACTAGTGATGTACCAGCCCCACCAATCACTTCACCTTCAGGTACTATAAGGATGTTGTCTTTCCCCCTGCTTTTTTTCATGTGCATATTTATTTATCTTCTATCGATTTACTGTCAAAGTGAAATCACACATTCTGATTTTACGTCAAGGGCTAGAATCCATCACTGTCTTTACCCATTGAGATGATGAAATCGTCCAGATTTGGCTGTGAGTTCTCCAGAATTGATTCCTTTTGGGAGTGAGCGATACTGTGAAGCCAAGATCTGTACGCCAGACGTTCTCATTACTTCTAGAATTATTTCTTCTAGATTGTTTCAGTAAGTAAATAGAACTAGAAGAAATAAATACATGCACACATGCATGCATAATATAAACACATACAAACATGCACATACACATAATCACAATTCCATACGTTTGTGTCTACTTCCTTTCTCAGTAAGAGCCCTAGCTTCCAACAACAGTAACACATAACTGTTTGCTAAATTGTACACTACATGTGAAGGATTTTCAGAGTTTATGTGTCCATAGCACTATAAAAATGTAGCACACTAAAAAAAAAGTCTTATTTTCAATTTTTTATTTCCTGTAGACTGAGTTGTTGTCCTTCATCCTTTTTTGACTAATTTTTCTTCCATTCTTTCATAAACAAAAGGCAGCATGCAATATATATGTGTGTACTTTTAGTAACATACTTTGGAATTCACTTCACATTCATAGACATCCTTAGTTTCAAAACAACACTGTACTCATGGTATATATGCAAAATAGTTTGTTCAACAAAATCTCTAATGTTTAGACATTTAGGTCATTCTTCAAAATACTGCATTTTCATATAACGCAATTTTCATATACAAGGGAATAACTTTGTATAATTTTATTTTTTATTACTGGGGATGCATCATCAGGATAAATTGCTAGAAAGTTAGCTTATTTGTTCAAAGGATAAATGCACACACAATTTTGCTAGATGTTGGCAAACTCGGTCCGTAAGTTGTTGTTTTTACAGTTTTGCACGCAAACCCCATTGCAGGGCAGTGTAGGTTTCTTCACACCCTAGGCAAGATAGGGTTTATCAAATTTTTGGAGTCAGGCCAATTTGATGGGTGAGATATAAAAATGAATGTTGTTTTTATTTCCATTTCTCTTATATGAAGTCTTACCTGTTTGTATACCTAATGCCCACTTTAATATTTTTCTTTGATATTTGTGTTGTTTTTCTGTATGACTTGTGGGCTGTTAGTTCTTTAGTATTTGAATACATTAGGGTTAATCTTTATATTTTCCCAGGTTAATAAGGAATCATAATTTTTCTAGTACTTAAAGAAGTTCTTTTTTCTTGCTTTCCCTCCTCCCCGCTCCCGTTTTATTTAGAATTCATTCTTGCGTGTGATGTGATAAATAGATGAAATAGAATCACATTCCTAGTTTCATGCAGTTTCTCCGGCTATTTTAAAAAGGCTAACTTTGTATCAGTGTTTGGAAATACTTAACTTATATTTGATTTCATATGTAGTTATGGATTCTTATGGACTGTATTCTATTTCAATGTTTTGTTTATTTATGTAGCCATACTACATTGTTTTCTTGGGTTATTTTTTCTTTGAGGAAGAAGCTATGAAGAATGTTTACTATGTGATAGGATATGCCCCTACCCTTTGCACTTATTATTTTTATTATTTCTACACAGGGTTTTCTTAGAAATTTTTACATTTTTTTTTCTAAGTTGTGTTTAGTATCATAGTCCTAAGGATATACATCTTGTTCATATTTGTATAGTCCTAAGGATATAAATCTTGCATAGTCCTTGGATATAAATCTTGTTCATATTTGTATTGAAATCAAAATAATAGGTTAAATTAATGAGAACTAAAATTGTGATGTGTTGATCCTAACATCCTAACTAACTCTTCAATTCCATTTGCTCAGGCTTACTTTTGTGTCTTTGGGAGTGGTTTATGCTGCACACATACACACACAAAAACACACACGCATACCCCATGGAGATGAGATATGTGAACAAAGCTCTTCCTCCTCTCTCATACACATCATACAGACATTTCATTACATGTGCCTTTTATTGTAATGAATAGCACATTGGACTAAGTCTCAGAAGGGCCTTGAAAGCATTTGATACAGATAAAATATCTACAACATACCACAAACTTTACCACATCCTTTGAATTATTCTAGTCATGATTCTCCCTTTTTGCAAATTGGACAAGTAATTTCTAAAATTAGGATATTCCACCACATGATCTGAGAGCGTGGCTAGTTTTAAGGTTCTAAATGTGAATTTTCAACACCAAGATTGTAGATAACATTTCCTTTAGGTCTTCTTTTGCTTAATTTCTCAAAGACTCTGGACTAAGAGGCACATAGTATTAGGAAGAGATTTTCATAAGTGTTAAACTATTGCCTGTTTTTTCTATTGAAATTAGTGTTTAGTTTTCAAATATGTTTTTCTTTAATTTACTAAGAAAAATGGATGGTCTTTTTCTCAAATTCATAAAGGTGGCCTGCAGGGAAATAGCTAATTATCCTAAATATATTTTGAAACTCCCAAAAGGAGATAGAGAAAAACCTACTTTAAGTGGGTCTGTTAAAATAGCTTAACAGTCCTATGATAAACTCATGGATCATCCCATGACCATTGTTATGGGATTTATTAGGACCCTTTCAGTCTGTGCTGCAGGAAGAAAGAGTAGTATTTTCCTAAACAGAAACCTGTAGCTGCAAGGGGGGAATAGATCATTTAAATGCAAATCTTCTAATCTAAGAGATTCATTCTCTAAATAGAAGTGGGTCTTCTGGGTGACTCATGAAGTTAGCAATATGTGGCCATTCTTTTGGGAATACTTATTTTAGGAAATCTAATAACCTGCTTTATTATGTGAGAATACAATGTCCTCCTACATATCCTCGAGACTTTTCATAGTTACTGTTGTTCATAATGTGTAGGCTTCCTGGTTGTTAAAAGTTTTAGTGGCTCCTTAAGTTATAAATCAGGTGCCAAAAAAGTTCCAGTTCTAGCTAGAGTATTAAATCGTCTATAGCAATTACATAGTATATATTCTCCAGTCACAATTACTGGAAAAATGTTGAAGAGAAGTATGTTAAAAAGACAGAATGGTACATATATTTGAGGAGCAGTAATATTTCATAAGAATGGTTCCACTGCAAGATACACACCTCTGAGCTGTCTTTCCACAAATCACACTGAATATTCATTTAAAAATTTTCTTATATATTATGGCATAGTAAACTATTTGTAAGCTATACTTATGATGGTGAAAAATACAAAGGTGGGCTTAAACTAATCAGTTCTGACATCCCAACCTGATTTCTGGAATTTTTGTCTATAAAATATAACCATTCTCTGTATCCTCATTTTTTTCCAGTATTCACTTGTAATTAATTATTCAAACAGTGGTTTTGGTGGTTTTGGAGGAGTGGGTACAGTGGTAAGCTTTAAATGAAATCCATCGTGTAATGCAAACTTTATTTTTGATCACATAATCAGGATTGAAAGAGATGGATCAACTTCTAATTCCTCTGCTGAAACCAACAGCATGCTTCAAATCTGAGAAGCAGAGTATGGGTAAGGGTTCATGAACGCATTTGCATTTTGAGGGGAAAAAGACCTCCTCCTGAATAGGTAGGCGGCAGAGAGTTTTAGGGATACAGAGGAGAAAGGCATTTGAGCTCAGAAGCATGCCATATACAGATCGCGGAAGGTCTAAAAATCAGAATGATTAAAACAAATGACCTGTAGGGTGAGCTGAGCAGCACAGAATGGGACAGAGAAAGAGGACCCTGGAAACAGGTGCTAGAGTCAAATTATGTGAGAAATTGTGTTCCCAACCTGAAGGAGTCTAAAATTTTTATGATGGGCTATTTTGAAGGAAGTTTGTTTTGTTTCTTCTGTACTCACTAGTTTTGGAAAGCAGAGGATAACATGAGGTGTGTTAAAGGAAGATAACTTTGCTCTGGAAACACCAAGTAGAATAAACTGGAGAGGGGAGAAGTAGAATATTTAGGATACCAATACGGTTGCCAAATCATAGATTATGAAGTCTCACCATAGCTGCTGAGATGGAGAAAAATGACTTTAAAAATACAGTTGACCCTTGAACAATACAGGTTTGAACTATGTGGGTCTACTTATACACAGATTCACAAAGTTTTTTAAAAAGATATAGTACTGTAAATTATTTTATAATTTTCTTTTTTTTTTAAGATTTTATTTATTTGACAGAGACAGTGAGTGAGGGAACACAAGCAGGGGGAGTGGGAGAGGGAGAAGCAGGCTTCCCACTGAGCAGGGAGCCTGTTGCGGGGCTCGATCCCAGGACCCCGGGATCATGACCCGAACTGAAGGCAGACTGAGCCACTCAGGTGCCCCAATTTTATAATTTTCTTGATAGCATTTTCTTTAGCTTACTTCATTATAAGAATTCAGTATATAATAGGTATAACATGCAAAATAAGTGTTAACCAACTGTTAACCTTCTGGTCACCTGTAGGCTATCAATAGTTTGGGGGGGAGTTGAAGTTACAGGGAAATTTTCAACTGAGAGGTGGGGGGTCAATGCCTCTAACACCCACATTGTTCAAAGATCAACTGTATAGACAATGGAATTGACAGACTTGTGGAGTAATCCAGTGTTAACAGGGAAAAGTCTGAGTTATTTCTTTCTATCTTTAAAGACTAGATAGATAGCGTTATATGCTACAGTGAATGTTCATTTATGAAAACTTTATACTAAGGACTATGTTAAAGGTTTGTAGAAGGAGGGGTGAAATTTGAGTGCAAAAGCTCAGAAGCCCACCTGAGTAGAGAAAGCCAGCAGGTAAGAGGCTACCAGAGCTTGTAGGTCTGCCGAAATGTCTGTGCCTATGTTCAGACTGGATTATCATGAGCTTGTATATCAAATTTCAACACTAGCTATAAATTGGAATTACCTGGAAGTTTAAAAAGAATAGCAATGGCCTGGATGCATTTCCAGTGATTCTAACTTTGGTATTTTTCTTACAAGTTCCCCATAGATTCCTACCTGGGATAGGGGTGAGGATTGCTGCTATAAATGATAACTGAGGAGAGTGGGTACATTTTTTGTTCTTTTTCTTTTGTGACCTTCACCTGCATAAGTATGGAATATTTGTCTCCCTCACTGTGCTATGTGATAACAGGGGATAGATCTGCTTCATTCAGCTTCATTTCTCAGAAGTCATGACTGTGACACAGACTCTGCACAGTCATGTAAACTGTTGACTTTCTAACTTGCCAGTATCTATCTACTGAGCAAAGCTCTCTGAGAACTGCCGGGAATGGAAAGCAAAATCCTACCCATCCCTCACTTCATGGAGTTTATAGTATGTCAAGAAAGAAGAAAAGTTGTGAAGAAGGAAAGAAGAAAGAAAAGAAGGGACTTAGAGTCCATACCTTCTCTGCCAAGTTTATATCTAGTTTTATGTCTCACCACTAAGTATGGATCCATGGGATTTCAAGCATCATTAAATAAATGAAAGAAGAATTTGGATGGGAAAAGAAAGGTGTGTGAACGCAGATGCTCTATTAGAAAATCTGACCATTTGCTCCCCATCTTTTTTTCCCTCTACGTCTGACTCAACAGAAGTACTAATATTCTAACTAAGAAGATGATGGTGATAATGCATATGTTCTTTTTTAATAGAAAAATAACTTCTACTCAGCACATTGATGATGCATGTTGCTCACTGTCCCCTAGAAGAAACTGATTATGGTGAAACAGGACTCCTTTCCTTCAGAAAACCTAAGTAATTATACTTCAGTTACCAGTTTTTTTAAAGATGTAGACCCCCACAGATTATTTCAGAAAGGGATTACTGCCAAAATCTTAAGAATTTGATCAACTTAAAAGATATGGAAAGACTGAGTGGGGTCAATATTTGTATCTCTAGTTCTTTCATTCAGAGGAAGTTTACATGGCCAGAGTAAACTGTGTGGTACATATGGAGATGGCTACAGTAAGCATTTTTAGAGCTAAATAGAATAAAAAGTACCATGCAAAGGGTTGGCACATTGTTCAGAACACTGCAATAAACATCTTTTTGGGAGCCAGATCATTACAAGAAGGATATCTCCACTTAATGTAGAATTTAAACAAACAATTAAATAGAAAAAAAAAAATTTAGAAAATTATACTTGGAATTATAGAATCAGAGGATTTTAAGACCTGGGAAAGGCTTTTGAGAATTTATCCAACTTGGTCAAATTTTCCTTCTTTCTTTTTTTTTTTTTTTTTTTTTTGGTAAAAGCTTTATTGAGTTTCAATTTACATATTATAAAATCCATCCTTTTTAGTTGTCTAATTCAGTAATTTTGGTAAATTTAACGAGCTGTGCAGTCATCACCATAATTCAGTTTTAAAACCTTTCAATCATCCTAAAAGCTCCTCATATTTGCAGGAAGTTTTTGTTCCCATTCTCAGCCTATATAACTATTCTACTTTCTGTCTCTATAGATTTCCCTATTCTGAACATTTTATATAAGTAGAATCATACAACATGTTGTCTTTTATGTCTTTTCTGTTACTTGACATAGTACCTTTGAGGTTCATCCACATTGTACCATATGTAAATAATAGGTTTCCTTTTTACTGCTAAAAAATATTCAATTATATCAACCCTTTAAATTTAAATATGAGGAAACTGAGATCAAGTAAGACAGCATAACTATCTCAAAGTTCTATAGCACATCTGTGGCTCTTGAATTTGTCCTTTCTGGATATGAAATGGGACTCTGACGGTGGATGATAAATGTTCTGACCTCATCCTAGCTGGTCCTGCTCACTAGATGTAGAGAGATAACAATTTCAAAGTGTGAGCAGTTTTGTGTGGGGGACTTCCCACATTACATTCAGGGCAGTTGTCACTTAGCTAAACCAGAAAACAGGCTTGATCCTTACTGTTTCCCAGGCCTTTGTGGTAAAAATTTATTAACATGCAGCCACATTCACCAACATGAGTTTCTTTGGGAAAGTATGGACATTTATTATGGTGACTGTTTCAGAATTACTTAACTATTTTTTTATCTTTCTTCCCCAACTAGTCTATGAGCACTTTGAAGTCCGGGAGCTTTCATAGGATGAGAACCATGGCCAACACAGAACTCTTTGGCTACAAACATATTTTCATCCAAATGCTGTGCTTTGTAAACAGAGAAAATTGCTTAATGAAACTCTTCTGAGGTCCCACAGGTAGTGAGTAACAGAGGTATGTAAAGAATTTGGATTTTGTTTACTACTACATTTGGAACAATTTAGTGACTAAAGATGAACTCCAAATTTTGTCTTTTCTTGGATATCCAGGAAAGTGAACCATAGTATTTTGCAATCTCCAAGGAATCTAATGAAGGCTATCACTCTCTCTAATTAGTCCCACTTAATTTCCATTTTATTAAAAACGACGTGGTGATGCATGCTTGCACTCTCACCTGATTTTAATTAGGCCTCATGAAACACAATTTGGTGAATCTGGCCATTTGCCTCATTATAAAAAGAGACATATTATCCCAAACTAGGGTTCTAATGAAAATAAAACCTTGTTTTCCAATCAAAAGGCATTATCTACTCTTAGATATTAAATATTCGCAAAATAGACATAAGCCATCAATTTCCAAGGACAGGTTAATTAAATACTTTTAATTTCGGGTTTTTTACAATAAAAAAATTTACTTATATATGTATATGTTGGTACAATAAATAACATTTTCAATCCATTAAAGTGTATAAGCAGGACGCTTGGGTGGCTCAGTTGGTTAAGCGACTGCCTTCGGCTCAGGTCATGATCCTGGAGTCCCTGGATCGAGTCCCGCATCGGGCTCCCTGCTCGGCAGGGAGTCTGCTTCTCCCTCTCCCACTCCCCCTGCTTGTGTTCCCTCTCTCGCTGTGTCTTTCTCTGTCAAATAAATAAATAAAATCTTTAAAAAAAAAAATAAATAAATAAATAAATAAATAAAGTGTATAAGCAGAAGAGGAATTAAGATTGTGGGGTAGTAAAGCACACGGAATCTGTCACACTCCCTGGGTTCAAATCTGCCCATGTCCTCTTACCATATTTGTAACCATGGACATGTTCCATTAGCATTTAAACTTCATTTACAAAATGAGAATAATACTGTCAATTGCATTGAGTTGTGGTGTAAATTAATACAATGCAAGGAAGGCATGTACAATAGTTATTGAAACAGTATATATATATATATCATTATAGCTATTAATGAGTTTAGATAATTCTTTGGGTTTTATTTTCTATTTTTATATATTTTTATAGAGCCTGGAATTTCTGTGAACCATAGAACCATAGAACCATATTCTATCCTAGGCCTATCAATATAAAATGTTCCAAAATTTTGATCCCAGACTACTATTGCTTTCTAAAGAAACAAATACATCCATGTGACCACACTTTCAGATCAGACAGTGTGGTATATAAGTAAAGTATCTAATCTTACAATGCAGTGTGAGCCTTAAAAACTCCTACATTATGGGGTTCCTGGGTGGCTCAGTCGTTAAGCGTCTGCCTTCGGCTCAGGTCATGATCCCAGGGTCCTGGGATCGAGCCCCGCATTGAGATCCCTGCTCGGCAGGAAGCCTGCTTCTCCCTCTCCCGCTCCCCCTGCTTGTGTCCTCTATTTCGCTGTCTCTCACTGTCAAATAAATTAAAAAAACAAACAAAAAACTCCTACATTATATCCTAGCTTGTTTCCGTTGTTGCAAATAAAATTTCAATAGTGCTATACTGTTTCCTAAATACAGTTGTGAAATATTTTCATTCACATCATTAGATGTCCTTATATAAAGTTTAACTTCATGAGAAAGTGGAAAATTGATAGAGAATTCAACACAGTTAGGAAACACTGGGAGGAAGAGCCTGAGAGGCAGAGAGAGAGAGGATTTATATGTCTGTGGTTAAAGGTAGAAGTATTATAGGGAATATTTGTATTCACTCTAGTGTTAACCCATTAAAAACATTGATACTAGATTCTGATTACTTTTAGCAACATATAAAACCTTGAGATAAAAGTTATGATAATTCATAAAATACAAAATACTATAAAAATCTAAGGCAACCTATGAATGGGGAAAATATTTGCAAACCATATATCTGATAAAAGGTTAATATCCAGAATATATCAACAACAAAAATAACCTGATTAAAAAAATGGGCAAAGAACTTTAATAGACATTTCTCCAAAAAAGTTAAGACAAGTGGCCAATAAACATGAGCCTTTGTGTACCATCAGTGAGAATATGAACTGGTGCAGCTCTATGGAAAACAGTATGGGCTTCCTCAAAAAAATTAGAAATAGAATTACCATATGATCTAGCAATCCCACTTCTGGATACATATATCCAAAAGAATCAAAATCATGATCTCGAAGGGATATATGCATAACCTTTTATCATTGCCATTATTCAAGTAACTAAGCGGTAGAAGCAACATATCCATCACAGATGAACAGGTAAATAAATGTATATACATATAGTGGGATATTTTTCAGCCTGAAGAAGGAAGAAAATCTTGTCATATGCTACAACATTGATGAAACTGTACCTTGTTAAGTGAAATAAGGCAGCCACAAAAAGATAAATACTGCATGATCCCACTTAAATACCTAAAATAGTCCAACTCTTTGAAACAAAAAGTAAAATGGTGGTTTTTACGGGCTGGGGAAGGGAGAAATGGATAGTCAATGTTCAGTGGGTATAGAGTTTCACTTTTGCAAGATGAGAGAATGCTAGGAGACCTGTTGCACAAGCAATGTGCTATAGTTAAAAATATTGTACACTTAAACATGGCTAAGGTCATAAATTTTATATTATGTATTTTTTACTATTAAAAATAGGAAACCTGAATTTTGGCCAAGGACTATGCAACCATACTAAAACAAGCATATTGTTACATGTACCAAAGATTGGAAATGTGATTCATTAACTGACCCAAGTTATTTTGAAATACAGATCCTGCAACAAATATTCGTAAAGGAACCGTATTTTTTAATTGCATGTTTGTATAACCTGTATCTTATTTCCTGAATGATGATGTAGATAGTGGGTACTAAAGAGAATACATAAGCATATTTTCTGATGTACTCACCAGAAAATTTAAAAATCAGAATTTTTTTCCATCTATGTTACTCGCTTCATTGTGGATCTTCAGAAGATTCAAATGATTGTATTCTTCCTAAATGGCAAATTAAATGTTGAGGAAGAATATTTTCTGTGGCCAAAGAACTCTTGCTATGCCCTCATAAAAGTTCTGGGATTCTAGTTTGCTTATGAAAATCATTCAAACCAGAGATGTGTGTAAACATATGTAATGTGAACATGTTCTCTCATCTGTAGCTCATTTAGATGTACTTACAGCAAGCTGAGAAGTGTCACATTCCAAAACACCATTAGGAAGCTACAGAATTTTGGGTTTGAATCCAAGTCTGGATATAAAGCCTAAGCCTTTACAAGCCTATCATTATTTACTCTTTCTGAATTCACCATGCCTCCTGTTTGATAAGCCCATTCATCTAGCTGGAATACAACTTTCAGACTGACTTGAGCATACAGTGATTGACTTGAGGAATGTGGCTCACAGTGCACAGTTGAGAGCTAGATTTCAACTCAGTGCAGAAAGAACTTCATAATAACAAGCGCTTTTCAGCCATGAATGAAAAGTTACTGCAGAGGATACTGTAAAAATAGTTCTTTCAGCAGTCCAAGTAAGATGCAAAGAAATCTCTTAGGAATGGTGAAATGTTTAGAGAAACGTTTCTCTCATCTTGCAAACTGTATTTCACAACTGGGTAGTTTTCCTTTGGTTAGAACAAGTTTCTCACAGGAGGTTGATGACCTCTTTTAAAGAAAATCACAAAAAAACAGATAATAACAATACAGAAAAGGGTACACACACAACACACAATTTTGGTTTTTTTCTACATGTATGCACACACCAAAAGTTATAATTGACATTTCAATCACTATATAATTATACACATTTTAAGTAAGTCCAACAAAACTTAGTCTCGTCTTTTTATTTACTCTTTATCACCTGTTCATTTTTTATCATCATGATCACTATCTTACGAGTTTCTGTGCAGCTGAATGAAATTTCAACTTGCTAAACAGATTTGCTTTTGTACTTATTTACTAAGTATTAAGTTATATATCTCATTTAGATTAAGTTATTGGTTTTAAAACATATTTTCAATATTAAATGCCAGAAATCGCAAACATTGAGAAACTCACCAATCTGCCACAGCTGTAGAAAATACAGTCCTACACATCCAGTCATTATAAACTGGTGTCCTGTCATTCAACACAGATACCCAGAGGCTGTTTCATATTTAATAAAGTGATATAATGATTTCTTAATCCTGTGAAGAAAAGAATCCTAATTCCGTGCTCTCTGTATCTCCAAGAACACAAAGTCCTCTAATTTTCTACATGGATTTTCCTGCAGTTATACCATGTTTTGGCTATAAAGATGTACATACACACCTCATCAGAATACAGATCTGAATAAGTGTTACTTTTATTTTCCTGCTTACAAACAAGTTGGACTCTTCAGCAGGTTCTTTTCTTCCTCTTGTCAAGCTTTCTCTAAGCATCTGTCATTATTTCAACATCTGGAGGAGCAGATAAGCTGCTCCAATTGGAACATTGCAGTCAGCAACTTTCTCCAGGAAACTAAATTTGTCACTTCTGCAAAGCATCTGTCTTCTGCCAGCTTTTGACTTCCTATCCCCAGGCCAAACTCGAAAATCAGGCCTCCCAGTTTGTAAGCCTGATTTGCTATAGACTAATTCAGTCGTGGAAAAAAAGGATGACAAAGGGTGGAAATATCATTATTAACTCAAATTAATTTCTAGAACAGCAGGAAACCCATCTAAATATGATATAAAGATTTAATCTTAACCTGATGTCTTTCCAGCCATTATACATGACTTCCTTTTTACAGAAATATTGAATGCTACGCTGCTTTTTTCCCTGACAATTGCTTGTACAATATTGTCCCTCTTTGATTTGAGGGAGAGGTCAGATTTTCAGATTAACCAGAAAGCTAGAAATTGCTAATTTGAAGTGTGATACAATATAAATTCACAAATCACTCCTTATACTAATCATTCAATTGAAGTGACAACAGGGCTGCACAAACATAACAATTTTTTTTTGAGGCAAATCTGATTAGATTCTCTCTCTGATTGGAACTGTTCACTGATTTTCTTTCCCCAGAGATGATGATTTCCTGAGCTTGTCCAGGTGAGTTGTTTTCTGACTCCTGCCTGATTCTCCAGTCTTGTCTCCTGTTGTTGTTCTACCCTCTGATGACTTCAGGTTCTCTCTGCCATGCCTTCTTGCCAATGTGCATGTTATTCCTATTTCTGGGATGCCTCAAAATCAATGTGCATTCAGATTAGCAAGGAATCTTGTTAAAATGCAGGTTTGGATTCAATAATTCTGAACTGGGGCCCGAGGCTATGTATTTGTAACAAGTTTCCAGGTGACACTTACGCTATTGATATTGGTGGTGAACCTTGAATAGTGTGGTCTCAGAGCATTGCTTCTCAGTCAGGGGGTGATGGTGCTCCCCGGGGCCATTTTTGAAATATCTGGAGGCATTTCATTTGTCATGGTTGGGGGGCATTACTGACATCTAGTAGTTAGAGGCCAAGGACGTTTTTAAACATTCTGAAATGCCCAGAACATCCGGCCATGGAAGAGGCTTATTCAGGCCAAAATGTCAGTAGTGTGAAGTGAAAAAAACCTTAAAAACCTTGATCTTGAGGCCATCTAGGCTTCAGGAACCAGCTCTGCCATCCTCTCTTCTCTGAACCAGTTCTTAATCTCACCCAAACAGCCCTGATTATTTCTGGCTTGTTCCACCCATCCAACCTCAACCCTGACTCCCTCACCCACCAAACTGACTAGACCTCTGGTGTATCTGCTGTGTTATCAATTATTTCTTTATGTGCTTAATTTCCCTTTAATTTGTGAGCCTCTTGAGTGCAATTATATCTGTGTCACAGTACACAGCATCTATTTTGTTATTGATTTAGAGCACTTTTCTATGTGATTAAGATGTTGAATGAAAATGAGAAATTTAAAATTTGTAAGATTAAATTTAGCAAGCACAAATAAAAGGTAAAACCAGAAGGTTCCATTTTAACCTACCAATATGACAGAAGAATCTACTGTTCTTACAAGAGTTGAGGGAAAAGGATATTGTAACTGCTCATAGGAATGTGACTGGTTCATGTTGCTCAGAGATAAATTGCTCATAGTCTTTAAAACATACACACTTTTGGCTCCTCTCTAACAGTTCACTTTTTTTTTTTTTAAGATTTTATTTATTTGACAGAGAGAGACACAGCGAGAGAGGGAACACAAGCAGGGGGAGTGGGAGAGGGAGAAGCAGGCTTCCCGGTGAGCAGGGAGCCCGATGTGGGGCTCGATCCCAGGACCCCGGGATCATGACCTGAGCCGAAGGCAGATGCCCAACGACTGAGCCACCCAGGCGCCCGTAACAGGTCACTTTTTACTGGTTGACCTAAAATCTAGTCAGTCCATTGGCCGAGAGAAGGAATTTTTATCTATGTGTTTATAGCAGAAATCAGGGGTTCCATGAATTCAGAAAGGAAAAACAAAACAAAACACCTAATTTAGCATTTTATGTTTAATGTAGGAAACAAACTGCAGAATCATTAATACACTTTATTTGTGGCTATCACAAATATTTTTATAGTGTTTCAAATATCTTGAAGTATTAATAAATGGTATTTAAAACTTTAAGAGATGGTATTTAATGTGTTAATGAGGAAACATATTTGTGTCATGATTAAAACTGGTAATTTTATTTCAATATAATTAACTTTCCTTGTAATCCTCTTTCTTTGTTTAAATATTCTTTTTTTTTTTTTAAGACCCAGTTTATTTGAGAGAGGGAGGGAGAGGCAGACTCCCCATTGAGCAGGGAACCCAATGCAGGGCTCAATCCCAAGATCCTCAGATCATGACTCGATTGGAAGGCAGATGCCCAACCGACTGAGCCACCCAGGTGCCCCATGTTTCTTTGTTTAAAATATTATTTTAATAGTTGATCCATCAGCTGCATAGAACACCAAAATAAAGGGGAGGGAGGAGGGAGAGTGGGAGAGAAGAGGAAGGAAGGGAGGGAGGGGGGGAGGAAGGAAGGAGGGGAGGGAGGAAGGAAGGAAGGAAGGAAGGGAGGGAGGGAGGAAACCCTAGCCCAATCCTCAACATGGCACTTTAGCCCTATCAGTTTGACTAATTCATTTTTACAGAGACAATATTTCATGCCTACACTTTTACTGTAGAACTTTATTAAAATTCTTTATCATAGGATATTCAGAAAACACTGTAAGGTCCACCCTGCAAAAGATAAATGAAATACATAACATACTATATTGGTTTTCTATTGCTGCATAAGAAATTACCCCAACTTTACTGGCTTAAAACAACACACAGATTTAATATGTTACATATAGTTCTGTAAATCTGAAGTCTGAAGTCACCAAGCGGAAATCAAGGCATTAGCGGGCTATGGTCTATTCTGAAGACTCTAGGGGGAGAATCTCTTTCCTGAACATTGAGTTGTTGACATAATTCAGCTCCTTGGGGTTGTAGGAACCAGATCTCTGCTTTTCTGGATGCTTATAAAAGAAGGGCTGTTCATCACTTTCCTTGGCTGATGACCCCTTCCTCTATCTTCAAAGCCACCAACAATGAGCCTAGCCTTTCTCATATCTCCTTATATCATTTTTCAATTTTAAGGACTCATATGATTAGGATAAAACTCCCCATTTTAAGGATCTGTAACCTTAATCTCATCTGAAAAGTCTCTTTTGCTATATAAGGCAAATAAACCATATTTATATACTGGGGATTAGGTTATGACCATCCTTGGGAGACCATTATTCTATCTATAATATATCCTCTGACAGGAATAGCCTCTCTCAAATCAGCTTACTGTGCTTTATGCATCTGATACTAGGCTTATGAGAACATAATAGTCTTGATGCCGAAGTCCAGGTGCCTAGAAATATCTCACAATGACTAGAGCCACTCTTTATCTTTGAAGTTCAGTAATACCTCATGATTATTAAGTGAGGGTGCCTGAATCATAGGCAAACCAATGAACATTAATTTATTATTAATAAATAATATATTTATTATTATTAATTTTATTATTGATGTAATATATGTAGCTATATTATAATCAGTTCTGATATATTCTTGTTAAAGGAGTGGGGATGAAAATCTTTGCTAATATGCTTCTTTTAAATCCTCTTTTCTAAGTTCTCTTAAAACATTCTGTATTCTCCATGTCTGGCATTGTTAATACAGTAATGCAATGCTAGTTGTTTTTTCCAAAAATCTCAGAATGTGGAATATTTGCTTTACTTAGTAGAGCTGTTTAGGCTGCCAGCCACCCCCCCCCCCCCCCCCACATACACACACACTTTTTTTTTTTTTTTTTGTAATTGAGAGTTATCTCTCTGGGTAGAAAGGTCAAGAGAAAGTATATCAAATAGGATTATTTTTTCTATGATGAATTACTGAGTCACAGATTGACTTGCATATCTATATTTTGCCTATTTTACAAATTGAAAAAAAATAAGCCTTGGGTGGTTGTTGGTTTCTCTTTTCCTTAATATTTGAAGTAGTACTGGGACTTTTCATACTGCTTATTTCTATTTACTCATTCACTTACAAGACTGTAGTGAAATTTTTTTTTTTTAAAACTGTATTTCTATAGAATCAGATACTTCTGCATAAAACTTAACTCCTCCAATTACAGCTTATGTGTAATTAATTAACTTGGGGATAATATATATTTGTAGGGTTTGGCAATTGGAGAATGTATTTGATAACACGTGTAAATTATGAGGCAGAAGTCAGTGCTGACCTACTGTCAGTACTCCCATTTTTGTTAACTCACAGTGCAATATTCTACAATTTATGTCCTTCATTGGATTAGTTCTGCTAATTGCAAATTATAGAGAGTAACTTTACTAATTCCTTTTTTATCCAGTTTATTGATATATAATTGGCATATAATACTGTTGAGTTTAAGGTATAAATTGTGTTAATTTGCTATATTTATATATGGCAAAATGATTACCACCATAGCATTTGCTAATACCTCCATCATGTCTCATAAAAACCATTTCATTTTGGTGGTGAGAACATTTAAAGTCTATGCTTTTAGAAATTTTCAAGTAAATAATACAGTTTTATTAGCTGTATATTAGATCCTCAGAATTTACTTACTTTATAACTCGAACTTTGTACCCTTTGACATCTCCCCTTTTTCCACTGGGGGTTGAAGGGGCTATATATGTATGTATATATGTATATTTATACTCTTTTTTTTTTTTTGAGGGTGACAAAAAAGTTTATTATTTACTTCTTGCACCATCAGATAGGGGATAAACCTGGAGAGAGGATCTGGTTTGGAGGTAGAAGGACTTCTGTTGGCTTCCTGCCTATGAGGAGGAGGGTATTAAGATGGGTCTCATGCTGTTGCCCTGGGAGAACTGCTGGGGGCTTGTGGACCTTACAGTGGAGGCTCTCAGCTGAGTTTAGGAAGGGCCTCAGGTAGGTAGGGATTCTCCTGAGGGGTGAGGTCGGATGCTAGGATATTTTCTTCAGCCAGCCTGGGAAGATAAGAAGGACACATTAAATCTGTAGATTCCGCTGTCATCTACATTTTAACAATATTGATTTTTCCAGTCTGTTATCAGGAATATCTTCCCATTTGTTTGTGTCATCTTCAATTTCTCTCATTGATATTCTATATTCAGAGTATAGATATTTCACCTCTTTGGTTAAGTTTATTCCTAGGTATTTTAATATTTTTGATGGAATCATAAATGAGGTTTTTAAAAAAATTCTCTTTCAGCTATTCGTTATTACTGTAAAGAAATGGAACAGATGTCTGTCTATTAATTTTGTATCCTGTGACTTTACTGAATTTATCAGTTCTTGTAGTTGGTGGATTCTTTAGGGTTTTCTATTTATAGTATCATATCATCTGTAAATAGTGAAAATTTTACTGTTTCCTTGCCAGTTTAGATTCCTTTCCTTTCTTGTCTGATTGCTATGGCTAGGACTTCCAGTACTATGTTGAATTGGAAGTGGTGAGAGTGGACATTGTTGTCTTACTCCTGGTCTTAGAGGAAGAGTTCTTAGTTTTTCATCACTGAGGGTGATGTTAGCTGTGGGTTTTCATTTATGGCCTTTATTATGTTGAGATATGTTCCCTCTAAACCTACTTTGTTGAGAGTTTTTATCATGAATGGTTATTTGACTTTGTCAAATACTTTTTTTGCATCGATGGAGATGATCATATGGTTTTTATCCTTGCTCTTGCTAATGGATGTATCATGATTGATTTGCAAATATTAAACCATCCCTGAAATAAATCCTACTTGATCGTGGTGAATGATTTTTTTAATGTATTGTTGGATTCAGTTTGCTAATATTTTGTTGAGTATTTTTACATCTGTGTTCATCAGGGATATTGGCCTTTATTTCTCTTTTATTGCAGTACCTTTATCTGGTTTTGGTATCAGGGTGATGCTAGCCTTGTAGAATGAATTTGGAAATTTTCCTTCCTTTTTCTATTTTTTGTAATAGTTTGAGAAGAGTAAGTTTTAACTCTTCTTTAAATATTTTAAATTCACCTGTGGAGCCATCTGGTCCTGGACTTCTGTTTGTTGACTGTTTTTTGATTAGTGATTCAATTTCATTGTTAGTGATTGGTCTTTTCAAATTTTTTTTCTAATTCAGTTTTGGAAGGTTATATGTTTATAGGAATTTATCCATTTCTTTCAAGTCATTCAATTTGTTGGCATATATTTTTTCATAATATTCCCTTATGATCTTTTGTATTTCTGTGGTGTTGTTTCTCCTCCATTTCAGATTTTAGAGTCTTCTTTCTTTCTTGTTGATGAGTCTGGCTAAAGGTCTGTCAGTTTTATTGATCTTTTCAAAGAACCAGCTCCTGGTTTAATTGTTCTATTATATTCCTTTTTTAGTATCTATTTCATTTATTTCTTCTCTAACTTTTATTATTTCCTTCCATCTACTGGCTTTGGGCTTTATTCTTCTCTTTCTAGCTCCTTTAGGTGTAAGGTTAGGCTGTTTATTTGTGATTTTTTTTTGCTCCTTGACATAGGTCTATATTTCTATAAACTTCCCTTTTAGAGGGGTGCCTGGGTGGCTCAGTCAGTTAAGCATCTGACTTTTGATTTTGGCTCAAGTCAGGATCTTAGGGTTGTGAGACTGAGCCCTGCCTTGGGCTCTGCTCTGGGCCTGGAGCCTGCTTAGGATTCTATCTCCCTCTCTCCCTTCCTCCCTCGCCCCCCAAAAAAAGAAGAAAAGAGAAAAAGAACTTCCCTCTTAGAACAGCTTTTATCGCATCCCAAAGATTTTGGACCAGTGTGTTTTCATTTTCATTTGTCCCCATGTATTTTAGACATACTTTTTTTTTTTTAAGTATTTTGAAGATACAAAAAAAAAAAACACAAAAATATGGCTTATTTGAATAGAATGTTGTAAAAGATCTTTTGTGTTTTAAACAATTTTGTAATCAAAAAGTTAGGTATTTTATCTGAATTCTCACCCACCATAAGCATTTAGAGCTGTTATAATTCTGCAGCCCTGGGACAAACTACTAGAGTCATTCTACCTAAAATCAGGATTCGTAAGGAAATGGACTTTAGTAAACATACGAGTTATGTACCATAATTGAAATAAGAGATTCCAGATAAAAACAGATACATAAGAACCAGAAAAATCGAACAAGTTTTGATGGATCATGAAATAAAGAATAAGCATAGTCAATGTCTTAAGAGAGGATGTGTGAACATTGATAATAAGTAGTATCTACATTAATAATAACCATCATAACCACCAACAATATATTAAGGCTTACTACGTGTCAATCACAGAGATAAAACTATGATTTTTCTATCAGTTCTTACCACTATACTATGAAACAGACAATGCCATAATTTTTATTTTATAGATATAGACAAAGATAATGAAAGAGTAATAAGTACATTGCCCATAGGCTTCACTAGTTTTGAAATAAGGAATCAGAATGGTCAGAATTATCACCCTTATCACTATCTTTTGTGGAATAACAAACAAAACCATATAGTGAATATGTGCAGTGTTTATCCACATTATTCAGTGGCAAGAAACTGAATCTGGGGAATACAACCACACTCACTAGACTCACATACAGAGTGGTCCAATAGACCTTACATACTTTCAATAAAATTTTGCTAATAAGTGCTTGAATACTGAATAATAATGAGTATCCAGAAGTCCGTATTTTTTGAGAAAGTACCACTCTGTGAAGCTGACATAGCCTGCATAGAGATAATATGATGATAAGTAGTTCTTGAACTTTAATCCATGGAATTGTATAGCTCTCAGTATCTTTTGCATATTGTGCATGTTATCTTTTTAAAATAGCTTCGTGGGCGCCTGGGTAGCTCAGTTGGTTAAGCGACTGCCTTCGGCTCAGGTCATGATCCTGGAGTCCCAGGATCGAGTCCCGCATTGGGCTCCCTGCTCAACAGGGAGTCTGCTTCTCCCTCTGACCCTCCCCCCCCCTCATGTGCTCTCTCTCTCAAATAAATAAATAAAATCTTTAAAAAAATAAAAAAATAAAAATAAATAAAATAGCTTCGTAAAAAATAAAAACATTGCGTTTAAATATAATGTTATCACATGATATTTTCAGAAGTAAAATTCTAGAGGGGTGCCTGGGTGGTAAAGTGTCTGCCTTCCGCTCAGGTCATGATCCCGGATTCCTGGGATTGAGCCCCACATCGGGCTCCCTGCTTAGCGGGGAGCATGCCTCTCCCTCTCTCCCCATCTCTCTGCTTGTGCTCTCTTTTGCTTTCTCTGTCTCTCAAATAAATAAATTCTTTCTAGAAATTACTTGATGAAAGGAATTTTATTTTCCAATTTGGGATTGTATAGGAAGAATCCTATAAAAGTGATCAAAGAAAATTTAGTTAAGCAATTACTTATCCTTTTCAAAAATTATCTGTTTATGGGGTAAAGATTGTCCATGAAAATTAGGGACACATACCTACTGAACATACATGCTATTAGCAAAACCTTATTTTTTACATATTTGAATACTGCCTTATCTAATATGACAAAGTAGATTATTCAGAAAGTTATGTCTTCAGTGTCTTTGAGTCTGTGTGCATTATTGGCCACGGCTTAAGAGGAAAAAAAAAATCTGTCAAGGCACAGCGATTCAATTTGTAGAAGAGTTCCTTCCTAAGGAACCACAGGAAAAGTAGAAAATGAAATAAAATACTAGTTACAAAAAGGGAATGCCAAAAGCAGTTCATGACTTCCTGCAGAAAACAACCCTTTAGCCACTGCTCAAACCATTTTCTTTCTTTTTACTGCTTTTTAAACCAGCAAAGAGGATTGGTAAAAGATCTTTGGAACTGAGAGCAAGTTTCACTAATGAGTCTCCTGATGCTGTCCCAGTGATGGGCACGGCAGAATTCCATCAATAAAACATTAAGATAAAGCACCCACAGCCCTTAAGGTAGCAGCCAAGTCTCATTCCAGGGACTTGCATTTTGTGTCAATTAAGGACTAGACTTCAAGAGATGAAATTCACTTTGCTCGGGCTTGTAGGACACCTCTGGCAAACATTAGCACAACAATCGCCATCATATTTTTTTGCACCTCTCAGGTCCATGTGCAATGACCATCTCTCTCATTTCTGTTGTTCTAATTTACTCACCAAGACTTGCATTTAAGTCCCAGTTGAACTTGTTGGGCACTGAAATGGAGTAACAGGCATGAGCCTTTTTCAAACCTGTGTTTTCTATATAAGGAAACCTCTCAACTCTTTTTTTTTTTTTTTGGCTTCCATCAGGAGAGTTTCAAGACAACTCTGTGAGGTGAGATAAGGATTTTTTTATTTATTAAACTAATTGTTCTATAAATGAATGCAAATTCTGGATGCCTTCTGGGGCATCTTTTTTCCTCTGTTTGCTTCTTGAATTCCAGGAAAAGCAACAGTGAAAGAAGTGGTATTAATACTGACTCACTCTGTTTCTTTATTTGTTACAGCAGCAGATTATTCCATGATGTAAATATTAGGATGGAATTTACAGTGAACACTGGCATATTTTTGTGTTTCTTATCACACCTAAATTAACTAAAGGGTTTTTGTTTGAAGGATCTCTTCCCTTGATTAAAATGTAGTTAGAATCATAAAATCCCGTGGTTTCACATTTGGGAATCTCATTCACTTAATTTGCATAAACTGCCATTTTGATATCTTTAAAGAATAAACAAATTTACATTTTCTCATAAAACTTTCCTCATCAGAAAAAAAGCTTTGAATATTCAAGGACATATAATTTGTCTTTGCTGTCATATTAGTTTAGGGTATGATTTACCTGCCTTTTCTGAGATACCGAAGTACACCTGATTAACTGACAGACCAACCAATCAAATATTTGAATCTCAAAGAGAGCAAGCAGGTGTGTAGAAGTTAGAAAGCACCCCCACTTCCACCTTCCCTGGGATGTACCAGATTCAAATAGTGTCCATGATCACATTCAACCTCAGTCCTTTTCCCCAGAGCCCTGACACTGCCAGGAGCAACCTCTTACTAGCAATAGGTCCTTTACCTCTGACACTTCCCAAGGCCCTGTCACAATCAGCAAAAACTCACCACATGTGTTCCTGTTCCCTCTTGCCCAATTGCTCTGGTTGCAAAACAATTTTAAACTTGGGGAATTTAAAACAAAACAAAAAAACAGTGTCTCTGTTTTCACTTCTCATCATTTTACCTATGACTAGAGCACATTTTACATAAGCACTTGAAGATGTCCAGTGATTAACCTGATATCAGTTATCGTTTGGAAATAGAAGCAAGCTCAGGAAACACATTTCTGAATTTTCAGTTTAGGATGTGTTCTAATTACTATTAATACATTTTGAAATTTAGAAGAACGAACAGATTTGATTATATTATTGTTAGTGAATTAGAGACACAAACAGGGTGTAAATGGGCAATAATGAAGGAAGATGATCCATTTCAGAACAAAATAGTTCTTCAGCAATCAGAAAATAATACTTCTTCAGCTTCTGTATGATAGAACATGAGGACTTAGTCCGTTCAGCATTGTCTTCAGTTAGGAAAACAACAACAATAAAATAGGTTCAGACTTCTCAGGTCAGGCTTTCAAAAAATGTTTTTATTGATTAACTTGCTTTGGGCCTTGCATATAACATAACCACCCAGTACTTCAGGAATCACAGGTATCCAAGTATCTTTTCTGTATTTTGCTGGGAACCCAGCTCTGAACAAAGCAGAAATAATTCTGTGTTTGCAGTATCTTTAGTCTAATGGGAGGAGAGAGAAATTAAAGATATGTTTATGAGTAAATATCTAATTATAAAGTATAATTGTGGTATTTTGGAAGGAAATGATTACAAGTTGAAATAGGACATAAAGGGGGTTGCTGGAGCAGACTCCCCCAAAAAGGAAAAAGAAATTCCATTTTGAGGAATTAGAATTTAAATAAAACCTAAAAGGTAAATAGAAATTGACCAGATGTAAAAAAAAAAAAAAAAAAAAACGGAGGTGATAGAGAGTTGGTCTAAATAGAGAAGCCAGTGTAAAAGACTGTGGTTAGGAGGATAGCATAACTGAAGAATTTTAAGGAAGCCAAGATAGCTTGAGAGTTTTGAGGAAAGGGAATGGTATTAGAATATATTTGAGAGCTATTGTAAAATCACTCTATGTTAAGACCTAACTTCAGAAAGTGGTCCTTGATCACTTCTCGGCCTTTTGGCTAAGATCAAGTGCAGAAAGTGGTCCTCGAATTTCGATTCCGTAGCTCTGGTTTGTTAATTCATAAAATCATTCCCCATTCTGATGCATCATGACGTAGAAAAAATTCGAACTCAGATGCACTTCACATTGCCATGCACTGCAGTGCACATAAATTTGATGTTCTTCATGAAAACTTCCATTTTGATTGTGTAATCAAAACCATTGGCAGATACTGCCAGCTGAGTAGAGTTAAGCAAATTAAACCACATTACATCGAAACATGATGCTCTCAGCCAGCATGCAATCCCCCATCATCAAACAGTTTGCAGTGAGCATGTATTTTGCAAGTTTCACTATCTCAATCTGTATTTGCCCTCAAACCTTCCTCAGGCTCTGTCTACACTGTCAAATGACGAGTTGAGCCATCACCACAGGAAGGGTATTGATGGAGACAGTTCAGGTCAAATGAGTCCCCTTTTCCCAGATTCTGCTCTATAATAGCCTCCTGTCTCCTCTTCAATTTGCTTGCATAAACAGAGCCTTAGGGCAAATGTGAGACTAGTAGATATCCAAACGTGCCTCAAATAATATTACAGATTTTAAGGTCTTGTCTACAAAGCATATTTGACCCACAACACTGCAGTGTTGAAAGAGATGGTTGAGAGATTCTGCTCTAACTTATTTTTGTTGTATTTAAGGAAACTGAGGCTCAAAGATATTCATGCTACTGCACAGTGCCACAGAGACACTTCTTGGTGGCAAAGAAAGTAAAATACACATATTTGGACTTTCAGTTCAGACTTTCCCTTGGGCATCCATACATTGTGATTGGGATCCATTCATCCCAACAACCATTTAGCAAGCACTCAATATTTATCAGTCCATGTAGGAATGTTGTCAGACAAATAACCATAGCTAACTACAGCTTACTCTGTGCTATGGACTGTGCATAGAGATTTACAGCATATTCTTTTAATTGCCACACTATGGCTAGGAGAGAGTCATGATTATTACCTCCATTCTGTGTAAGAGAAGACTGAAAATTTAAAGTTTAAATAACTTCTCCCAAAAGCACATGGCTGTTAGGTGGTTAATAGCATTTCACCCCCAACCTGAAATCTTAAACATTATGCTATTCTGCCTCATATGTAATGATCTGCATATGGTTTTTATGAGGAAAATATTAACTTTGACGTATTCAATGCAATAAATGAGTATGAATTTCTACTATGGGTCTGGAATTGTGTTTCTTCCTATGATGCTCTGGGGAACACAATACATTTATGTCTTAGAGCTAACTGTCCAATAGGTGAAAGGGATATTAAGTGAAGGATGACACAAATTCATTAAAGTCCTGAGAGTACTTTTAATAGTACTTTAAGCACTATTAAGTACTAAGAATTAATGGGAGGCACTGTAGAACCATATAACAACAGCCTGTTCAGTGGTGTCAGAGAATTTGTTGTCAAGATGAGGCTTACAAGAAGAGAGAGTGGCACCTGGGTGGTTCAGTCAGTTAAGTGGCCAACTCTTGATTTCGGCTGAGGTCCATCTCAGGGTCCTGAGATGGAGTTCTATGTCAGGCTCCACGCTCAGTGGGAGGTCTGCTTGTGGATTCTCTCTCTCCCTCTACATCTGTCCCTCCCCCTGCTCGTGCTCTCGCTGCTTCTCTCTAAAATAAATAAATAAATCTTAAAAAAAAAAGAGAGAGATGATTTACAACATGCAAACAGAAAAGAAATGAGATAGAGGGAACAGTGGGTGCAAATGTACTGGGTTGGAAAAGAGGCCTGAAGGACGGGAGGCGCAGAGATGACCATTGAAATTATAATGTAACAATGGGACCAGTCCTGAAAAATGGGGTTTACGAAAAAGGTACAGGTGGGTCAGGAGCATGCAGGTCCTTTCAGGCTGGTGAGAGATTTTGATCCTTTTGCTAAAATGTGTTATGTGGCTACTTGGAGTTTTCGTAGGAGGGTTTCATGACAAGATTTGTCCTCTAAAAAGAACAACTCAATTTATGTGTGCCAAAGGAACAAGAATGGAACTTTCCAAGTGCTGACATTACATTTACTTACTAGCATATTGGCAACCTGGAATACAAGTAGAAAAGGGCAAAAGTAATGTTTGGCAAGGCTCCAGAAATCACTGCCATTTGAATATTGTAGAAATAACTAGGCATGTTTACTTTCAAGAAAGAGAATAAGGAGAGTGGGCTTTTATAGGAGACAAGAGATAGAAACAGATGAATTTCTAGAGGACGCATGTTTCAGCCCGACAGAGTCATTGTTCTACTCAAAGATAGTCAAAGGAAAAATTAGCAGCTGTATGACGTTGGCAGTTTTCTGGCCCTGAAGATATTCAAGGAGACATTCCATGTTTCTACTTCTCAGGATGATATAGAACTAGCTCCATAAGTGGAGCAGAATTTTGGAAAGCTGACCTTGTCCAAAATTGTTTCAAGTGTTAAGATTCTCAATTTGCTTTATAAATTTGAACGTCAAACAGAACTTGTTGCTGTTTCTTCATGTGTGTCATGGCAATGGATTGTTAAATCTTAGGTTTAGAGTGAAGGCTATTTTGCCTTAGGAAACTCTGATGGATTTTTTTAACACAAAAGTCGTGGCTACCTTGATTCAGGCATGGCCTTCTAGAACTGGAACTTAGAATAAACTGGGAAGATAGAGCTTCCATTTAAGATTAATATCTTATTCTCTTTCTGCATATGTTGTACCAGTGATGATGCAAATAGGATAATTAATAATCTGTTTTATTAACTTTAAAAAACATTAGAAATTTAAACCCAAAGTAAAAGTTTTCTCCCTCCACTTTTGTTGTCCTCATCATCTCTCCCTTAACCTATTTCATTCTTGCCCTGTCACCTCCCTCCTTTCCTTCCTTCCTTCCTTCCTTCCTTCCTTCCTTCCTTCCTTCTTTCCTTCCACTGGACTTCATATTGCTGGAAGGGCCATCTTTCTTGTGCATGCATCTCTGTGTCATCCCCATCTGTAAGACACACACAGAAAATATTCAATGCTTATAATATAAAGTCCATTTAGTTTTATCTTGATATAAATTGCCCTTTAAAATTTTGATCTGATATACCTGATCATTTTCACATACATCCTCTTTTCTTCTTATTACAATGCATTTAAGCTACCATGAACTACTTTTCATTTATCTTTCAAATAAGAAAAAAGGAATAGCTGTAAGTAGAAGTCATTCAAGTAGAAGTAGTGATTATTATAGTAGTATTTTGATATTAAAGTAGTTTTATGGTAGTAAAAGTAGTGGCTGCCATTTGAGGATCTTATATCAACCAAGCCTTTTATTAGGTAATTTAAATACCTGATTTTCATTTATTTTTTTCATTTATTTATGCAACATACGTTTACTAAAGGCCACTCTGAGGCGTTGATCCAGGAAGTTGAGATAGCACAGTGAACGAAACAGGTAATATCTCTATTTCATGGGCCCTATATTCCAGTGAATCATAATACTACATTTTACAGAGACAGATATTAGTAAATATTAATTCCATTCCTTTTCCAACTTCTTCCTTATCCTGAGGTCTACACAAATATAATTTCCCTTAGAATGAAGTATAAATGTACAGACCTCCATATGTGCCCCCAAATGAAAATCTGATGGTTTAAATAAGGGGCATACATTAACATGCCTGTGAAGAGCAGTTCCAGCTCCCAGAATAGAAGTGTGGGTTTTTAACCTTGTTTTGATTCAGTACCCTACATTGTCAAGTAGGTATGCCAATTGGACTATATCTTTGAAGCCTCACCTCCACCATCTGTATTCATTTTAATGTCATGCCATTGATGTGTCTCTTCAAGTAGAGATCATTTCATTCTTAATATAGTCGGGTAGCATAGAGTGCTTTTCACCCTGGGAAATGCAAGAAGCACAGAATGGGGAACTTTCTGGGTTGAGGAACAAAGTCCAAGGGAAACCCCTGGTGAGATTGTCAAAGGCAGCCGGTGAGGAGGTGTGAGAAGGTGCCACATGTTATCCAAAAGGAGGAAGAGTGATTGGCAAGGTCAGGCTATTTGCAGAGATAGCATTTGAGCCCAGTTCGATTGAAACTTAAAAGCTTAGATAAGTCAAAGGGCTGAGAGAGAGAGAGAGAAAAAAAAAAAGTCAAGCTTTTCCTTATGGGAAACTCGGTGAGAAAAAGAATCATCTGTATTGGAGGAATTCTATAAATGGAAAGAAAATTGTAAAAGGAATCTAGTGTATTGTGTTTAGAAAACATTTTTAAAATGCACCTAATTTTATTAGGTTGACAAAAAGATTAATTGTGGGTATGTGCACAGAGAGATGTATTTTCAAAATATACAAAGGGCGTATAACAGGCTAATATTAGCAATTGCATTTAAAACAAATCTCATCAGGCAGTATCTTCCCAGCAGGATCCATGAATCAGAATAACCTGGTCAATTTGTAACAACAAGAACAAAAAGGCAACTTCCCTCAGAGGTGGGCTTTTTTAGCTTTCCAAAGTGGGAGGTATGCCTTCCTTAGTTTAGTGCAGAATCTCTGGCTCTTCCTGGTCTGGCCTGTGCCTGCAGTCCCCCTCAGCCGCATATCCTGCCTCTGGGTGCTCTCCTGTTGTGGACCCCACACTAAAGCCACAGAGACATGAAGGCTGACACCAGAACTCTCTGGATCTTCCATCCTCCACAGAGTTATATTTTTCTTCTCTGCCTGAAATATCTTCCACACATCTCCTCTCTTTCTTTCAAAATTCAACTTAAAGTCACTTTCTCTGGAAAATCTGTGATGAGTCTGATGGGTATACCAGGTGCCTTTCCATGAGCTTCTGTAGCTCCTGTTGCAATATAGTCGATATTAAGCCTCAGTATCACCATTCTAGGTTGTACTAATCCATTGACATGCATTTCTTTCATCTATTTGGTAAATTCTTATGGAGGGTCGGCTTGCTTCCAGGCAATACGCTAACTAGAGACTACATGTAGTGTCTAGTGAGGGGGATGACAAGTGAACAATTACAATAAAGTGTACTAGTTGCTATGCAGAGATGCCATAGGAGCATGCCACAGGAGCCCGAACTTCCTGGACTGCTCTGTTAAACAGAGAGGATTTATCTGACTTCTATTCTCCAGGGGCCATCACTTGATTGCTTTTCTTCATGCTTCTACTTACAGCCTTACCTGAGCATTCTTTGACAGTAACAATAAAATCTGCTACCATTTCTGAAGTAGTCTGTCTCTTCTCCAGTTAAAGAAATTTACTTACTGGGCGCCTGGGTGGCTCAGTTGGTTAAGTGACTGCCTTTGGCTCAGGTCATGATCCTGGAGTCCCGGGATCGAGTCCCGCATTGGGCTCCCTGCTCAGCAGGGAGTCTGCTTCTCCCTCTGACCCTCCTCCCTCTCATGCTCTCTGTCTCTCATTCTCTCTGTCTCAAATAAATAAATAAAATCTTTAAAAAAAAAAAAAGAAATTTACTTACTACTGTCTGTATGCAGTACAAAACAATAACCACAATACCTTAACCTAATTATATTCATTAAACTTACTATGATAACATTTGATGAAATACATTGATTATTTTAATGTATGTCAGCTCTTAATGTGGATTCTGTCTCCTCATCTTCGTATCATCCTTATACCGTAGGTGCCAGTTTCATCGCCATGTCACCAAGGAAGAGGTTGAAGTTTCAGCAAACAGTCCCACCTGTTCATGGTCACACAGTAAGTAACCCAGGACTTCAAACCTTCATATCCATTAAGCTATTTTCCTTGCCGTTTTATTTCACCTTGATGTTCCATTGTGTCTTAGATTCAAGTTTATTCTAATACTGTCATGTCTGGAGAGTACCACAGCAAAAGTTTCAGGATCAAAACACTTGGTTTGAATCTGGTGCCATTACTTATTAGCTAGGCAGTCTTGAGTCCTTGACTCAAGCTTTCTGTGCTTTAGATGAGTCATTGGCACGATGGGAATAATGCTAGTACATAACTTTGTTGTTGTTTTGAATGAGTCAATACATATTACACACCTGGAGCAGAGGTGAACGAATAGTAACTTATCTCTGGCTATCATCACTACTGATGCTTTCACTGTTACTACTATAATTATCACTACTATGAATAGAGCATTATCACCACCATGGCTGGTTTGTAAGCCCTAGTAAAGCAAATAGAATCAGTGTTCCCATTGATAAAGTGGGAATTTAAGTCCTCCTTGCTTTCCTTATAAGATTTCTATGAGGATCAAAATATCAGATTAATAGGGCACCTGGGTGGCTCAGATGGTTGAGCGTCTGCCTTCGGCTCAGGTCATGATCCCAGGGTCCTGGGATCGAGCCCCGCATCGGGCTCCCTGCTCCTTGGGAGCCTGCTTCTCCCTCTGCCTCTCTCTCTCTCTCTGTCTCTCATGAATAAATAAATAAAATCTTTAAAAAAAAAAAAAAAATATCAGATTAATAAAATATTATTTCAAGTTCTCTGAATCTATGCTGACAAAGTACTTGTAACTGTATCACTCCATTTTCAGGTTTTATTGATGTGCATCCCTTTTCTTTGTGAGATTCTGGGTGCATACAGTAAAATAAAGGAACAAGAATCATGTCTAAAGTCCCTCAAGAATCAGAATCTGCAATATGGTGGAGCTTCTCCTATTTCACACCTGTTCTCTACCTGCTAATGGAAAAGACACACTGGACCCTAAATATACACTGGGCCCAATGGGCAAGGGGATATACATTTCATTGATTGATGCAAGATCTCCTTTATGCTAAGAACTTTTACTTGGGTTCATTTTTTTAAATTTAATTTTTTTAAAAGATTTATTTATTTATTTTAGACGGAGTGCGTGGAGAGACAGGACATGAGTGGGGGAAGGGGCAGAGGGAGAAGCAGGCTCCCTGCCGAGCAGCAGAGCCTCCCATGGGGTTCCATCCCAGGACCCTGAGATGATGACCTGACCCAAAATCAAGAGTTGGCCACTTAACCGACTGAGCTACCCAGGTGCCCCCACTTTTGTAAACTTTTTTTAACCTGTGTTCTTTATGACACTAGGGGGTATGATGCATTACCCCCATTTTTACTTGACAAACTTCCAGCTCAGTGAGATGAAACAAATTGTGTCAAAACAATAAATGTCAAAGATATTTTAATTCTGGTGCCCGATTCCAGAGTTTGGACACTTTCCAATAGATTATGGCATATCCTGCATGTGCCCAAAGAACAATTAACAAGCACATTCATTCATCCATCAAAGAAAAAAAAAATGTTTTAAGAAATGGCCTGGTCAGTGGCTAATGAAGGGTCCAGAAAGGCAGGTATGGGGAGGATGGAGATCACCTCAATTGTTTCAGGATTACTAGTGTTTAGGTAAATAGAGTTAAATAGGAGCATTCATGAACACATTCAACACATTCAACTGGTTACTGAGATTAAAATTGGGGACTATACGGTTAATTGTATTCTCTGCCTTTGATGAACTCAGTGAATGAACTTTGATGAATTCTAATGATAGTTGCAGGTAAGAATCATAAATCCTGTGGTTTTTAAGACTTTTAGGGTTAAGCCCACATCTCGTTTCTTCATGCATGCTATGCTGTTATGATGATAGAATGTATAGGTTTCTGAAAATCCAAGAGAAGGGCCATCTAACACAGCATGAAGAGTTGAGAACACTGTTCCATAGGGCACGTAATGGCTGAACTAAATTACCCTGGTGATTACCACAAATCACAGTTTAGTAGGATAAAATGTGTGGTGTAAAACCACAGAAATGTCAAGGAGTTGTTAGAATTGGGGACTTCAGGGGTGCCAAGGTGGTTCAGTTGGTTAAGCAGCCAACTCTTGGTTTCAGCTCAGGTCATGATCTCAGGGTCATGAGATGGATCCCCATGTTAGTCTCTGTGCTCAGTGTGGAGTCTGCTTGTCCCTCTCCCTTTGCTCATCCCGTCCCACCCCGCCTTCACATAAATAAATAAATAAATAAAATCTTAAAAAAAAAAAAAAAAAAGAATTGGGGTCTTCAGCATGCCTGGAATTGAAGATCCATGAACTAGGCATGAAACCAAATCAAAAATGAATGCTACCATTTTGGAGTCTGTTTCTTAAAATCAGTGCAGCACCTTGACAGATTTTACACAAGTGACGCGATCATATCGACAGTGTAGAAAGATCACCCTGATGGAGATATGGTAGTTAAATATGGGGATTTGAAGGATTGAGAATGTCATCCTTACTAGGCTAGTTTATTGTTCCACTGAGATATAATGGGGATCTTCTCCATAACAGTGCAAGGAGGAACAGAGAAGAGGAGATACATGAAAGATATTTATTATCACAGATTTCGTACAAGTTTCTTTTGAAAAGCTCAGTTCTTTAAATCCCAAAGATTTACAGTTGGACATCTTTCAAAACGGGCTGCTGAAATGAAAAACAGTGAAAGCTAAATTGCCTTCTACTTAGAAGATTTTTTTTTTTTCCAGCTCTAATTTGCCTATGTTTGGTGTGGAATTAGGTATTGAAATCCACTCAAGTTTCTAATTTTCAGCTCCTCTGCACCCACACAGACTCAAAAGCTGTGAGTTTGCTAATATAATGGGTTCCCAATTTAATCCAACAAGGGGCTTACTGTGCAAATATTATTATACAATATGTTTTTATGTAAATAAAACCTAGATCTAAACGTAAGGGTCTATATTTTAACAGGATGATTCTTAAAATCATTCTAATTAAGTATGTAGCCATGACCCAGTTGTGACAATTAGAGCTATAATGTAAAGGGAAGGGATCATTAAGTAAAACCTTGGCACTCACTACTGGACTATATAGTATGGGTGTGGTTCTTAGATATTCTCTAGTCTAAACAATAGATATAGGCAGTTAAAGAAATGAGAAAAAGATAAGGAAAGATATCTCTGGTTCATGGTGCTGGCATTAGCTTCCCTGCAAATAAAAATTAGAGCGTTCTCCTTTGAAAGCCTGGTTCATTTCTCACTTCCATCATGAAAGCCAGATAAACATATATAAATGCAATGCATCATCCTGAGCCACACCACGTGTTTGTATTATTAGAATGTCTGGGGCTTGGAGTTTAGGATTCTGTATTATAATAAAAAGTGATGGGTATTGAGGAGGGCACGTTCTGCATGGAGCACTGGGTGTTATGCACAAACAATGAATCATGGAATACTACATCTAAAACTAATGATGTAATGTATGGGGATTAACATAACAATAAAAAAATTAAAAAAAAAAAAAAGATGCATGACCCTGGAAAACTGAAAAAGACTGACATCTAGAAGAAAAAAAAAAAAAAAGTCTACCAGGTAATTCTCATGGACACCAAAGTTTGATAATGACTACTCGGAGACTGTGGGACCCCCTGTCACTCTAAATTTATTTGAATCTATGATTTCACATAAAACAATCTGAAGGTTTTACACAGAACATGTATTTTTGAAATATAATGATTGCTTTAAAATATTTCTACTCTCACGTCCCAGAAACCATTTAAAAGGATAAGATGGAAGAAGATTTATCCTTGTGGTTAGGTGTAGGTATGCAGGCTAAGGGTATAGAGGGCCAGTCAGTAATATATCCTTGTCTGTGTCCCCTAGTGCCTAGCACAAAGCCTGAGGCATGGCAGGTATCCAGTAAAATATGTGGAATGAATTAACTAATTTGAAAGTCAGAGACTTTCCTCTCAGTAGGGAAGTTGTGGAGGGAAGTTTTAGCTTCTGAAGTGAAGCCTTGAATGTTCCCAGTAATGAACTCTGCAGTCATCTTTTGATGGGAATGGGAAGCAATTCCTTTGCAGGCCTTCTGTAAGGGGCTAATATATAAATATATATATAAATGAAGCAGTGGTTTTGCCATTGCTCACATTAAATAGACGGGCTCCATTCCGTTTCTTTCATGTGCAGGATTGCTCTGTGCCTCTAGATGGTGCTGCTGGCTCATAACTAAGTGGCTGCAAAATCCAAATCTGAGAGTGAAGAGTTCTGACCTCTGAGGACCCATCTCTACATTTGTGTCTCTGCCTTTTGCCAGTTTGCAGGAAGCTCTATTTTTAAAAATCTTCCACGTGGCCAATTCTAATCACCTTTTCTTCCTACTCTCCCCTCATTATCTTTGTTTTTTAACTAAGGAATCTGTTTTAAGATATTCTTAATAGAATTTCTGTTTATGCTCTTTTTATTTGTGGTATATAGAATGGAAGAATAGAGATAACTAATCCATGTTAAGAAAAAAAACAACCTATGTCTACCTTGCAATATTCCACGTTGAACTCCATACATATGGAACTACGTATTTACATACTCCATACACAACCTCGTCCAAGATGTATGATCTCTTGAGATCCAGTTGAAATCATTTTTTAATTTTTTAAAAAATATTTATTTGAGACGGAGAGAGAGAGAAGCCAAGCAGGCAGAGAGAGAGGGAGAAGCAGACTCCCTGCTGAGCAGAGAGCCCGATGTGGGACTCGATCCGAGAGCCCTGGGATCATGACCTGAGCTGAAGGCAGATGCTTAACTGACTGAGCCACCCAAGTGCCCCTGTAATCATTTTTTAGAAGAAACAGCTTAACACTTGAAATACAGCATTAGTGAAATAGAAACACTCAGGACTGAAAAATATGTGGCATATGCATGGCTGTTCTGCCCTCTTATTCCCAGGACAGACGCCAGTGTTTTTTCATGGCACTCTTCCCTAATTAGCTATCTAGGACCAGAATCCATCCCCATCACAGAGGAAAGATGGGTAAGTGTCTGCATATACTGTAAATGATTAATTAACCTTGATCTATTATTTTGTAGTAGTTATTTGGGACATCCAGAAGCTAGGTGTCCTCCTCATATTTCCATGAAAAAAGTAGCAGAACTAAAAATAGAACCCAGGTAGTCGGACTCTAGGTTAAGTGTTTATACACCATGCTGATTATGTTCTATCTCTAAAATTCCAAGCCAGCATCCCAGACTGTTAGAGCATGTCCTGGCAAACGGGAGCAATTTATTCATTGATCAATAAGGATTTATTTGGCAGTTACTGTGATAAAAACGATGCTAAATAGGGGCGCCTGGGTGGCTCAGATGGTTAAGCGTCTGCCTTCGGCTCGGGTCATGATCCCAGGGTCCTGGGATCGAGTCCCGCATCGGGCTCCCTGCTAGGCGGGGAGCCTGCTTCTCCCTCTGCCTCTGCCTCTCTCTCTCTCTCTCTGACTCTCATGAATAAATAAATAAAACATTTTAAAAAATAAAAACAAACAAAAAAACGATGCTAAATAAACTGTGCTAAACAGATAAATGACTTCTGCTCCCAGAAGCTATGATTATGACAAAAGAGAATGACCATATAAAGTATTGCTATGGGCAGTAGTCGAGTCTCACATAGTGCTATGTGCAATGTGTGACATGAAAGAAATGTGTTACCAGGTACAGTGGGGGGACATGTGATATGATAGGAATAAACAATGCTGCCTTGGTGGGGGACAAAGGCAAGGCTTAGAATCAATTCAATGAAACTGACAGGCACAGTATAAATAATTTTTGTTTCCCAAGAATGAGTAGAACAATAACGATAGCAGCGCATGTACCTTTGGTATTCCCATGTGATAAGTATCTCATTTGATTCCAAAACAAATACCACTGTGCTACTTCCCATTTTACAGAGCTCGACTTTGAGACTCAGAGATAAAAATAGGTTTACTCAAGGTCACACAACCAATTTCAGAGATAGTTCCAAAGCTCATGCCTTCAGCCTCCACATTAGATAGTCTTTCTGTTTGCCTTTAATTAGAACCAAAGAGGAAGGTAACAATGCCTATACCCGTCCATAATTAATTTTGTGTTTCAGTTTCATAAACAGGATTTGAGATGTGTCCCTGAGTCAGAGGACAGGCAACGCTTTTGCTTCAGGGAGGAAAAAGAAGCCACAGAGCCCAGAGGAACATTGAGCTTTTTGGCAGAGCAGGGCTAACCATTTGCCCAGCTTCTGTAAGTTTGGTGGCTAAAGAAAATCAGGGGATACCTGGTCACTGATGCAAACCTATCCAATTAGAAATTAGAACTCAGGTTCCAGAAAAAAACAATGAGAATGGCAGGAGTCTCCGTGTTTCAGGACCCAGATGCGAAAGGTTGAAGATTCTACAATGAACAACAAAAAATGGCTGTATAATTCTGGGAAACTTGCTTTACCTTTTAGAGGCACAGTTGCTTCAATCTGCAAGTGTCAAGAGACAGAACATCAGATCACAGTCTTCATTTTAGCTCGTTCTGTGTTTTTATATTCAAGAGCCACATAATTTCAGCACCATGTCAGAGAGGAAGGTGGAAATTAAAATGGAAAAAGATGTGATCCATCTAAGGATTATATGCAGAAGTAATGTGGGTTACCCTTATGGTGTACTGAAGCCAGGCTAATGTCTCTATCAATACACTTTAAGTTCCTCATCCCCTCCCATGTCTGTAGCACTTAGAACTGTGCCTGCAACAAGAGAGTACTCACCTGGTGACTTGAATGTACGATGTAGTAAATTTGCGTTCATTCATCCATTCAATAAATATATAGTGAGCACCTACAATAGGGAAAACACTGTTGTAGTCCCTGGGTCTTAAAGAGTATTGCTTATGAGGCTTCAATATACATGGATCTTTTCATAGAAAGAAAAAGTTAAGTCAATAAATGTGAAGCAGAAACAAAAAATGGTCTTGGGTATGGGGATAGCAGAAGACTTGATTTCCTGAATCTAGAAAGATTTTAAAGTTCAGCAAGAGACTAAGACTAAAGTCTTTTGGAGAAGACTGAGCATGTACCAATCAAGGCAGGTGAAAGTAGGTTCAGAGGAGGACTCATTCACAGTGGATCGTTTTCTCAGCTGGTTTACCTGGGGTAACTTGGAGCAATCCCTTTCCTGAGCAATACTGTTCCCAGAGTTCTTAACCCCAAACAGCATCATAATCAAGTGTTTCCATCCAAATTTTGTATATGAGTTATCTTGTTTCTCTCCCTCCCCTTTCCAGTCTCTGGATTAAAGAATAAAATAGATAGTGTATTTATATAGTAGTTAACACTTTAAGTGCCTTTTCGTACTAAAGCATCTAAATGGTCAAGAAACAGCCTAGCGTTAGCATTCTCAGACCACAGGAACACCACTGCAATCAGTCCTTTGAGATCTAGCCACTCCATCTGTGTCTTGCCCTGTGGGTTTCGGTCACATCACTGATTATTCATTCACAGACCTGCTCATCCCCTCGCCAGTATACACTGGGCACAATTGCTCATTGTTCTCCACTGATTAGAATGCTGTGATTTATAAATGGATGATGTAAAAGAAAAATAGACCAAGGCCATTACTTGCAGGTGGATTTTTCTAGTCTTGACTCCTGGGTAATCAATCTTCTGTGGAGTATCTCCTGTCCACTTATGGTTGGGATTTTTAAAGTAACTTTATACACTGCTAACTGTACCAAGTTTCATGTATGTCCAATTCTAAAAGGCAGATGAAATACAACTGTTTTCATGATAGTGTAAAGATCTAATTTACTCTAAACTGTCCTTTATGTGAACATTATAATATTTGATTCAAAGACTCTCAGTTGACATACTAAAAGGGCTAAGTAAAAATTGTGGATATTAATATATCAAGTTTGTCACCACTAAAACACTCAAGCTGGCTAATATCCTTTAATTGCCAATAGGCAAAAATGGAAATGCTGTTAAATTCTATTGTAATATCAGGACTAGTTATCAGAGTTGAAACTGTCTCTAACACTGCCTTATAGAAGAACCTCCTCTTGACAGGCAAAGAAGATAAGAAATGAGAAGTTGCATACCATGAGAGAGGAAGAAGTGTGCTTTCTTAATTTGCATCCTGAGTTTGACCCAAATAATTCTCACATGCTCTTAGGGGTGGGAACCTTTTTATGGGCCCCTTGTGTCTCATGTAGCACAGAACACAGGCCCCTGCACCAAGCAGGTGCTCATATATAATAATAACAACAATTATAGCGCTTATATAACCCTGAAGGATTAGGGAGGTGGGGATTAATTAAAATCTAAGAAGAAGTGGGAATCTGAGAGCAAAAGTTGAGTTGGTGAGTATAGGTTCATAATGCCTACTTATTTGAGTTGGTGTGAGCCTATCAGCCCAACATCTGACAAAACTATCTGAGATTTAGCAGATGAAATCTCTGGCCTATGTAAACAAATATATCGTTGTTGTTTTTTTTTTTTCTTTTCAGTGATAGAAAAGATAAGCTATTTAATTTTTTTTTTTTTTTACAGATAATTTAAAAGTTCAGGCACAGAAACCATTATGTTTCATAAGTCTATTTTACAACACTCATTAAAATTATTTTTCTGTCTTTATTTAAAACTAAAACTTGGAGCATTTGTTTTGTACTTAGCAGGTATCTAAAAAGATAAATATGTGAATACAACTATATATTTATTTCTGCATGTAGCTGAAAATGCCAACTTATTTTGAAAAATATTTTATATAAATCAGCTTTGCCCTTCCTTCTCCTGTATTTTCTAGAAAAATTGAAGTGGAGAGTTAGATACATACCTTCCCATAGATCCTCATTTTTCATCATCACAAGCGTTCTCTGACTGGCAGAGACCCCAAGTTAGAGTAAAGTGTTAGATTTTAGGTCCAGTGAACTTTTTTAGAAGCCTGACCACAACTACCGCCTGAAGCAGGGATAGTCTTGGAAGAAAAAACTAATTATTTGGGAAAAGATTGTAAAAGGGTATCTGAAGGAGCAAAGAGCTAAAGGAACTGAACAGATTCCTATAGGTCAGTGTTACAAATGGTAACTATAGATTCTATGAAGTTGAATTAAAAAGCAACACAAGTTCAAATTCCCATGACATGGCCCGTTGTGAACTTTCTTTGGTTAAAAAAAAAAAAAAAAAAAAAAAAAAAAACCTCTTTTTTTAAAAATTTTTATTTAAAAAAAAAAAAAAAAAAAAAACGAAAAACCTCTATTTTTTAAAATTTATATTTAGGAGAAAAGGATAAACTGGTGAGAAGAGTAGTTGTGGGGAAACTAATCCTCCTCTTAAATATTAAAAGACAGAGAAAAAAAATTCCAAACACTAACCCATCTTTCAGCTCACTTTCCTATATGGTAATCACTGAGGTTCATAATGATTGCAGGCCTGGCAAAAGCCGTAAGGATCACAGAAAGATTAAATTGTAGTCATTAGATGGTATATTACATATATCAGGAGAATGTCCTGATATATGTAACAATCATTTCCAATAACTTGCTCTGTGACCTTGGAAAATTCACTTAACTGCTCTGAACCTCAGTTTTACTATTTGTGAAAATAAGTGATTGAAGGGGTAATCGAAGTCCCTCATAACTGAAAGCCAGTGATTTTTAAGATGTTAAAAAAAAAAAAAAAGAAAAGAAAAAGCAACTTTAGTTCAAAGTGTCCTTCCAGCCAGAAAATTAAACTACTGAGGGCTATTGGTGGCTCCCAGAAGCCAATACAGATGATTCTGAAGTATAGGCAGATTTGGGAATCATTGGTAATAACCAAAATATCATTAGGAAAACATTGACTAGGAGTCAGACCAGGCAGAGAAAGGTCAAACTCTCAAAAATTTTTTCAGCTAGTGCCCTGTGCTAGCCAGAACACTCCAACTGCAGGGTTCTCTGTTGAGAGAAAGGTTTAACTTTGAAGATATGAAAAATGTGCTAGAAATTACATATTTAATCGGGAATGTAGGGGTGCAAGGAGGGGTAACGGGAGGGGGAGAATTGCACGGACTGTTATGAATAAGTAAGTGACCTTGTTTGTTAATGTATTCTGTATGATAAATGGTTCTTATAGAGGTGGCTGCTGGTTTTTTTGTTTGTCTTTATTTCGAGTAAAGAACAAGTACCTGTTTTTGAAGATGAATATAGAATATGAACTAAAATTTAACTAACCATCCTTAATCTTTTGGATGCTATAGCCCTGACCTATATGACTGACCATGCTGTAGGTAACTATACTTTAGTGTCAAACATAAAATACTTCTGTTCATTAACATGTATAGAAACATTAACATACACAATATAGTACACACACGAGATCATACACTCAATCTCATCAGGTGATTTGCTCTTAGTTAATATATCTTTGAGACCCGCATTCACTCTGGTATAAAAATTTTTATACTGTGGTGTATGCAAATCTACTTCTTCACTTGTAATGCTTACATAAAATTCCATTGTATGAAGGTCCTTGAATTAACTATTTCTCTAAAAATTTCTTTAATAGTTTGAAGTCTTTGCTATTTTTATAACCCACATTCCTATTAATATCCATAGTTTATAAATAGTTTCTGATACTCTTTAGAACTAGAATAGTGTGTGACTTTTTTTTTTTTTTTAAGATTTTTTATTTATTTATTTGAGAGAGAGAGAATGAGGGAGAGAGCACATGAGAGGGGGGAGGGTCAGAGGGAGAAGCAGACTCCCTGCCGAGCAGGGAGCCCGATGCGGGACTCGATCCAGGGACTCCGGGATCATGACCTGAGCCGAAGGCAGTCGCTTAACCAACTGAGCCACCCAGGCGCCCAGTGTGTGACTTTTGAACAAATAAAAGCATCCTCCCTCTGGTCATATTATACGTTAAAAAAGAAAAGCACATTCTTAATCTTAGACTTAAGAAGGTGACCTAAGTCTGAGTCTTGTCTTTTCATTACTGGCTGTGCAAGAGAGAATTAATTCTTCCCAGGGTCCATTCTCTCCTCTGCAAAATGGTTTGATGAGTTTTGTGATCCTGGAAAAAAAAAATACGTGAATCTACTCTTCTAAAATACCCAAAATTTATTGGGGTGCCTGGGTCACTCTGTTGGTTAAACGTCCGCTCTTGATTTCAGCTCATGTCATCATCTCGGGGTCTAGGGATGGAGCCCTATATTGAGCTCCACACTCACCGAGAAGCCTGCTTGAGATTCTCTCCCTTTCCCTCTGCACCTCCCCTGTTTGCACAAATGCATGTGTGCACTCTCTCTCCTAAATAAATAAATAAATAAATAAATAAATAAGTAAATAAAATCTTTAAAAAATAGCAAAAGTATAATGGAATATTTCAAATATTTCAAATACTGAAAAATCAAATATATATTATATATATATATATATATATATATTTTTTTTTTTTTAGTAGAAGCAGTCAAATTCTGCTCATTGAGTCTTTTCAGTGAGGATGTGGCAACTACCAAGGCAGCACTCTTGTTGGAATTCAGATAGTCACAGATATTGCAATGGTCTCATCCTATCTGGTGGACAAAGCAAAAGACACGTTCCTATATTGCTCTAGAGTCAGGACATCCCAGTTCAGAGGAGTTCCAGGAGCCATCAACAGCACTGAATTGATAAAACTGGTATGCTCTGCCAGCCACAGAATCCCAGAGGGTATTCCTTCAGAAACGTTCTAAGAAGTGTTTACTTCTCCCTTTTCAAATTGGTAGGAGAATTTCCAGAGGAGATTTGGTAGAAGTATTTCCAAGATGCATAAAGAAACTGTCTCTAAACTTTGTTGAACTTGCCCAAATAAATTCGCATCAGAAATATAAATGCAGGGGTGCCTGGGTGGCTCAGACAGTTAAACGTCTGCCTTCCGCTCAGGTCATGATCCCAGCGTCCTGGGATCGAGCCCCGCATCGGGCTCCCTGCTCCACGGAAAGCCTGCTTCTCCCTCTCCTACTCCCCCTGCTTGTGTTCCCTCTCTCTCTGTCTCTCTCTATGTCAAATAAATAAAATTAAATATATATATATTTATATTTATATTTAATAATTTATATTTTATATATTAAATATTTATATTTAATAATTTAATTTAATAAATATTTATTAATTTATATAATTATATATTTTAATATAATTTATAATTTATAATTTTAATATAATTATAAATTATATAATTTATATAATTTAATTTAATAAATATATATTTTATATATTACTTATATTTAATAATTTATAATATATTATATATATTTATATTTATATATAATATATTTATATATATATATATATATATATAAATACAGTGATATGATTTTTTAAAAAGAAAGAACGGAAGACCTGATTCCATTTGTACTCCAGAAAACAACAAAACAAAATAAAAATAATAGGTAAGAAAGCCCATGCTTATGGAAATTGCTTTCATTAGGTTGACCATGTTTATGGTTTTCAATCAGTAAGTTATTTCTTTTTCTTATTATTTTTATTTTGATGATGGGTAGTTGCACTGGACAGAGAAATACAGCTTGACCATATATCGGAGATCTAAATTACCTCTTCCTGAAGTTGTTAAAATCTTATTCATAGGAATAAATTTTGTATTCAGACGTTTCAGGATAGATCTGACTGCTAACTTGAATCTTTTAACTGATCCAGCTTTCCCCTATATACATGCTATAGAAATTCTATTATTTTCTGCTTCTCATAGCAGCTTTGAAATTGCACAACCTACTTTAGCATCCTTTAGTCTTTAACAAGTAAGACTGGGAATTGAGGAATAATCAGTAATGGTTATCTGCCGTTTCCTATTTAAGAACAATAATGGTGCTCACTCATCCCGAACACGGCCGTTAATTAATCATTGTAGCTATGCAGGTTGACCGCTGAAGCAGAGCGGCAATATAAACTCCTGCTTAAGTGCTTTTGTTCTGTGAAATAAATCTTTGCATTACAACCATTCCTAATCATTTATTAAAAGTATAACACTTTGCTGTTAATCATACTCGATTGTGATGTTTTTAAGCCATTTATTTGTTTTGTCTACTTGCTAGCACAAATTTAATTTGCTAGAATTTTTAAGCATATAGTGGATTTGGTGGGAGGGGGCAGGAAAGCTCTCTAGAAGAATGCACTTTTAAACAAAAGTAAAAACAAACAAACAGACAAAAATAAATAGGATAGAAAATTAGTCTGGATGCCCAAATAGATTGGTTGTGCAGTGGACATTAGGCATAAAACATGAGGGTTGGGATTATTAGGTTCAGCTATAGAACACAACCAAAAGAAATACCTGATAATATGTATTGAGTTAACCATATTATATCAAACAAATAGGACTTTCTATTGACTTGAAAAGAATGTTTATCTCTAATTTGGAAGTTGAGGTAATAGCCTAATTTGCTTAAATGTTACTTAGTATCTGTGAATAATTCAAGTGAAATTACTACTTTATAGTCTCCTGGGACCCACATCCCCCAGGAAAGACAACTTTTTAAGAGACTTTATCTAACCATATACAAATGGTTTCTTTTTTATTCATACCAAAAAAAAGAAAAGAAAAGACTTAACAGGACTTTCCTTATCAGGAAAGACCCCGGATTACTGAATACTTAAGGAGTATACTGAATACTGAATACTCATGTGCCACTCCCATACCCCAAAGCAACAATGGGACAGTATACAGTCTCCTGACGCTCTTCTTTAAGCACACGTTGATTAAATGCTTGAATGGGGTCTAATACAGGTTATGGGGAAACATAATGTCACTAATTGTTAAACAAATAGACCAGAACTTATACAGCTAAATGAATGTTGACTTTTTGAAACAGGTACCAAGGGAGGCTGCAGACTCACTCCAATCTAGTACCTGATCTCAAAACTCAAGAGTTCCCCGCTTAATGTCATTTCGGTGGCTCAACCAATCAAATCATTATGTTTTCATTCAAGAGATTGGAACCTTTTTCCCAGTCAGAGGTAGTTTGGGATGGATTCACTACCACATTGTGAAATTGGACTAAGGTTTTAATCAAAGGTGGGTTCAGTCACCAATTCTACCATTTACTGCCTGAAAGACTGCAAGCAGTTACTATGAAAGACTGAGTGAATGAACATATAAATAAATTAATATGTGGTAATTTCACTCCTTAATTTAGAGAAAGTCTCTCCTTGTCAAAGTTGACCCCAAATTTTGATGTAGTACTGAAGAAAGAATTGGCTTATACATGAAAATACTTGAGTCAGGAAACCTTATTCTTCCCCTCTCTCATTTAAACATGCATTGGGTTCCTACTATGTGCCATGCATTGTACTAGGCAGATGAAATACTAAGACATTTCATGACCTCCCAAACCTTATGGCTTAGCTGAGAAGACAAACAAGTACCCACATAACATGAGTACTATCTGATTGGAGCTAAAAGAGGGAGGCCAAAGATGCATAAGACTGAAAAGAGAGAGGGAAGAGAAGGGAGAGTTTAGGGAATGCTTTCTAGAGAAGAATTTGTGGATCTGAAAAGAAAAAAAAAAAAAACACAGATAGAAGTAATCACGCCAACTGCAAGGGACTGAATGTTTGTGTTCCCACACAATTCAAATGTTGAAATCCTATTTCCCAATGTGATGGGATTAGGAGGTAGGGCCTTTGGGAGATAATTAGGTTCTGAGTGTGGAGCCCTCATGAATGGGATTAGTGTCCTTATAAAAGAAACTGCAGAAAGCTCTCTTGCCCTCTTTTTGCGGTGAGGATAGAATGGGAAGTCAACAGTCTATAAGCCAAAAAAAGGTCTTACCAGAACCAAATTGTGCTGGCACTCTGATCTTGGACTTCTAGCCTCCAGATCTGTGAGGAGTACTTTTCTGTTGTTTATAAGCTACCTAAGTCTATTGTATTTTTTTATAGTAGCCCAAACTAAGACACCACCCTTCCCTTTGTTTGGTGAGGACATGAATGTCCAAACAGAAGAATTAATTCATTCAGGATTGAATGACCTCTTGTAGATTTTAACTGTGAGTTACTAACACAGATCTCTAGATCTGGGGTCCAGTGCTCTGTCACTAGTCTATGCGAAGAAAGTCTATACATTCTAGAAGTTTACCTAGGAAAGATCCAGTTTTGGGGTATTATCCTGAAATGATTGTGACAACCCTCTCCTTTCACTCTCAAAAGGGAACCAGCTTAGAAAATAAGTGACCTAGTTTATCTCTTAATGTATTACATAATGCATGGTCTCTGAGACACATGGCCAGGATTCATTTATGGAAGTACAGCATTACAAATGTTGGCTCCAAGGGCAGTAGTTGTGGGATTGAAAATTGTCTCTCATGTTTGTTGGTTGTGGACAAATTACGAAACCTCTGAGCATCATCTATATGGGTAATGGATTGTGGTAAGTTGGGTTGGTATTTACCTCACAGGTGTGTTTTGAAGATTGAATATGTTAGTGTTCATAAAATCTTTAGTACAGTGCCTAGCATATGCACCATCTAGATATATGTTAGCTCCTATTATATATCATTAGCTATTTGTCCTACACTCCGATTCACTGAGAGCAGCAGGGCATGATTTAAAGGCATGCTCTGGAACCAGACTGTGTAACTTTGAAATCTAGTTCTGCGAGGACTGCATTTAAAGTCTGTGAAACCTTGGGCAAATTACTAAACCTCTTTGGTTCTCAATTTCCTCTTAAGTCAAATGGAGATATTAATAATACGGTCTACCTCATAGGGTTCTGGATAGTACTGAATGTTATAGAGAGAATATGTGGAATGGTGAGACGTTCTATCAGCATCATCACCAGCGCTCTCATCACCATCATCATTATCATCACCATTAATTATCATCATCTTTCCTTTTAGGCCTATTGTACATTAATCCTTGAGGACCTTAAAAGGCCTCTGGCCCTAAAGAGCCTACATATTTGTACCAGGCAATGGTAATGATATTTTTTTGCCAATTCTCCTCCTTGGTATGAATACCCAATGAGTTTTTGCCTTTCATTACCCTGGACCTTTGCTAAATGTTTCCAGGACTTGGCTTCTTTGTAAAAACTTGATTTTTTATTTTATTTTTTTATTAGATTTTATTTATTTATTTGATAGAGAGACAGCGAGAGAGGGAGTACAAGCAGGGGGAGTGGCAGAGAGAGAGGGAGAAGCAGGCTCCCCGGGGAGCAGGGAGCCTGATGCGGGGCTCAATCCCAGGACTCTGGGATCATGACCTGAGCGGAAGGCAGAATGCTTAACGACTGAGCCATCCAGGTGCCCCCAAAACTTGATTTTTTAAATACCCACCCTTTCATATTTCACTCCAGTGCTCTTAGGAATTATTAACAATTAAGATGACTGTTGAATAATAAACTACCAAGAAGCACCCACTCGATTTGTTAATGGTATTTGACTTACAGCAAATGCTCAGAAGTACTGAGAGAAGCAGAAGCTATCTGTTTTTTACTCTTTCAGTTTTCAATTCATTAATCAAAGCCCCACATAATGACTCCAGTACTCCCCATCATAATATCAAAGCACAAACATTCTACTGCTATGAAAATTTAACCAAGTAACCCATGAGTGGAAACAAAATAACATTAACAAAAATAAAATTCCAAAGACACACTGTTCTGAACCTGAAAAATATTAAACACCAACGCAGCTTGCCTATTTGCAAAATAATTCCATTGTATCACTTTGAACACAGAAAAATAATGAAATTTCACCATATTTTCTAATGAAGACCTTTACAGTTGTAGTTCTAAATAATTCTAGTATCATATTCTCTAGTGGATTCCTTCACAAGGCTTAGAACACACCAATATGGTTATTATTTTTCCCTTTTTATTGTATTTTCAACCCAATATTTCAGCACTGTGCAAATGCCTCTATCTCCCTTCCTATAAGGCTCTTCTCCTGCATCACTTTCTTATCAAACTTGACTCATTTCGCCTGGTGATATGGACAGTTTTCCTGTGAAACTTCCTCTGGCATCCTTTTTTCTAGCCTCCACGCCCAGTCAGAATTATTTCACAGTCCTTAGCGGCTAGTTGGACTTAACAGTTACTTATCCCAATTTTTATCATAGCTGCAGGCAAGTTGTGTTTCCCGATTCAGTCATAAATTCTTTAGGAGTAGAGACTACCTCTTGTTTTACACTTCTGGGTACTTCCTGATTAACTGTCACCCCACTCTTTGGCAAGGAATTGTAAGATTTAAATATTGGAAATATTTGTTAAATGTATGGGTAGGACATGATAGTAAATCTTGATTGTAGACTCCAGCTCCTCATTATGTACCCAGAAAATGTACTGATGCATCTCTATGTGCTTGGACAATATTATTATGGTTTAATTACAAGCTTGATTTTGCAAACACAATAGCATTTGTCCTAAAAGTTGAAGTTGTTTTCTTTTACACACACACACACACACACACACATGCACACACACTCACAGAAACTGGCCAATAACATCCCTATGATATTGCCTTTGAAAGAAAGACACTCCCCCACCCCCCCCCCTTAAATTGCTTTTGAAAGAAAGGCACAAAGTGAGTTAGGTATGCGGAACAGGTGAATATCAAAGGCAGACTTCCCCCTGCTGCCATTAACTACATGAAAGCTTTTGGGAGTTACTCCTTTGCTCATTTTAGTGGTTTGTATAATGAGATCAGAAGACAGAAACTCTGGCAAGTCTTGGATCTATTTGTAGCTGCTAGACACAGAGACACACTCTGCAGAGGAATGATGATTCTATTTGAAAACACCAAAATTCCAGATGCCTGAAGTGGCCAGTAATCACCCATATTGTCTAGGTATCACCCAGTGCCCTCCTTGCCTTTTGCAGGGGGCTTCACTCTTTTTTTTTTTTTTCTTTTCAGACTCATGACCATGAGAAAACATGTTCTACATGCTCATTTGGCTCATTGTGAAATATAGTCTTGGGAGCAGAAAAAGAGGAACACACTCATGCATACTAAAATTATTGTAGGAAACCAAAGTAATTATACACACACATACATCTACATATGATGTAAACAATATCCAATAGGATGAAAATCTGGCCAACTCATTGTATACATCTTAAACATTCTGAAGTTTCCACTGAATGCTGAGTTGATTTTGCACTGTTATGCTTGCATTTGTGTGCTTTCTTTGCTTTTATTTTGGTGTTCCAAATAAAGAATACCTGACTTAGAACCCAATACCAGTATTGACTTCATTCCTGGTGTTTTTCATAAAACTCTGTGTTAGCCTCAACTGCATCTTCTTCTATCCCTATAGATAATGAATACAATACTAGACCTGATGTCAATTATCACATATCCCCCTTGAGTGAGACTAAATCATGAATGCTGAAAAAACGTAACTAGACTGTTGATATTTCAGTTGGAAGGAGTGCACAGTAAGAAAAAAACAGTTGCCAGAGGCAGCATGGGCTCTGATGGGGAGAGGGCCTTTACTTTGTCATTCCAAGTGCCAGTGAGGAGACTGAGAAAGTAAAGGCCCTCTCCCCATTAGAGCCCTTCCACTTTCAACAACCTTAAAGATTTAAGGGTCAAAATTTTTCAAGGGGAAATGATGAGGGAGCAGAAGGCTGGCTGGAGACAAAGCATAAGCTGACACCCTGCAACCTACCCCCACCCCCCACTCCTGGGTGGGACGTGTGTGACGTTCTTCCAGAAATCTCCCAACTATCTTAATGCTAATGTCTTGCTAGAGGGGAGAAACAACCTTAACTTGACAATGGCAAGGCCTCTGGTATCTTGTACGTCCTCCTTAGCATATGAAAGTTCTTTGGAGGGCGCCTGGGTGGCTCAGTTGGTTAAGCAACTGCCTTCGGCTCAGGTCCTGATCCTGGAGTCCCGGGATCGAGTCCCACATCGGGCTACCTGCTCAGCGGGGAGTCTGCTTCTCCCTCTGACCCTCCTCCCTCTCCTGCTCTCTGTCTCTCATTCTCTCTCTCTCAAATAAATAAAATCTTAAAAAAAAAAAAAAAGTTCTTTGGAAACCTCCCTTTTTCCTTACCTCCCCCAATCCCATAGTACATTATCAGCCACCCCTCACAACCCCTGTGCAGCAGTTCTTTCTGCCCACAGGTCCTGTCCCTGTGCTTTAAATAAACCATCTTGCACCAAAAAAATAAAAAAAATAAAAAACAATAGTTACATGAGTCCCCACCTCTGGGTCAAATCAGGGTCTTATAACTTTGCCAAGCTCTAGTGGCTTCCAAAAACCTCAGCTCAGGAGAGGAAACTTCCAGAGATCTTGCATATACCAAGGTTTTCTTGGGATTAGTCAACAGCTGTGTATCATTCATCCTTTTGGCGCCTGCAACACTATCACTTTTAGGGTGTCTGCATTTCCCCATGATCAATAAAGTCTAGATTTATGTCTCCTTTGTTATCATAATTATCATTAAGATCCCAGTTTACACTTAAAATTTTCCCCATTTTGACAATACATTTTATGGTCACCCTAATCACCTCCACATACTAGATCCACTAAAACTATGCTTTTCAAAGTGTAGACCCAGATTAAGCACAACGGAACCCAAGGATGTTGTTTAAAAAGCAAATTTCTAAGTAGCAGTCTCAGAGATGCTGATTTGATTTGGTCCACTTGGTGCCCATGAATTTGTACTCATTCAATTGATACTTATTGAACATACCACCAGATGTTCTTTTCAGTGGTAAAAATCAGCAGTCAACAGGACAAATCCTTATCCATCCTCATTGGCTCTGATAATTAAAAGTGAATTTTTAAGAAAATCTAAGTGAAAGAGAGAGAGATGGGGGAGACAGAAAGGAAGAAAGGAAACAAGCAAGCAACTAACCAATCATAGTATGTAACGGGTGAAAATTCCATTAGGATTTGTCAACCCAGTTCTCTCATATTTCAGATAAAGAAAGTAGATTTGGAATATAATAACAACAACACCACCACTACTATGAAATGATCATGTTCCATGTACTGTTCTAAGGTTTTTATAACCATTATTGCCTTCTACCAGTACAAAAAACCAGTAAGGAGGATATTATCACTGTCCTCATTTTGTAGATGAGGAAACTGAGCTCAGAGATATTAAGGAATTTACTCAAGGTCACAGAAATAATAAGAGTGAAATAGCATATTATGCACATAGTCCGATTTCAGAGCCTGTGCTCTTAACCAATATGCACATTTCTCCTATTCTTCTGCCCTCATCACTCAGTGAGTTACGTTAGAATAAGAACCCAGGGCTCTGGGCGCCTGGGTGGCTCAGTTGGTTAAGCAACTGCCTTTGGCTCAGGTCATGATCCTGGAGTCCCGGGATCGAGTCCCGCATCGGGCTCCCTGCTCAGCAGGGGGTCTGCTTCTCCTTCTGACCCTTCCCCTCTCATGCTCTCTCTCTATCTCATTCTCTCTCTCAAATAAATAAAATCTTTTAAAAAAAAAAAATGAAAACTGAAACTTAGTCTTTCCATTTTTTCATTCTGGATGTGTGTACAAATTTCCACTTCTTGAAAGAACTCCAGTCAGATTGGATTAGGACCCACCGATTCCACCTTATTTAACCTTAATCATTCAATTTCACAGAGAGCTGTGAAAATGAAGTGAAATATAACAGCAGCATCAGGCACATAAGAAGTGTTCAATAAAATTAGCTACAATTTTCCAAAGCACTATCTCCATATATTCACAAACACACACAGGTATAGGTAAAGAAATAATTCCATATTGCTAGTGAGTACATTTAAATTATGCATTAAGAATTAGAGAAAAAAAAAAGTTGTCTGTTGGCTTCCAGGATGAGTTTACATTATAGGCTTGAAATTAGTTTTAGGTACACTTATTCCTTGTGTGTGTTAGTATTAACAATATGTGTAAGTCATTCAGTGGCATTATTAGATGGTAGGTCCTAAGGAGTGTAACTAAGTGTTAAAGGGTATCTTCTCTATTTAGTAGACATATGGGAGGCATGAAGGCACAGTGCCCATAAAGCAAGAGAATTTTAATGAGCAGCACTGGGGCACCCAATGGGATCACAAACTAACCATCTGTTCAAGAGAGAAAGAGTAAGAGATAAAAGAAAAAAGAAGCTGTCTACCAGTTCAACAGTATTTTCTGCAACTACTTGAATTAACTGATGAATTAAGCATATAAAACACCCTAAATTTGTATGTATGTATTCACAAAAGCAAGTGTTTAAGGTACCACTTCAATGTAAGTGAACATCACTAAAATTAATAAGAAATATGAGTTTTATATCAAATTTGTCTTACCCTATGTCAGATTCTGGGATACTCTTTTAACACCTCCATCAGGTAGATGTTAAATTTTGATAATAAAATAAGGAAATAAGTTAGGCTGCTTAACTTAAGTAGTACTCCATGTATCCACTCACTCACTAATTGGGTGATTTATTTCAGCTTCATATCCACTACTTGGGACAAACAGATAAATAAATCCTAGTTCTTTAGTAACTGGCAGTCTAGGGGTGCCTGAGCGGCTCAGTCAGTTGAGTATCCCACTCTTGGTTTGAGTTTCGGTCATCATCTCAGGGTCATGAGATTGAGCCCTGCTCTGGGCTTCCTGCTCAGTGGAGAGTTGGCTTGAGATGATCGCTCTCCCTCTCCCTCTGCCCCTCCCCTAGCACTCTCTCTTTCTCTCTCTAAAATAAATAAATAAATCTTTAAAAATAAAAGAAAGGAAGTGGCAGTCTATGCTATCTAACATAACTAGAATAATAGGTAATTTACATCAGGTTGTACATGGCCTGTACCTGTATCATTTCATCCTGATTCCTCTGGTATGGAAGAAATGTTTTATTGTTATCCTATTTTATAAAAGAAAAAAGGGAGAGCACATTTTAATCAAGTGGCTATGTTTTTATTTTTTTTTATTTTTATTTTTATTTTTTTAAAGATTTTTTATTTATTTGACAGAGAGAGACACAGCGAGAGAGGGAACACAAGCAGGGGGAGTGGAAGAGGGAGAAGCAGGCTCCCTGCAGAGCAGGGAGCCCGATGCGGGACTCGATCCCAGGACCCCGGGATCATGACCTGAGCCAAAGGCAGTCGCTTAACCGACTGAGCCACCCAGGCGCCCATGTTTTTACTTTTTTTTTAAAAGATTTTATTTATTTATTTGAGAGAGAGAGTGAGAGAGAGAAAGAGCACAAGAGGGGAGAGCGGGAGAGGGAGAAGCAGACTCCCTGCCGAGCAGGGAGCCTGATGCGGGACTCAATCCAGGGACTCCAGGATCATGACCTGAGCCGAAGGCAGTGGCTTAACCAACTGAGCCACTCAGGCGCCCTAAGTGGCTATGTTTTTAATGTCTTCAATTCTGCATTGACATTAAATTACGTGTCAAGAGGATGGATCTTAAATTCATACAAACTTGGGTTTAATTATTTTCTACCATTCTGTTCTCTCTACATCAGAGTTTTTCAGCATCAACACTAATGAAATTCTGGTCCAGGTAATTCTTTGTTCTGGAGGGTAGCTTTATCATTATAGGATGTTTAGTAGCCTCCATGGCCTTAACCCACAAGATGCCATTAGCCCCAGCATCCACCTCCAGTTGTGACAACCAAAAATGTCTCCAGATGTTGCTAAATGTTCCCTAGGGGACAAAATCACTTCCAGTTGAGAACCATGGTGTATATTACTGAGACATTATAATTACCATTCATAATCAAGAGAATTTTGATAAAAGCAATTGTATCCCATTAGATCGGTTTATTAGGACTGTACATAATTATTAATTGTCATTATTAGTATATTTCAAATATGATCAAGGCAAAGACTGTCTTATTTTCATTTGTTTCTGGAGTGCCCAAGATAATCTAGCTTCTATAAATGAAGAACACACAAGTAACTCTCACTGAGGGGCTAAAAAGGAATCAGGAAACATGTTCAAATTACAGCTTTCTTCTTCTGATTAAATTTTTGACCATTGTATTAGTTAGCTCAGGCTGCTATAACAAAATACCATAGACTAGGTCACTTAAACAACAGATACTTATTTTATCATAGTTAGGGGTGCTGAAAATCCATGATTGAGGTGATGGAAGATTTGGTATCTCCTAAGGCCTCTCTCCTTGGCTTGCAGATGGCTGCCTTCTGGCTGTGTCCTCACATGGCCTTTTCTCTGTGTGCTTATATGCCTGGTGTCTCTTCTGTGTGTACAAATTTCCACTTCTTGAAAGAACTCCAGTCAGATTGGATTAGGACCCACCGATTCCACCTTATTTAACCTTAATTGCCTCTTTAAAGATCCTGTCTCCAAATATAGTCATATTCGTAGGAATTTGTGGTCAGGGCTTCCATATATGAATTTGGAGAGGACACATTTCAGTCCCTGACAACTTTGCTCAAGAATTCAGTCTTTCGGGGCACCTGGGTGGCTCAGTGGGATAAGCGTCTGTCTTCGGCTCAGGTCATGATCCCAGGGTCCTGGGATTGAGCCCCACATCGGGCTCCCTACTCAGTGGGGAGCCTGCTTCTCCCTCTCCTCCCCACCTGTGTTCTGTCACTCTCACTGTCTCTCTCTCTTAAATAAATAATTAAAAAAAAAAGAAAAAAAAGAATTCAGTCTTTCAAGTGTAAAATTAGTGTGTCATACTAAGTCAGTTTTTTCCAAATATTAGTCATTGGCATATTGTCATGATTTTGACTATTTCTGTATACTCTCTTTATTATTGTTCATTGATATTTTTAAATTAAATCATTGTTTAAATTATCAATATATTTTAAAGGAATTTTTTATCATTATCATAATGGTCAACAGTCATATTTACTTACCTTATATATAAGAAGATTACTAAAACTTTAAAAATGACAAAATATATACCTTCATCTTGCTCCAGCATAAGGCACTGAGCCTGAGGAGCACTCTATCTTGGTTATAATAGCAAGTGTTGAAGACATTAAGTGTTAAAGATGCATTAGCGATATACTGATTCATTCTTCTTGATGTGTCCAGAGGGAATGAAAGAAAGTTGAGATGAGAATAACTTTCTCACTACAAGATTCAAGGTTAATTATTGCCTTGGCAGCGTGTCATCTGAAACGATCTTGTGTTCCACTAAAAATCATTCTGATTTACACCCCGGTTTCATATCCCCCACTCTGGCAAACCCTGTGCTAGTTGATTTCTAATTCTATTTCAGAGATCCTACCAATCTTTTAGGATGTGTAAGTGTCAAATATTAAAAGAAGTAGAAAGTAAAGTTAATAGTGAAGTTGTGGGGTTAACTGTAAGTCAGATGGATTGAGTAGAGCCATTGAATAATGTCTTTATAATTGACATGAGAGTGCTGTACAGTTCAGCCCTAATGTGATTGTCTTAAAAAGTTCAAAGACAAGAGACTACTTTTCCCTTTTTGGTACACATATCAAACAGTGTTGTAATAATTCATGTGATGATGGACTGAGATTGTTCTATGATTGATAAACTCAAGGGATATAATGTATCATTTTTTGAAGTAGGTGTTACAGTGATTGGTTTAATAATGATACGAGGTGTCAGAGATTAAAAATATCAGAGGAAATGTCTATATAATATGCAAATGACTGTTAAGTGCAAGCATTTTTAACTAGATAAAGACAGAAAGCACATACACCAAAAAGACTTGAACATCATTCGTCTGGATCCCTTCTGTCTTACCAGACACTTGGAATACTTTCAAGTTCATTGCTGGAGTGAGTTTATAAATCTCACAAGCACCTTTATCAGAGTTCAGGGAGGTGTATACACATCACAAAGTTGAAAGTAATGTGAAAAATTAGTAAGTGGAGGGATAGAATGTTTTTATTCAGCCAGACATGTTCTTAGATAAAGAAAAACAAACAAGAGAGAGATTGCCCAAATTGATTAACCCCATTTTATCCCATTCTCTATAGATCAAATTTGGGAGTAGTTAATTATAATGGTTAGTATCAGAGAGTTGGGATAGTTGGATACATCTAATGAGATATATTGCCTCATGCAGGGGATATCCACATTCATGAAAGGCTTCTGTATTCATGAACCTCTAGAGCCCCACAGGCCTGATAGACAACATGTCAACTCTTACCTCCTGATGTCTCATCCACAATTTTGGCTTCTACTAATACATTCTTTATTTAGCCAGAACACAAAGACCTTATTATAAAAGCATTCATTTATAGGATATGTACATTAACATTGACTATCTGAATCTTCCTAATTTTATCTTCAAAAGATAAAAAACTTGAGTTTAAAAATGTAATTCCTGCAGCAGTAGTTGTACCAAGTGTTGAAGTATGTCACCCTTGCTTGCCCACAGCTCACTTGCTTTGACAAGGAACCATTTGCAAGAGGCATCCCCACATACCATCCTATCTCAAGAATGGTCATGCTTTCTGTTCATCCAAACCTTCTAAGTAGAGTCTGCAGTCATCAAAGTCCTTCTACTGGAGAAAAGACCCAAGAATTCCTAAAGTAAACCCCACTACTCCTGGGAACAGGTGATCTACAAACTTAGGATTTTTCCTTTTCAAACAGGAAATATACATTTCAGGTCACTACCTTTGTTTGTGAATCTGCCTTCAATTAAGACATGGTGAAATTATTAGCTTTTTGCCCTCCATCAGTTCATTGAATTTCTGGCTCACAGAGAATAGTGAAGGCATTTGACTAAGTATTTAAAAGTAGTAACTACACTCTTCACTCAAAAAAGCCATTGACTGTATAGATACCCCTGTAATCATAATGCTCTGTAACATTAAGTTGTTAGCCATTAGCCCTACCCATTCTCATATTGATAATAACCACCTTCACAAGCCTACTTCTGTTCACTCACCAGGGCTATTGAATTAAAGGCTGGCATATTCCCAGGGCCTTTAGGTGGAGCCTTAGGGGGACCAGTCACCAAGGAGTGAAATCTCGGCATGGATGCTCCAGATTCTGCATGCAGAATCAGACACAAGCCATCCAGCTAGAAGGACGACAGAGAAAATAGTGGGGCCAGCCTGAAGAGATGGCCCTGTGTTCATAATATACATTCCTGTTAAAAAAGTATGTGTCTGTCTTGCATTCCACTGCATTGCTGATATTTTAACTAGAGTGCCTAGCACATAGCAGGTCCTAAGGGACTACTGACTGAATGAATAAATAGAGGAATGAAGAAAAGAAAGAATAAATAACTGAAAAAGTTCACAAACTGAGCCTTACTTTACTACTCTGAGGTATCCATGGGAATCAGCAATGCATGGTCCTGTAACATATCATAGTGTTTATCAACCCTGGTAGCATTATGAAATAACCTCTAAAAATGTATATCTTGGAATACTAGTCCCCTTCTTGATGGCTTTCAATTTAATAGGTCACTGGTATTTTTTAATATCAAGTAATTCTAACATGGCAACGAGGGTTAGAACCCCTGACGTGAGCACAAGTTTTCTCACAGGAATGAGCAGAGCCCACGGTTGTGTAGTGTTCCTCATAGAAAGTTAATATTAGGGTGCCTGGGTGGCTCAGTTGCTTAAGCAACTGCCTTCGGCTCAGGTCATGATCCTGGAGTCCTGGGATCGAGTCCTGCATCGGGCTCCCTGCTCAGCGGGGAGTCTGCTTCTCCCTCTGACCCTCCCCCCTCCAGTGCTCTCTCTATCTCATTCTCTCTCTCAAATAAATAAATAAAATCTTTAAAAAAAAAAAAAAGAGTGTTAATATTAACTCCTAAGAAATTGGAGCAGGCTGATAACCTTTTAGCCCATTTGTTCTCAAATTTGAGGGTACATCATAATTATTTGGAAAGATTATTAAAACACGGATTGCTAGTCTCCAGCCACACTTTGTAATGGAATAGGTCTGGGGTGGGACCCAAGAAGTTGCATTTCTATCAAGTTTCTGGGTGATGCTGTTACTGATGGTTCTGGGACCATACTTTGAAAATCATTGTTTGTAATCCATTCGTTTTTAATACTTTCTGTAATCCTAATGTTTAATATAGCACCTAGACGTTCTAGAAAAGTTTGCTGCAGATAGGACAGAAAACAGATTAGTAATTCCCAGGGGACAGGAGTGGTAGGGGCATGGATTCCGGAGATGATGAACCTGTTCTGTATCTTGATTGTTGTGAAGATTATATGAACCTATACATGTGTTAAAACTCATATAACTGTTTATGAAAAAAGTCAGTTTTACTATGTAAGAAAAAAAATCCAGCTCATGTCACAGAGTAGGCTCTCAATTAAAAAATAAAAAATGATTCCCATGCTAATTCAATGATTTGAATTTGAGTAGAATAAAAATATAACTTTTAACTCTTTTACTTTATATATGATTTCCTGAAGAAATCTCACCTGACTCTCTTCACCCTAGAGACACATTGCACTGAGTGGGCCCAATTTGCTCTACACATCTCTGATCCAATTTACTTTATCTTAAGGCCACATTTTGATTTCTTGAACAAAAATATCCTTAGAGTAAAACCTTTTCAAGTCTCATCCACATCACATGTTAACTTGTTCCATTTGTCAGGGAGAAAGAGAATTTCAGATGCTTAGATTCTGAATTCTGGTAATTTGCCAACTGAGACTCTCAGAATTTTTAAGATTTCACTACTTATTAGATGTTTTGTGATGATAAACATGTAAAATTCATGTTGTTTACAAACTGATAAAGCCCAAAAATGGCTCCTTTCAGACCACAAAGGGGAACAAACTCTCCTACTGTTGAGTCTGCAAAGGTAAATAGAACTACAGTGGTTTACTAAAACAATAAATTAAGCAGACTCAGAATAAGTTACCAAAAATAGGACTGCCTCAACTAAGAAAAACTGGGTTATAAGTAAACTTATATCTCCAGCTTGCCATGTTGCCTTGGACTATTTGTATACCTTGTGACCTTTCAATTTCTCCCCTATAAAATAAGAATTAGGAATAGATTATTTCTAAGCTACATTGAATGATTAAATTCTATATTTCATCCAAGGGAGTTGGGGGAAGCTTAGCATAATCAGATTAGAATCAGGACAAAATGAATGATGGTAAATGTGTACTTCAACTTACATTATTCTTACATTGCACAGTACTATAAGAAAAGAAAAATATGTTAAGTACAAAGCTAGAAGGAGAGAACAAATATCAATATTTGTTGTTGGTATGATAGTCTTAGAAGATGCAACTGAAGCAACTGGAAATCAGCTATATTTAAAAATGAAGTTCAGAGAGGTTTTGGGAAAAAACACGCATGAGAATAAAGCCTGTTTCCTATACATCTACAAAAACCAGTTCGAAATCATAACAAAGGGGCACCTGTATGGCATGGTCAGTTGAATGTCAGACTCTGAGTTTCAGCTCCAGTCACAGTCTCTGGGTCATGGAATCAAGCCCTGCCTCTGGCTCAGCACAGAGTCCACTTAGTACTCTCTCCCCATCTCCCTCTGCCCCTTCCCCCCACACCCACGCTCACTCTCTCTCTCTCTCAAATAAATAAATAAATAAATAAATAAATAAATAAATCTTTAAAAAAAATAAGAAATCATGGGGCACCTGGGTGGCTCAGACAGTTAAGTGGCAGCCTTCGGCTCGGGTCATGATCCCAGGGTCCTGGGATCGAGCCCCACATCAGTCTCCCTGCTGAGAGGGGAGCCTGCTTTTCCCTCTCCCTCTCCCTCTGCCTGCCACTCCCCCTGCTTGTGCTCTCTCTCTGTCAAATAAAAAATAAAAAAATCTTAAAAATAAATAAATAAAAATAAAAAATAAGAAATCATAACAAAGACTTCATCTGAAAAAGTAAAATGTAGATTAAAAATAACAGAATTATGTAGAGGATATGTAAAGTATATATAAAATTTGGGGACATTAAAATATTTTAATATATTGAGAGATATACTATATTCCTTGCTAGATTCAGGGGTAATTAATACCAATAAAAATTTGATTCTTCACAAATTGATATATAGATTTAATATAATTCCAATTAAAAGCACACTGTGGTTAATGAGATTTAGAAGCACTTTAATAAATAGTCTACATTTTATGTGCAGTAAGAAAATAGAAAACTCATTTTTTAAAAAATAGCATTATATTGGTGAAGTCAAGCTTGCCATGCCAGATATTAAAATATACCGTATTAATAGTTTATATTATTCACCATTCTGTGCATAGCTGGTCTTCTTCTAAGAGGTCTATGTATGCTCACTCAGTTTTTTTTTCTTTAGTACACATCCTAAAAGGTCTATTCAGTTTATAAATAAAGAAACTAAGGCAAAGAGAGAAATAAGTAATGGACCCTAGGATACACAATAAAGAGGTGGCTAACCAAGAATTAGAACCTAGATCATCTGACATCAGAATTTGTGCCACTAACTACTATGGTGTATTGAGAGCTTGAAACAAACTGAAATAGTGAGGTAGGCCCATGAACAAAGAAGACAACAAAAGGATAGGAATTAAATCTGAGAAGAGAATACATTAAGAGTCATATATCCATCAGGGAGTGATGTCACTACAGTGAAACTTCAGATCTCTACATGGCCAGAAACTAGAAACATTCATCATAATCCACTCCATCCTGTCCTTCATTTTTAGTGCTTTACCACACTGTGACTGATTTCATCATAAGAACTGGCATAATCATTTTCATGCATTTTATTTCAAAAGTTTATGTGTAGGATTTTAAGTTTCTGGTTTCTGCATATTGGGGTTTATTTAGGTCATTTGATGCTGTTTATGTCATGTGTATATACACGTGCACACACATGTATGCTGCAAAGAGGCAAACTCCCTATTTGAAATGACTGATTGAATTCAATGGAAATCTATACTTTTTGGGACACCTGGGTAGCTTAGTCAGTTAAGCGTCTGCCTTCAGCTCAGGTTGTGATCCCATGATATAAGTAACATCATTCACCCTACGTTATGTGCAAGGGGACTGGTAAACAGACAGCTTATATCCCCATTTCACACTGGTTTTGATACAGAATTGAAAATAGTTTTCAGAAATAGAATTTGAACATAGTTTTCTATAATTTTAAATATTTTATTTATTTATTTGAGACAGACAGAGATAGAGAGAGCTCGAGCAGGAAGGAGGGGGAGAAGCAGGCTTCCCACGGAGCAGGGAGCCCAATGCGGGGCTCGATCCCAGGACCCTGGGATCATGACCTGAGCCGAAGGCAGAGGCTTAACCATCTGAGCCACCCAGGTGCCCCCATAGTTTTCTATAATTTTAAAACTCATGCTCTTAAGCACTATACTGCAGAGTCTTTGGAACTAAATGATATAAAAATGTAAGACAAAAATTCTATTAATATCCACAGGTATATGGACATATTTTTTTAAAAAATAAAATAATTCGCAGATGTATGAACGTGGGAGAGAATGATTCTTGAAAATGTGCCGGTATATAATAGAAGCATGATGGACATCTGGTGTTCAGGGTAGAACTTCTTACTAAAGTCAAATTTCCAGCTCAGGTGATAAATAAATGTGAATTTTACTTCATATTGTGACTCAGAAACATCTGCTGTTACCTTTTAAGAGTTTCACCACCTCATGTAGACTGAAGAAACAAATCAAGGCAAGACTAGTAAAACTAAACTTAACTAGTATATTGGTTAGGAGTTGGCTGCTCATCTAAGGTAAGGGCTTTGGCAGAAACTGTGCTCATGTGTAAATAAAAACCACTCACACATAAGATTAGTGTCTGCCTTCTGAAAATCACAGACCAAGGTAGATACCACACATGTAATAACCAAAAATAAAAAAAAAGAAAGATATCAGATTAAAATTATCTAAGACCAAACTACATTTCAAGAATGGTGACTTTTGTTTAAGGAAAAAGAAAGCCAAAAATAAATAAATAAATAAAGGAAATAGGAAAAAAAGGAGTTTTTTTTCAATTATAGTGGAGTGTGGTAGTGTGTTCTGAGTTGCTTGGCATAAAAGAATTTAGAATTTCCCAACAGTGAGTGGTTTCCTCATTCACTGAACAAATGTTTACCGAGTGATTATTGTGAGTAAGAAACTATTTTAAGTACTTAGATCCATGAGTGAAAAATAAAGACAGAAATCAAATTTCTTTATTGGCTTATATTGTACTAGGAATATGTGTATAGACAGAAAAACAATACAGATAATAAATAAGTGAATAAAGTGTGTGCTTGCTTAGATGTGATTCATGCTAGGGAAGGAGGTGGGAGAGGAACAGAGCAACTTAGGAAAGATATACAGGTGAGGGATGGATGAGGAAAAGCAGGGAAATGATTGAAGTGGGTAGAGAGATTAGAGGAGAAACAGAAATTAAGTAGACAAATCACTTGGTAATTGGTGCCATACATTTCCTACAGATTTCTAAAAACAGAAAGATGATTTAGTATGCTAATACTAAAATATTATTAGGAAAATATTTTATTCTAATTTTAATTGGGTGTTACTGGGTTTTGAGGATTTGATTTTGATATATCTTCTCTAAAAAAGCTTTATAAACACTCGAGCAGTGCAAAAGTTATATTTGTGTTTGTTTTTGTTGTTGGTATTTCTCTTGTTGTCTTATTGTGGAAATCATGGAAAGGGAACGAGTTCTACCTTTATAGCAATACTAAGATGGGGATAAAAGAGAGCCTTAAAAAACAAAACAAAACAAAAAAAACCCCACAAAGCCAAGTCAGTCAGTCGAGTTAGGAAATAAGAGACCTTCCTAACCAGGAGAACACAACACTGCTGGGAACACACGTCTTGGTGAGAGTATAAGAGGTACTGGATTAGAATCTGGAAGCATATATATATATTTTTTTGACATTTTTTAGGGAAGTAGGATCTCTACCTACCTACCTCTGGGGGGGGGAATGACTAAGTTACAGAGAAAAAAGTGACTTCTCTGTCATAATATATTTAATAACTGCTGAACCAAAACTAAAACTTAGGTCTCCTGTATCCATTTGCTTTCCATTTCTCCATTGAGCTTTCATTGAACTCTTCCTGGTCATTCTGCCCATATGACCTGATCTGGTCTCTGTCTTCAAGGTACATGCAGTCATGTGACATGATATAAAATTCACTGGCAAAGTATTCTGAGCAGGCAGGAGAAAATCACATACTAAATACTGGAACCAAAAACAAAGAGGATAAATGAATGGGCATCTTGACCAAAATATGCTTACCATTTTGCAATCCAAGTGTAATCTTCAGTGAGTAATTTATATTAGATCTAATAAAAAGCATGCCAGAAAGTTTATGACCAAATGTAACACAAATCATAAATGAGTTCTGCAGCGAGTATGAATGAATTATGACTGCTGTCCATGTAATATAGGAGAAGGCAATAAGACACTTTTAGACCCGTGTAAGTTTCAAACTATGACTCTTAAAAAGTTCTTGCTAAAGTACATGCATTTTCCCAGCGGCTGCATATGTTTGCCTGACAAAACCCATGGTTGGGCAATGGGTCCCAAGGTGTTAGCATTAAATTCCCACTCACACAAGTAAGTTCTTCAATTCATGCGTCTGAGCTGACAGCACTGTAGAATGCCTTTCCATAAAAAAATTCCACTCGAGAGCCTGTTTTCCCTTAGTTTCTGAAGAGAATTGTAATGGCAAGCTAAGAGTCTTAAACAGAACAAAGAAAAAGAGAAAAATCTTCAATTAAATGGAACCCTCAGACAGTAAGAAATTTTTCTTTATAATGTTCTGCTGCCTGTCCCTTCTTTTCCACTAATTGTCAAAAACTTTGCATAAATGTCCTTTCGTTCCACAATAATTATAGCAGAAGGAAAATGCTCTTGTTTAGTAGTTCTGCCTAGTCTTTAAAGTACAGAAGCTCTGGATTTAGGCAGGCCTGAGTTTAAATCTCAGATCAAGCAATGTGAAGTTGGGCACTTTAATGAAAATTGCTGTTGCACAGTTTAATCATCTATAACATAGTAGTCATGTTTTCATTTACTATATAGGGTGTTCATTTTGACTGCTATTTTTTCAGGTAATGTACTTACCACAGAGCTGGCATATAAAAACTCCCTAAAAACACTATTATAAATATCTCATCTTCCAGAACTAGTGGGTTCCTATTTAAAAAAATAAAAAAAATAACACTGATATCACAATGAACATAAAATGATTTGATATGTCTGATATCATCCATGTCAATGTTCATGTAGATGAAGAATTTAGCCTGGTGGTAAATGGTAGGATACTAAGAACACTAATAATATTACATTATTATTAATATGATTACTTATAACAGCATTGGTGAGACTCTACTATATGCTAGATATGTAGATATTTTAATCAGAATATTATATTAAACCATCAAATGTCTCAATTTATTATATAAAGAAAATTGAGATATAGATATGTACAATGCCTTTCTCAAGTCACAGTTGATGAAAGAATTATACCTTGAACTCTAGTCTTCTGAATTAATATATTATTCTTTGATTATGTCATATTCATGAATTTAGGATTACGACAGTACTATTTAGGGAATACCATTAGGAGAGGTTGTGATCAGTATTGTTGAGAAGTTTATCAGACTGAGATAACTGGAAGGATTGAATAACAAAACAGGCAAAAGCAAAAAAACTTAATGAAAAAAGAGATATAACATGTTGATAAAGAGAATTATTGACTATATTATAAAGTTGCCAATTCTCTTTCATATGCATTTATAAATATGAAGAAGTCTAATAAAACTTCAATTGCACTTTTTAGAAAATTTATGTAGGGAAAAAAGGCTCATGACAGTTAAAAGACAATCATGAAAGTTTTGAATGAACATAGGTTTGCGCTGATTTAAAATATTATCTAAAGGTAGATTTGGGGCGCCTGGGTGGCTCAGTCGGTTAAGCATCTGCCTTCGGCTCAGGTCATGATCCCAGGGTCCTGGGATCAAGTCCCGCATCGGGCTCCCTGCTCTGTGGGGAGCCTGCTTCTCCCTCTCCTCCCCACTTGTGCTCTCTATCTCACTATCTCTGTCTCTCTCAAATAAATAAAATCTAAAAAAAAAAAAAATTAAAGGTAGATTTGCTGAAATTGACAAAAAAATGAAATGGAACCCAGAACTCAGAACCTTCTATGTGTGAGAATTTACTTTATAATGGGAATGGGACATCAAAACTCACTTAGGAAAGAACTGATTAGTTTATGGATACATTGAGAGAGCTATTATTATATGCAAAATAATAATGTAAATACTTCACAAAATACAAAAATAAACCTTAAAGGGCTTACATATTTAAATATGAAATTTATAGTTATAAAGATAAGAAAGGAAATGATAGAATACTATTTTTCATTGGGATAAAGAGGATTTGTTATATCAGTCCCTAAAAAGTACAAACTAGATAAGGAAAAATTGCCAGGTTAAACATCAGATTTTTTTTCTTTTTAAGATTTTATTTATTTTTTTGACAGAGAGAGACAGCAAGAGAGGGAACACAAGAAGGGGGAGTGGGAGAGGGAGAAGCAGGCTTCCTGCTGAGCAGGGAGCCCTATGTGGGGCTCTATCCCAGGATCCTGGGATCATGACCTGAGCCAAAGGCAGACGCTTAATGACTGAGCCACCCAGGTGCCCCTAAACTCCATCAGATTTAAAAATTTCTTTTCAAAACATGAAAACATAGACAAATGTAACAGACATATGTCAAGTTGGGACAAGTTACTTGCAAGATTTAAAACTGAAAGTGAATAATAACTTGAATTTTACAAGGTTTTGCTGCAAAACAAGAAAGTTATGGGAAATCAAGAAAAATAGGTACATTATATGAATAACAGAGTTACATAGGGAATACAAATGCATGCCAGATATATGACAAAAAGTACAATCCAGAACATAAAAATTTACAGAACAAAGGGAGATCACCTTGCATTATCATTTTGGTAGAATAAAAAACTGAATAATGCTTGAGAAAGTGAGGGAATAAAAAGCCTCTGGATGCTGTTTGGATTGTAAACCAGTGTAGCCATTCAAGAGCAATGGCCATTATTATGTATATTCCCTAGACTAACAAATCACAATCCTGGATGTATCATCCCTACAAGACATTAGGATGAATAATCCTAAGGATTCATATATGAGGATATTCCAAGAGAGTTGTTTCTATAAATAGTATGAGGTGGGATTTCAACTTAGACATTTCTCTGTACCATGAGATAGTTCTCTCATACTATGTAAAAAACTGATGTATTTGTAATGCCTTCTCTTTTATACACCATTTTTCCACGTAGGCATGTTTTTGATAGGAGCTGGAAGCAAACGAGTTCTATCATTAGTAGAATTCATAAATAAACTGTAGCACGTGCATTTCATTAAATACTAAACAGTAGTATTTTGGAGCTTTATATTAAATTTACATATATTGCATTTGAATACACAGTTGATCCATTTTACTTGCATACAGCCACATATATTGACAATCCAGTTTTAAGTGAAAAATATGAAAAATATATAATTTATAGAAAAATGTGTATATGTATATAAAATGAAACACTATTTTGCAAGTTTCACACATATCTAAATAGATTACAGAGAACATAAGTGCATGTTATTGCACATGCATACATGGCCCATCTCATTTGGCTAAGAAGGTCTAGAATCCATGACACCCCAGTAGCAATAGCACACCAAGTGCTTAGATACTGGTTTCTTTTCTTTTCTTTTTTTTTTTTTAATATTTTTATTTATTTGAGAGAGAGAGAGCATGAGAGGGGGGAGGGTCAGAGGGAGAAGCAGACTCCCTGCCGAGCAGGGAGCCCGATGCGGGACTCGATCCCTGGACTCCAGGATCATGACCTGAGCCGAAGGCAGTCGCTTAACCAACTGAGCCACCCAGGCGTCCCGATACTGGTTTCTAAATACCATTCTTCAATAAGGGGAACCAAGGCTCCTGGTTTGGATTTCAGAACACAGAAAAGGAATATTAATGGAAAAACTGGTAAAATCTGTACAAAGTCTGTAGTTACTTTAACAGTATTGTCCCAAAGTTATTTATTTAAATAGTTGTCATATGATTATTTAAGATTTTTCACAATAGGAGAAACTGAATGAGGGGTATATAGGAACTCTCTGTAGTATTTTTATAATGTTTCTGTAAATTTTAAGATATTCCAAAATAAAATGTTATAAATTTACAGAAAGCCCTTTTCTGTTAGAGGTATGTAAGTGAAGGGTGATTGGATTTGAAGGAGAAAATAAATAAGAAGATGTGCCTTAATGATGGTGTGATGTTAATAGTTTAATATAGACTGAGAATATGATTAATCCAACCTTGTGCAACTCAAATCCAATAAAATGAACTAAAACAAAATAACCAAGCTAGTACAGGTTTAAATATTTAAATGCCTGTGAGATCTAAACAAGTGTGGAGTACATACATGATGAATTATTGTGGCAAAAAACAAAGAAACACCAAAAACAAACAAAACTTGAGTTTTGGCTATTTCTAACAGGGATAACAAAACAACTGACATTTACTAAGCACTTACTATGAACAAGATGCTCTTTAAAGTACTTTACATGTAGCAGCAAATTTAATCTTTGGGTTTCATGCTGTAATCAAATACATTTTACAGAGAAGGAAGCTGAGATACAAAGGTATGCATAAATTGCCCAAAGTCACAATGGACAATGGCAAATTTTTTATTTTTTTATTTTATTTATTTATTTATTTTTTTAAAGATTTTATTTATTTATTTGAGACAGAGAGCACATGAGAGGGGGAAGGGTCAGAGGGAGAAGCAGGCTCCCTGCCGAGCAGGGAGCCGGATGCGGGACTCGACCCCGGGACTCCAGGATCATGACCTGAGCCGAAGGCAGTCGCTCAACCAACTGAGCCACCCAGGCGCCCTGACAATGGCAAATTTGAACCCAAGCAAAGCATCTCAAGACACATCCTCTTTTTTTTATTTATTTATTTATATTTTTAATTTTTTAAATTAACATATAATGTATTCTTTGTTTCAAAGGTACAGGTCTGTGATTCATCAGTCTTACACAATTCACAGCGCTCACCATGGCACATACCCTCCCCAGTGTCTATCACCAGCCACCCCTTCCCTCCCACCCCCCACCACTCCAGCAATGCTCAGTTTGTTTTCTGAGATTAGGGGTCTCTTATGGTTTGTCTCCCTCTCTGGTTTCATCTTGTTTCATTTTTCCCTCCCTTCCCCTATGATCCTCTGTCTTGTTTCTCAAATTCCTCCTATCAGTGAGATCATACGATACTTGTCTTTCTCTGATTGACTTATTTTGCTTAGCATAATACCCTCTAGTTCGATCCATGTCATTGCAAATGGCAAGATTTCATTTTTTGATGGCTGCTTAATATTCCATTGTATATATATATACTGCATCTTCTTTATCCATTCATCTGTTGATGGACATCTTGGCTCTTTCCATACTTTGGCTATTGTGGACATTGTTGCTATAAACATTGGGGTGCATGTGCCCCTTCAGATCACCACATTTGTATTTTTGGGGTAAATACCCAGTAGTGCAATTGCTCGGTCTTAGGGTAGCTCTATTTTCAACTTTTTGAGGAACTTCCATACTGTTTTCCAGAGTGGCTGCACCAGCTTGCATTCCCACCAACAGTGTAGGAAGGTTCCCCTTTCTCCGCATCCCCGCCAATATCTGTCATTTCCTGACTTGTTAATTTTAGCCATTCTGACTGGTGTGAGGTGGTATCTCATTGAGGTTTTGATTTGTATTTCCCTGATGCCAAGTGATGTCAAGACACATCCTCTTAACTGTCAAGCTCTGCCAGTGCTGAGCTCCTGCTAGCTCTAATAATACTTCTTAAGGAAGAAAATCAAACTGTGTGCCCAGATATTAAGCTCTCTTTTAAAAAACCTTACATTTCAATATTTATATTAAAATACCAATTTAAGGACATTGGAAAATAATAATTTTAAATTCAAAATATTCTAATAACAAAAAACAAATATTTTCCAAACAGCAGGTTCTCAAGAGAATCATAGACTACCAGCAAACTAAATCACAAATTGAACTCAGGGTGTATCTTCATGACTTTAAAACTCCTAGAACATTTTGGGGTTCCTGGGTGGCTCAGTCATTAAGTGTCTGCCTTCGGCTCAGGTCATGATCCCAGGGTCCTTGGATCGAGCCCCGCATCAGGCTCCCTGCTTGGTGGGAAGCCTGCTTCTCCCTCTCCCACTCTCCTTGCTTGTGTTCCTGCTCTCCCTATCTCTCTCTCTCTCTGTTAAATAAATAAATAAAATCTTAAAAAAAAAAAACAAAAAAAACTCCTAGAACATTTCATAAAAATTCAGAAGCATTTTTTATTATTTTTATTTTATTTTTTTTAAAGATTTTATTTATTTATTTGACAGAGAGAGACACAGTGAGAGAGGGAACACAAGCAGGGGGAGAGGGAGAAGGAGAAGCAGGCTTCCCGCCGAGCAGGGAGCCCGATGCGGGGCTCGATCCCAGGACCCTGGGATCATGACCCGAGCCAAAGGCAGACTCTTAACAACTGAGCCACCCAGGCGCCCCCAGAAGCATTTTTTATCGTGACAGAGAAATACATACAATAAAGAACAACAAATGCCAAAAAAAAAAAGAAAATAGAACTCTCATTTGAACAACTGATATAAGCTCTCATAGATGTTTGCCACAGATTCTAGGAATTTCGCCTTCTGAAACTTAGCAATACAGAAGCAGCAGGAGGGAAAAAATTAATCTGACCCTCACTACTCATTTATCATGAAACAAGACCATGATTCTGCATAGTACATTAAAACTTCTGAATCACTGACTTATGTCCGTCTCTCTGTTAACATGCTCATTCACTCAGTTAATATTGAGTGTCTATAATATGCAAAACATTATGTATATTCATACAAATAGAAATATGAGATTAAAAAAACAGTTTTTTTTCCATTTGAAAATACAAGTAAATGGGACAGAAAAAAAGCTTAAACATGTTTTCTCAAGAGTCTAGCAGGACGAATCACTTTCTTACTTATTGTGACATATTAAAAAGGGCATAGACTTTGAAATAATTTTGTAGAAAGTTTTTTTCCCCACTTCCTATGTGATATAATTTTTTAAAATTATTCCTCAAAAGCATATTTTTGCTACTCTGTAAACAGAGGACAATGATCCAAATGTATAAGAACTAGTAGAGTATTTTATTTTTTATTTTATTTTTTTTTAGTAGAGTATTTTAGATGACCTAAGTAAGGAGACATAATATAGAGCCCTTGGCATATAGAAGGCTATCAATGGATGTTTTTTTTTTTTTTTTTTTTTTTTTAATTACTGACTCTGGAATGAGTCTGATTGAGCTGTGGTGCTTAACCAACTGAGTCATCCAGGCACCCCAGGGACTTAAAATTTTTGATTAAGATAACTCACATGAAACATTTAACATAACACCTGGATCATCATGTATCCTGATCAAAGTTTAGCTAATCTTTTTATTAGCTTTATTATTTATTTTATTATTTTATCTTGGGGTCAATATTTCTCATGCCAGACATAACTGAATTCATCCAAAAAATACGAGGTATGTCAAGTTCTATAACCCACGTTTTAGGAATGAAAAAAAATATCCGAAATACAAATACATTTGCATTAGAAATATTATTAAATCAATGGTCTGTTTCTGGTACAAGAAATTTTGGAGAATGGACAGTGAATCCCAATGCTGAAGTTAACCATGTGGTGTTCTGCTTTACTTCACTGGCCCAGAGACCTGACCTGAGATGTTTCTTGCCCCTTGAATATCTCCATATTCTTCCTAATACTACTTGGACGTCTCTCTCCTCTCTGCTTTATGACATTCTTCTGTCACCTTTATATAAGAGCAAAGAGAAACCATATCTGAAGTGATAAATTCCTACCACAGAGGACTCCAATCTGTCCTGTGTCACTGCACACCTCCCATCATCTTATATTAGAATCAGGCCTTGACTTTTAGAAGGTCCTCCCAATGTTGATGCCTTTGTGGATTTACTTTTAGCAAAAGCTCCTTGCAGCCAGGGATCCATGACCAGATAATGGGATCATTCATGCTGCCTGATTTATGCAGTGAGTCTTGAACTGTCCCATCGTGAAGCTCTTTCATTCCTTCTGCCAAGAACTGCTCAAATAGAAATGGCTCAAGCCATTTGAAGGAACAAGTGGAAACTATCATTTAAGAAAAGGAAAAAACACTTTATTCACTAGTCCTTAGTCAAGCCAACTCATAAATATATATAATTGAAAATTTCAAAGGAATTTTTTTATATGGGTTAACTCTTTTCCCTTGAATTTACTGTTCTTAAAATAACAGCAAGTGTTTTTATTACTGGGAGGCAATATGATGTTTTGTAAAAGAACAAGATTCAAACTTAGGCAAAACTATTCTTAAAACTCTATCATAATGAATAACTGCAATTCCTTACAAATTTATTTATCCTATCATACACTTGTTTTCTTTGTCTAAAAATGGGGATGTGTGTGTGTGCATGTATATACATACACAAATTCCCATATATATGTACATACACCGTGTGTGTGTGTATATATATACACACATATAATGAGCTTACTGGGGATATTAAATGTGAGCACATTTTAAAATGTTTTGCTTGGGGGCACCTGGGTGGCTCAGATGGTTAAGCGTCTGCCTTTGGTTCAGGTCATGATCCCAGGGTTCTGAGATCGAGCCCTGCATTGGGCTCCCTGCTCAGTCGGGAGCCTGCTTCTCCCTCTCCCTCTGCCATTCCCTACACTTGTGCTCTCTGGCTCTATCTCTCTGTCAAATAAATAAATAAAACTTTAAAAAAAAATTTTTTTGCTTGGCACTTGGAATATATTCCACAAATGGTGGTTGAGTTCCTTTTGGAAATTTTTGTGTATGAGCCAAATAGTCCTCAAATCTCGCTGGTACTATGGAACAGAGAAAGGGTGTATTGTGGAAATCTAGAAATAAACATAGTCAGCCAATTGCTCCCCATCACCTACTCCAGCATACATGTAAACCTGATCCTGCAATGGTTATAAAATGCAACATGGATTAAATATATTCATCATAGGTGGCAGAGCAGGAGGACGAATAGAACAGTGGCTTTGTAATCTAAAAGCTTGGTTTGAATCTTGTTGCTTAAGAGAGGAGAACATCATTCTTGATTTTTCAATTCTCTCATGTTTCGTATTCAATATTTCATCAATATCACATATAATTTTCCTTCTATACCCATTCTTTTGGATCCCCACTGCCATTAGAGATATCTTGGACCCCATCATAATTAGCTTGAACTGTATTACACCCTGGTCTTGCTGCTTCAAGTTTGATAGCCAGCATTATCCTTCCAGCATAAAAATCTGATCAGATTGCTTATCTTTTTCAACTCATCAAAGATTTTCCATTACTCTAAGTATAAAGTCTAAGCCCCTTAAAAAACTTCTAAGACTCTTAACTAAATGAACTTTGCCTGCATCACTGGACTCATCATTTGCCACATACTTTGTTCTATGGCTTCCCTCGCTAGGCTTACCATTTTTTCTCCCCAGTTCCTAAAACATTTGCTTCAGAATGCTTCTAAACATGTTTCTTGCAATGTCCATTCCTATTCCCTTAAATCTCACCTCACACATTCACCTTAGTAACTTTCTCCCTCTAGGCAGGTAGGTAGGTAGGTAAGTATGTAGGTAGGTAGGTAGGTAGATGATAGATGATAGATAGATAGATAGATAGATAGATAGATAGATGATAGATAATTACAACAGTTTTAAATTTACAGAGCTATTGGGATGATAGTACTGAGAATTCTCTATAAACCATACCCAGTTTCTCCTATTCCCACCCTTCTTTTCCTATTTTATAAACCGTACTTTATTAAAGTATATTTATCATAATTAAGGTGATATTGATATTGTTGGTTAGTTTAAGTCTGTATTTACATTTCTACAGTCATCCCTGATGTTCTATTTTTCAAAATCTCTTCCAGGGTCCCATATGACATTTAGTAGTCATATCTCTTTAGGTTCCTCTTGGTTTTGATAGTTTCTCATGTTTTTTTTGTTTGTTTGTTTGTTTTTGAACACCATCGCGTTTTTGAAGATTACTGGGTAGGTATTTGTGGAATCTCTTTCAATTGGTTCTTTTGTCTGATGATTTTCTCATGATTAGACTGGGGTACAGGTTTTGTAGGGGGCACAGATTTGTGGCAGAAGACCACAGTGGGGAGAAAGTGCCATTTACATTACCACATGGAAAGGGTACATACAATCATTATGACTTATCATTGTTCATGTTAATCTTGGTCACCTGAGTTGAAGTATTTATCAAGAATTTCACTATAAAGTTATTGTTCTCCCTTTCTATATTATTTTCTTCAGGAAAAAGCCAGTAAACATAGCCACACTTAAGGAATGGGGAATTATATCCTATCTTTTATGAACACAGTATCTACTTAAGTTATATTAGCCAAACCATTGAGTGAGTTGGGAAGTTGCTTTTGCGTTGTTTTTGAAAGAGATTGTAGAGAATTGATACCATCTTATTTGAAAGTATGGTAGAATTCACTCGTGAAACAATCTGGGTGTAATGATTTTCCTTTGAAAAGGTTACTAGTTTTGGGGGCACCTGAGTGCCTCAGTCGGTAAGCATCTGATTCTTGATTTCAGCTCAGGTCATGATCTCAGGGTCATGACATCAAGCCCTATGTTGGGCTCCATGCTGGGCATGGAGCCTGCTTAAGATTCTCTCTCCTGGGTGACTGGGTGGCTCAGTCATTAAGCATCTGCCTTCGGCTCAGGTCATGATCTCAGGGTCCTGGTATCGAGCCCCACATCGGGCTCTCTGCTCAGAAAAGCCTGCTTCTCCCTCTCCCACTCCCCCTGCTTGTGTTCCCTCTCTCGCTGTGTCAATTTATAGTTTAATTCAATTGCAGTCCAAGCAGATACGTTGTATGATTTCTGTTATTTTAAATTAGATGAATTAAATTTTATGGCCCAGAGTATGTACTATCTTGGTTGAATGTTCCATGTACACTTGAGAAAAAATTTTGTTCTGCTATTGTTTGATGGATTCTTCTACAAATGTCAGTTAGATAAAGTTGATTGGTAGTAATATTCAGGTCAACTCTATCCTTGCTGATTTTCTGTCTGCTTGATCTGAAATAGTGTTTATTTCTCTGTAACATTTGAAGGGCAATTTCACTGGATATAAAATTCTAGGTTATTGGTTTTTTTTTTTCCTGTCAATATTTCTAATATTTGACTCAGCTCTCTTCTTGCTTACATGCTTTTTAATGAGAAGTCTGTATAATTCTTTTCCTTGCTTCTTTAGAGGTAGGAGGTCTTCCCACACCTGTTCTAGCTTCATTCAAGATTTTCTCAGTGTCTTTGTTTTTCTGCATTTTCAGTATGATACACTCTATGATAGGTTTTGGTTGGTTGGTTGTTATTTATTCAGATTTCTAATCTCTGGGCTTCCTGGAGGTATAGTTTGGTGACTGTGACTAATTTGGGGAAAACTCTCAGTCATTATTACATCAAATACTTAGTTGATCTTTTCTCTCTTTGTTCTTTGGATATTCTAATTATGTATTTGTTACATTTTCTTGTACAGTAACATACTCTTTTACTTCTTTGTATGGGTAACATACCACTTTCTTCTTGTCCCAGGACTGCATTACTGATGCTGAGTATGGGACTCCTTTGGTGTCCAAGTAAATACAACTCAGAAGTATAAGGGAGTTAGTGCCACATGGATTTAACTTTTGAGTAATGAGAGATGAAACCAGCTCAAATATTTTCTCTTTCCTAAATTTGGAGCAACTGTTCTAAAATATAGTGCTTAAATGTAGCCTCTCAAAAGGCCCTCCCTTGATATCTTGGCTCTCCCACCTTTTTTTTATTATTTATATGCTTTATTATTTTCCTTTATTTCTATCTCCCTGAATTGTAGTACCTTTCTTCCAGCTCTAGTTTTTAGTCACTAAAGCTAAAATAGTAGTAACTATAATTGTGATTCTACAGAAAACAATTATACAGTAGTTACCAGGTACTAGGAATTGTTTTAAGTGCTTTATGTATATCTACATATGTATACCTATTTTATCTTCCCCACCGTAAACCTATGGGATTCTGTGTATTATGCCAATTTTTTAAGTTAGAAAACTAAGTCTCAGGGAGGCCATATAATATGTTTGAGCCCATGTATCTCATAACTGATAGGTCTAAGATTCAAATGTAGGCATCAAGGCCAGAATCCATGCTCTCAAATGCTACATCATGATGGCTTAGGCTAGGAGAACTATTCAACTCTATTAAGGAGAGATAAGAGAGACAAAACAAAGGAAACCAAAAGGAAGAACCAGGTTTACTGCTATTTTAGGTGGATGGACAGTCTAGAAATTCTTTGTTTATTAGATTCTAGAAATGATTTGCAAACTAATATTTAACATGAAAGAAATGTCTCAGCATGGTGGGCAGGATGTATGTGCCATGGTAGTTTTAGGCATCATTAAGGTCATAGACATGAGGACTTAAAATTGCATTTAGTCCATCCTCATTTAATGTGCTGGAAAACTGAAATATAGATAGTGAAAGACTTGGCCAGTTCCCTCTTCATGTTATAAATGATGACTTAGTTATAAATTTGTTACAATTAATGCTGATGATTTCTTTTGGATTCATCATAAAATATGAGTCTATATGATTTTCTACATCTTCCATGAGTTTGAATAATTTAAGGTCTGTAGAAGATCATTTGATGATTAAATATTTATGGAATGTTAGTTGTCCACACAGATAGAAAGATAAAAGCTTTTAAAGTTGATTCTTAGAGAGTTTTTAAATTATTAACAAACTCAAGGAAACTAAGAGATAAGAAAAGCAAAAGGCTGTGTCCATTATGAATTACATAAGTATTTACCATTAGCTAACTTTGTTTTTGTCCATTATCATGAAAGAAACAGGTTATTGAAGGAGTGGGGCTCATATCTGGCATTTGAACAAATATATTTTATGTAGTTAAGATATAATTAACTGTTAAAGACCATGAGATATAAATTGAATATTGGACAAATATGTGAGAAATACAAGATGTAAAATGAATCCCTTTCATCCAAGAGGATCTAATAGTGACACACACAGAAATGTATATACAACAGTTACTATGGTGATATGTGATAAATTTTGGAAGAGATAACTAAAGGATTCAGAAACACTGATAAAAGAGCACACAATAGGGCGCCTGGGTGGCTCAGTTGGTTAAGCGACTGCCTTCGGCTCAGGTCATGATCCTGGAGTCCTAGGATCGAGTCCCGCATCAGGCTCCCTGCTCGGCAGAGAGTCTGCTTCTCCCTCTGACCCTCCTCCCTCTCATGCTCTCTGTCTCTCATTCTCTCTCTCTCAAATAAATAAAATAAAAAATCTTTAAAAAAAAAAAAAAGAGCACACAATAACCTGAGGTACATGTGGGGAAAGATATTCTGAGAGAAAATAGTAGAGAGTATAAGTATATAAGTATCCATGTAAAATCAGTGATTTTTTTGTTATGTTGATTAATCTTTAGATATTTAATTTATTCCAAGAAGAAATAAAGATAATGACTTCATTGGCATAGTCAAAAAAGTAAGAGAAATAGGGGCGCTTGGGTGGCTTAGTCATTAAGCATCTGCCTTAGGCTCAGGTCATGATCTCAGGGTCCTGGGATTGAGCCCCGCATCGGGCTCCCTGCTTGGCAGGGGGCCTGCTTCTCTCTCTCCCTGTCTGTCTGCTTGTGTTCCCTCTCTCACTATGTCTTTATCTGTCAGGTAAATAAATAAAATCTTTAAAAAAAAATAAAAATAAAAAAAAATAAAGAGAAATGGTCTTATTCAAAATATTTTTCATCACAAACTTTTTCATTTGTCAACTTGTCAAGGCCCTTGAGTATATCACTTCTGTTTTCGATAGGGTCTATTAAGTGATATTTATTTTTGTGATAGTGGTATTTATTTTTTCATAAATTGTTATGAATTTATATATTTTAGTTCATGATAGTAATACTTATCTTTTCCTTACATAGCCTTCCATTAAAACAATGTATACACCATTGTATTATCTGTACCCTGTAGGTGTTTAATATTTATTAAAACAATGAATCAATGTCTCAACATTAATTTAATGAAACTGGATTTCTATATTAGTCAGAATTCTTTTGATTACAAGTGACAAAACTAAAAAAAAAAACTAGCTCAGGATAAGATATTTATTGCAAATTGAATCACATTATTGGGAAGTCCAATGATAGATTTGATTATGTCTGAATAGATTTGCAGTTGAACCATTGGCAATTCCTTCTTTCCTTTTCTCCTCCCCTCTTCTCTAGTCCTTTTCTCTTTCCTCTCTTTCTCTCTCAGCTCTTCTCTATTTTTATTGTCTTTATTTTCTGTTGGGCAGGCCCCTAGGGCAAAAAAGAGGGCCTCCAGAAACTTGATATCAAACTAGTCTTTAGAGCTGAGGAATTCCTCAGTAGCAACATAGTATAGTGTATCTTGTTAAATTCATCTTCTAACTCATTGGAAAGAGTCTGGACAAGAGTCATCAGGTGGTAAGTGGGCAAGGTAGAATAATATATAGTCTTATCAGAACATGGAATAGTGAGAAGCAGTTCCCTAATGGAAAGATGAATGCTGGTTGGATTGTCTTTAATCACTTATTTATTATATATTTTTTACAAGATTCACTACCTGAGAGATGCAGTGAGGTCTGAATATATAAATTTGTCATCACAGGAAATTAATTACCCAGCCCACCAACAAGGGAACAGAAAAAGAAACTACTGACTCTGAGGAACAGCTAACTCATGATCATCTGCACCCCTATCACCTGAGGCTGGGTTTCTCCTGATTGCAGCAAACACTAGAGATTATTTTTATTTTTTTCTCTAGCACGTAAAATTATCCACAGAGCGAGCCCCTAATTCTTCCCTAATGGTCTCTCATTGTGGAATATTAAATAAATTTAATATCTCAGGTGCAATACATCTTCTGAAGTGGAACTGTGAATTTTATACAGTCTCAGACAACACAAATATCGTCAGGATTTTTGTAAAATCTTGCAGTCTGAATGAGTGTGAGTATGCAGCTGAAAATGCCTCCAGAATATGTGCATTCTTGTGTACCAGTTATTAATTTAGTCAGGCACACTGTTAGCCAGACAGACCATTAGCCAACCAGCCTCTGAGCCCGTGCATCATGCATCCAGGCAACTGGTCATCCAATCAGACACTTAGCTAGTCAGCTGGCCTTCATGCAGATAGTCAACCAGTCAGCCTGCAAGTTAACTAGTCAGTCTGCCAGGCAGCTAGTCAACCAGCCAATGAACCTCTGAGCCAGGGAATGATTGACCAAGTCAGTAAGCCTTTTCTTTCAGCTTGGCAGCCAGGCATCCAAATCTTTTGCCAATCTATCAGCTGTCAGCCAGTCATTCCTCAAATCTAGCTATAGAGAGGTGTCGTCCAGTTTTTTAGCTTTGTTCAGCTTTTAGGATTGCTCTGGTTTACTGCTTACTCTCTCAATAATTTTATTCATCATGAGCAAACTGAATTATTTCATTATGGATTTTCCAACTAGACAGGATACTTAAGACTGCACAATGCTGATAATCAGAAGAGACTATACTATAAAATGTTAATAGAGTCAGCAGGTTTGCAGAAGCCATGCCAACATATTTAGAAGAATATTCACATTTTAGGAAGATATATTATTGAGAAAATAAAGGAGTAATAGTTATAGAATTGTCATGTTTTAAATTTTGTAATTAACAAGTCTCTCAGGTGTTCCATTTATGTAGTATTTTGTAAATAACTTTAATATTTTAAAAATAAAACGTTTACTTTTCAGGTATTATAAAGTTAAGGATTTCAGGTAATCCAAATATATCTTCCTCAGTTATTTCAAATGAGTCTGTTTCCCTCTCTTGAAAAAGAAAAGTAAATTCAATGTTTATTCTTAAATTTACTCATTCTACAAATTCATTTGTATACTGCATAACAGATGGTGTTCCAAAGTTCAAAATTTAAAGACAAAAAAAACCCCACAACAACCCTGCTTTGAAGGATCCATAGGCTTTGACATCGGTGAAAACAAACACTTAACTCAATAAGGGTCTAATCCTAACAAGTACAAAGTTTTATGTGATCACACAGGGGTGTTTCCAGAGAATGGGATGATGCTGAGGTGAGTTTTGAGGAGAAGGAGAAGCAAGTTAGGTCCTATCATGCACATCTTGTTATTGGATGAACTTCATCCTGAAAGTTACAGAGGAACCCTGGAAGGATTGTGCCTGAGAGCAGGATTCGTGCCCATCAAGCACTGACATTCTGCATGACTGCTCTTATATTCTTGGACAGCACTCTTCAAACTTTTTTGTTCATGAATTTCCAAAAGGATTATGAAAACCTCAACTCTCTCAAATATTTACATAGGCATATAACATTTAACCTTAAGTGTGGATAGTTGTAAATGTTTTAATTCCTGGCACACATTAAATGGTGAAAATTTTAAAATAAGACACACAGGTCATTCTTATAAATATATTCCAAGGAAATGGAAGTTGATAACCACTCTTTTGGAGTCATGGACCCAATTTCAATGTGTGGAGGAGGGTTTCCCACATCCCCAGCAAGCAATTCTCAGACATCAGCTGGGTATCCTAAAATTCAACTCAATTTTTTTTTTAAAGATTTTTATTTATTTATATGAGAGAGAGAGAGAGCACATGAGAGAGGGGAGGGTCAGAGGGAGAAGCAGACTCCCCGCCAAGCAGGGAGCCCGATGCGGGACTTGATCCCGGGACTCCAGGATCATGACCTGAGCTGAAGGCAGTCGCTTAACCAACTGAGCCACCCAGGCGCCCCCAACTCAATTTTTATAGTATCTACCTGGACCTAGCATCAGATCCCATAAGTAAATGGCTCAGTCCCACACAACCGCCCAAGCATGACTCTGTCCATGTCCCGCCCCACTTTATTTTTATTTTTTTTTTTAAGATTTTATTTATTTTTTTGACAGAGACACAGCAAGAGAGAGAACACAAGCAGGGGGAGGGGGAGAGGGAGAAGCAGGCTTCCTGGTGAGCAGGAAGCCTGATGCGGGGCTCGATCCCAGGACCCTGAGATCATGACCTGAGCCGAAGGCAGATGCTTAACGACTGAGCCACCCAGGTGCCCCTCCCACCCCACTTTAGATGCCAGTCACAAACCCAGGTGTCACCTGTGCTTCTGACCTACTGGCTATAGATCAGAGGTTCCCATGACCCCTCTCCTCAGGTTCCATTAATTTGCTACAGCAGCTCACAGAATTCAGAGAAACATTTTTCCTACTAGATTACTGGTTTATTATAAAAGGATATAATTCAGGAATGCCAGATGGAAGAGATGCACAAGACAAGGTATGAGGAAAGGGTGTGATGCTTTCATGCCCTCTCCAGGGCCACCCCTCTTCCCACATCCACGTGTTCACCAACCTGTAACTTTCCAGTCTGTCCTTTTAGAATTTTATGAAGACTTCTTTACATAGGCATGGTTGATAAAATAGACCATGAAGATGGAGGGTGGGACCGGATATTCCAACCCTTTAATCATAGGGTTGCTTCCCCTGTGCACCATCACTCATCCTTAAGGGAGGTCTAAAATTTACCTCATAACATAACAAGAGGCTTTATTAGTCTCCACACTTAGGAAATTCCAAGTGCCTTAGGAATTCTATGCCAGAAATGGGGACAAAGACCAAATATATACAGTTGTCCCTCTTATCCGTGGTTTCGCTTTCACAGTTTCAGCTCCCGCGGTCAACCACTACCTGAAAGCGGAAGATTCTTCTGACGAATCATCAGAAGGTCAATAGCAACCTAAATCTACATCACCAAGTCTACGTCACAAAGCTGCGTCATTTACCTCGCTTCATTCGTCAGGCAGGCAACTTACCTCGCAGCTCGGCAAGTAGAGGGTGAGTACAGTGCAGTAAGGTATTTTTAGAGAGTGAGACCACATTCACATAACTTTCAATATAGTATGGAGTTATAATTGTATGTTATTATTAGTTATTGTTGTTAATTTTTTACCATCTCTAATTTCTAAATTAGACTTTATCATAGGTATGGATATATAGGAAAAAACATAGTACATACAGGATACTGTAAATCCAGTAGTGTCCACAGTTTCACTGGGGTCTTGGAACATATACCCCTTAGATAAGGGGCCACTGCTGTATTTCTTATTATAAATCACAATATTATAACATTATCATTTTATAAATTTCCAAGATTTTTTTTCTGTAACAGATTTTATAGCCCTTTTCTTTTTTTCTTTTTTTTTTTTTTAAAGATTTTATTTATTTATTTGACAGAGAGAGACACAGCGAGAGAGGGAACACAAGCAGGGGGAGTGGGAGAGGGAGAAGCAGGCTTCCTGCCGAGCAGGGAGCCCGATGCGGGGCTCGATCCCAGGACCCTGGGATCATGACCGGAGCCGAAGGCAGACACTTAACAACTGAGCCACCCAGGCGCCCCTGTAATGTGTTTTTAAAATATTCATAAATTATGCATTAAAATACATTTTATATTATAGCATCTGGTAGCTGATAGTCTAAATATTTAAAATTAATTGATTAGTATTATATTGTAATTAATATTAGTATAATTTACAACTTATTAATTGTATGTATATACTTTTTCTAAATTATATTCTTTATGTGAAAGAGACTTTTTATCAATTAGAGCATTTATTCACAAAATAATATTTCTTATTGGTAGAGTGAGAAAGAGAAACCAACACCAGTTACATCTTTTTTTTTTTTTTAAACAAAGATAACTTCTGAGTACTCCATATACACAGATAAGTAGAAGGGAATAAAAAGTTTTGCCATGTAAAAATCACTCAGTGCTGTAAACCCCTTCCAAGCAATTCAAAAAAATTCATAATTCTCCATCACCAAGATGTTTTCCGTGATCTGTCAGTAGACACCTCCATTATGTCACCTATAATTTTGTCAAAGAGAAGTACTGAAAACCATCTGACTTGCAAACAAATTTATTTCCTAGCCAGTGGAGTCGTTAATTTCCTTAATTTCTGGGAATTACATAAAAAAAGCTTTACTAAGCCTTATCAGGTTATTAACTCTGTTTTTCATCAACTTAGAGGCACCTTGTTTATCCTTATATAACCTGAGAGAATTGAAAGGCACGTACCATTAACTTAAAGCATCTTTGCCAGTATTACATGAATATCAATACATATACCATTACTTTTGTACAGAAGCATAACTTACATGCATTGAAGTGTACTAACATTTAGTTCTTAGCTTAATGAAGTTTTAAATTATTTAGATAAAGTTATATATTTATGTACCCTTCACTTCTGACCTCTTATTCCATTCTCTAAAAATAACACTGAAGTTCAGTGAGGAAGGCCTTTTCAATAAATGGTGCTGGGTCAATGGAAAATTATATGAGAGGGGCGCCTGGGTGGCTCAGTTGGTTAAGCAACTGCCTTCGGCTCAGGTCATGATCCTGGAGTCCCGGAATCGAGTCCCACATCGGGCTCCCTGCTCAGTGGGGAGTCTGCTTCTCCCTCTGAACCTCCCCCCCTTAATGCTCTCTCTCTTTCTCATTCTCTCTCTCTCAAATAAATAAAATCTTAAAAAAAAAAAAAAAAGAAAAGAAAATTATATGAGCAAGAAAAAAATCTCTGTTGGAGCACGTCTTTGAGAGCACATAACCACTAGTTGAGCTGAGTGCAGGACTTGAGCAATAAGAGGCTCCTTGTCCTCTCCCCTGTCCTTAGAGTGTATCTTCCACCAGCCATTTCCATAGCAAGAGCTGGTTCAAGGACATAGCCTTGAGGTCATCTGGACTGAGTACATAACCCAAACCTTCTTAGGCCTCTGTACAAACTCTTAAGATTCCAGCCAGCAGAAGGGGAGATCTACTTGTCTTGTGGCCACTCAAAACAAGCCTCCTATGTAAATTCCTTTGCTTATTAAACCCTCCACGTGCCAATTGGGGAGGTCTGCCTCTTTTTTCAGTCTCTCCTTGCCCTCTATGTGGGGGTAGGGGAGCAGTTTGAGAACCCTCAGCCACACATTATAAACAAATAGCAATTCCATATCTATTGTAGAACTAAATATGAAAGGGATAACCATAAGAGAATATCATTATTTCTTAAAAGCATACAATTAAAAAAAAAAAAAACAAAAAAGGACCATAACAGTGCCAAATATTAAAGAAGTAAATGTGTGTAATAGATTATATTAAAATTGAGAACTTCAGTTATCCAAAGGATCCCTTAAGAGAGTGACAAAACAACCCAATAGAATGACAGAAGGTATTCATATTATGAATCTTATAGTCAGAATACATAAAAGAACCCTTACTAATCAATCAGGAAAAAACCAGATGATCCAGTTGTAAAGTAGGAATAATACTCTAGGCAGGCATTTCACATACATGGAGATTCAAAGGGCTAAGGAGTCTAGCTGGGAAAGGTCATCAACCTCACCAGTCATCAGGGAAATGCATATCAAAACCACAATGTGATAGCACCTTCCACCTACCAGAAAAGCTGTGTGATGAACTAGGCAGACAGTACTAAATATTGGTAATAATGAGGGGCATTAACCATTTTGATACAGTGACTTTGTACAACTCTTTGGCAGTTACTTACAAAGCTAAGCATATCTGATGACCCAGAAATTCCACACTTAGTTACAGACTCAATTGTATTACAGTATTATTTATTTGAAATACTTCCTTTGCACTTTGGATTAGTTTGATGACTTTGTTGTAAATCAAGCAACTGTATTTGTATGTGTTCCTAAACCAGTGCGATACTTATTTTGAGGGGGTGGGGTGGGGGAGGGCATCGGGAAGGGGACCAGAGCAGGTGCGCCTTGGGAAGAGGTGGGCTCCAGGCAGGCAGGCAGCAGGGGCGGTTTTGGGACAGGGAGCACCCCTGGGCTAAATTACTCCCGGGAGCCAAAAGCAGCTGTGGAGGGAAAAGCAGGCTGGTGCACAGTGCTCTTGTCACTACCACCAACCATATTTTCTTAATTATTGTACCTCTGCACAAGATCTTAAAATCAGGTAATGTATGGTGATTAACATAATAAAAAAAATCAGGTACTGTAAGCCCTTGAATTATTTCCTCTTCAAGACTGTCCTGGCTGTTTTCAGAGTGTTTGCATTTCCATATGAAGTTGAGAATAATCTTTTCAGCTTCTACAAACAAATCCACGAAAGCCTTCTATTCTTTTAATTGGAATTATCTTGAATCTACAGATAAATTTGGAGAGAATTGAAATCTTAGCAGCTTGGGTCTTCCGATGGAATAGGTCCATTTTGAGGTTTCTGATGTGTTTAAAATGATACAGTTCTGGATACTGTTTATTACAACTTTGTTAATAACCCTGAATCATAGATGATGAATTCTTCCCAGCTGCCTGTGAAGATTATGGGTATAAAATTAACTAATGACCTTAGAAAACTGAAACTTAGGGCGCCTGGGTGGCTCAGTTGGTTAAGCAACTGCCTTCGGCTCAGGTCATGATCCCGGGGTCCTGGGATCGAGTCCCGCATCGGGCTCCCTGCTCAGCAGGGAGTCTGCTTCTCCCTCTGACCCTTCCCCTCTCATGCTCTCTCTCTATCTCATTCTCTCTCTCAAATAAATAAAATCTTTAAAAAAAAAAAAAACTGAAACTTAGTCTTTCCATTTTTTCATTCTGGATGTTTATGTTTGTTTGCTTTTTTGTTTGTTTTGTTTTATTTTGCATTGTTTTTATTTTTCTTTTATCATCCATTCCCATTCAATTTGTGCATCTAAATTCATTAATTGTTCTGGTACTAATTTCATACAAAGTAATAGTGGCCCAGGACTAGCCATTAGCATTCTTTCCAGCACTAGGAAACAACCCCTATTTGTGTTTACAGTACAGAGTTATAAATTACATTGAAATATCATTCAGTTAGAGTCATTCTCCAAGACTGTAAAGAGATGGATGGTCTCCAGGGGAGGGTTGTCATAAAAAGGAAAATCAAACCAGCTGAATAATACGATAAGTCTCTGTATAAAGCTAGCTCAGCCAAGCAGGGATATGAAAGGTGGCAGCCTTTGAGGAGATGGCTGACAGATTTCATTTGTTGAGGATCAGATCTTGCCCTGGTGTCACATGTCATATTTTCCCACCACCCTTTTGGTGTTCTACAGGCACCCTCTCCAGGTGCTGTCAGGGGAGCATGCAGTGGCTGCCAGTTAAAGGGCAGGCATGTTTAAGTCGAGTATATAAAAAACAGCCATTTCCTCCTCTCCTGCTGTAAGGTTCCTACGGAATCTCTAGTTGATTTACTAATCATATAGAAAGAAAGTAAGGCTGGCATAAGTAAGTTTGACTCTTTCTTCCTTACCTCCCTCCCTTTCTCCCTCCTTCCCTCCCTTCCTTCCCTCCCTTCCTCCCAGCTTCTCTCCCCCTTTCTTCCTCTCCCTCTCCGCCTTTCTTTTTGTTTTCTTTTCCATTTTTTCTTACCTAATTATTTTTTAGCCCCTCTTTTATTTTTTTATGTAACTTGCCCTCCCTACCCTAACCTACTTACCTGCTTTCTACTATTCCCTTCTTCCTTATAATTATGGAGTTGTCGAATTCTTCTATAGTTAATATTTTCTGACCGTGATGTGTTTTCATTGTCAGAGGAATCCATCCAAAGGTTGTTAAAGACTCATGCTTGCTTCATCAGTTATCTTAAAGAGTCTCCGTGACCTCTTCTTTCACTCTTCTCTTACTCTCTCCTTTCTCTTTTTATGTACATTGTGAGTATGTGTGCATGTGTGTGTGTGTGTGTGTGTGTCTTCTTCTTGTCAAGGCATGGTGTTATCTAGGCACCAAGAACTGAAAGATGAGCAAATATTTATCTCTGGCCTAGAGAGTTCGCCAACTTATTCCTTCAGTTGTCTCTTAGCCTTGACTACTGACAATTTTAATTACTGTGTCAAGAAGGAATCCAAGGCCGTCATAATAAGGACCATACAGAGTTTATTAATAAACCTGAAATAAGGTATTCAGGGCTTTACAGGCTATGTACGAACATATGCATAGGCACTCTATTTTTTTATGTATTTATTTTTAAGATTTTATTTATTTATTTGATGGAGAGAGACACAGCGAGAGAGGGAACATCAGCAGGGGGGAGTGGGAGAGGGAGAAGCAGGCTTCCCACAGAGCAGGGAGTCCGATGCGGTACTCGATCCCAGGACACTGGGATCGTGACCTGAGCCGAAGGCAGACGCTTAACGACTGAGTCACACACGCACCCTGGCACTCTATTTTTTTTTTTAAGATTTTATTTGTTTATTTGTCAGAAAGAGAGAAAGCACAAGCAGGGGGAGCAGCAGGGAGAGAAAGAAGCAGGCTCCCTGCCGAGCAAGGAGCCCAACGTGGGGCTCTATGCCAGAACCCTAGGCTTAGGACCTGAGCCAAAGCCAGCCGCTTAACCAACTGAGCCACCCAGGCGACCCTACATAGACACTTTAAATAAGTTTTATGATTTTTTTTCCCCAGGGAAACAAAAGAATTTGAGGTTTGATTTAGTCTAAAATTGATACCTAGATATCTATATGAGCTTATGATTCTCAGTTTCATTCCTGACCCTACCCTGTTCTACTTTCTATCCTCAACTCAAATACTGACAACATAATTAAAATTCTCAAAATTATTTCAGTAAACATGCTTGAGTCTAACAACCAAAAAATAACATGGTAATACTATAAAATGAATTCAGGTATTCTAACCATTTATCCTCATCATACCCAATATGTACTATGCACTGTGTGCACTTGCTTATACTCTCTTTCTCTTTCATACACAAACTTATGTACATAGACAAATGCAGAATATATACTATATAAAGTTGTATGCTTATACATTTAGTTTGGAGAAATATAGGTGAATGACTGAATAAATAAGTCATCTTGAAATGATGCAGTTTTTAGTTTGCTAAATTTTTTTTTTTTTTTTTTTTTTTAAAGATTTTATTTATTTATTTGAGACAGAGAGAATGAGAGAGAGAGAGCACATGAGAGGGGGGAGGGTCAGAGGGAGAAGCAGGCTCCCCGCCGAGCAGGGAGCCCGATGCGGGACTCGATCCAGGGACTCCAGGATCATGACCTGAGCCGAAGGCAGTCGCTTAACCAACTGAGCCACCCAGGCGCCCTAGTTTGCTAAATTTTTTAATGATATTTTGTACATTAGAATGGACAGTTCCAAATCGTATTGGGCCTAGGTTTTAAATAGTACACTGATTTGAGAGAATTGTAGAAACCTTCTGAATAGTAACTTTTCATTCATATTTGTAATAATAATATACTCTATGTGCCTTATAGTTTGATGATCAAAAACATATTTTTAAAAAGTGGTTTGTAAATGACAAAACTGTTATCATTTGTATCATTAACATTGATGTTATTTCGTAAGTATGTGGGAAAATGTCTTTAGCATAAAATTTTAAAATTTCACCATGATGAAATTTAATAAGAAATGAATAATAAAGCTGACTTACGTATTTATGTGTGTGTATGTGCATGTGTGAGAATGTATAATTAGAAGTAGTAAGTCTGGAATATTTATGCAAAATATGAAGCTTAAAGCATTTTTCTCAGGACTGAGATTTGATTATTCCCTGCTTACAATCTAATAAATTAGGCCTGATTCTTTTTCATAGATGTTGACAGAAGACATGAAACTCCTTGGTCAGAAACAAAGGATTCTGTCATTCATGGCACAGTAAGTAAGATGATTATCATCATGTTTATATCATTTCTTCTTGCCCCCCAAATCCCATGTGGAAAGCCTTGACAGATGCCCCCATTCACAGAGGGCTGTATTCTAAAAAAGAAACAGTGAGCTTAAGAAACCTCCTGTTTTCTAGCAAGCAGGAAATATGTAAACCTTCGTTCTTCAGGGAGATGTTGCCCCTCAATTGCTTGTTATAAGCACAACCTTGAGAAATGCCCTGGGTAATGAGTTGCCAGGGCATTGGGTTGTGGTACTTAGAAGCACATGTAGGAATATTAAAGACACATAGAGAAATGTCTCCCAACATTTTTTTTTTCTCATTTGCTTTTGCATTTTCTTGTTAAGAAAAGTAATGTTGGGCTCTAAATAATATGGTCTTTACCATAATTCTGGACTTTGCTTTAGTATTTTAAACCTAGACCTAATATAAAAATGACTTCATTTCAGCCAAACTAGGTTGTGTCCACTGACTTTTACTTAATGCCTACTATGTGTCTTTCAGGGGGTTGGATGCTTTGTTACATAAGATATCATTCAGTTCCTAAGAAAGCATTCCAATAAAAAGTCTTTCAAAAATAGTATTTCAAACAGCACTGTCTGAAAAGAGCAAGGTGAAAAGGAAGCTATTGTCTAGCAGTGATCAATTTCAGACAGTTTGAAAATGCCTCTGGTGATATCATTCTCACTATTTCATAATGTTTTGCGAGTTGTTAGGAAGAGGACATTAAATCACTTGATCAGTAGAGCTATTATCTTCCCTATAACTCATGTAAATCCACTATGTATAGGAAATAATCGTTTAATCACTCTGATGTCATTCTTATAGATAAAGCTCAGCTGCTTTCTTTACAGTTATATTACAAATATTTCAGAATCCGTTTATTTGCACCAAGCAAAAATGTCAAAAATGTACAACTTCTAAGGGAAGGTTTATGCATGTGCATGGAAACACACACACACACACACACACACACATACAGATTGACTTCTCTGTCATCCTTGTAACCATCATCCTCCTAGCACAAGCTACCAACTGCAATAATCAACAAATTATTCTACAGTTTTCACTCTGGTTTACTCCAGTCTGTTATCCATTATCAAAATCTTAGGCAGAGTTGATCTTTAAAATGTAAAATGGCTAAAACCATCCAGTTTCCTTAGCAATATCTACCAACTCATAGATTTTCTAGATTAGGAGTCTGAGAACTATGACCCATGAGCTACATAAATTTACAACGTTATTTATAAATAAAATTTTATTGGAATATAGCCTTAATGCTCATTTATATATTGTCTATGGCTGATAGTGCACTACAATGACAGAGTTGAATAGTTGCAACAGGACTTTATGACCTGCAAAATGCAAACAAATAAGAATTTTGTCTTGCCTGAATTTGTTTTTTATTACAGCATAACTAACTACCATAACATTATCAGCTTAAAACAACAAAAATGTATTACCTGCTACTCCCCATACCAATGTACACCTGTGAACATGTAGGACAGTGTTCGGTGAAACGTGAAATGTGAAACTTCAACAGAAAGTTCAATTAAATATTTGAAGCCACATGTTTGAAAGCCAAGGAAGGTGATATTGCCCATATCTCTCTCTGATTTTGTTTAGCTATTTTATTCCATTACGACAGTGAAAATGGTGTGATTTAAATTTTTGATTCCTAGAAGAAAGACCATGTAGTAATAATGGGTAAAGATTCAAATACATACATAGCCAAAGAATGTATACAAAAGCAACTATGAACAAATATGAACAAAAAGATGGTCAAGATTAATAGTAGTTAGGAAATTGCAAATTAAAACCATACTGAGCTACTTACCACTCTATATCTACTACTATAGCAAAACCCAAAGACCAGAGGTATCAGGAATATTATTACAGAGCAGTAGTTGCCTGGAGTGAAGAGTCAGTGGTGAGACTTGGGTACAAAGAAACAGCAAGGAACTTTTTGGAATAATGAAAATGTTCTAAGTCTTGATTATGGTGCTTATTTCAGGACTACACTCATTTGTCAAAATCCATCCAACTGTACATTTAAATTGTTCATGTAAATTAGGGAATTTTGTTGTATGGAATTTATAATTAAAGAAAGATGTTTAAAAATGTGTATGGCTCATACTGTCCTCGATTTTACTATAGAATTTTTATTTGAAAAAAGTATTTTCTTTTCCAAAGAACCCATCAAGTACATAGTGCTTGCACACACACATACACACAGATACACGCACACACATGCTTACAGACATAGGTAGCTGTGAGAAGCTAGGCTGATACAACTGGTAGATTATGGACTTGTATATCGGGGAATCCAAATCCACATGCAAGGTAAGATATAAGAGATAAACAAACTAAAATAGACAAGAAATATCACCTGTAGAGAGGAGAATTGAGGAGGCAACCAACCAGTAAAAAGAGAATTCTGGGTGTGTGTATGTGTGTGTGTGTGAAAGAGAGTGGGAGAGAAGGATGCCACAGTATGTGATTTTGTACTTTTGACACTTCACTCAAACATTCCCTAGTTGTACAAACTCATATGTATTTTTTCCTTACAAATAAATAGACTTGATTAAAATGTAATGAAATGAAGGAGAATTGGAATACTGAATTTTAAAATGGTGAGAAAAATCACATGTATGAATATGCATAGGTGCATAAGAGTGTGATATCTTGGGAAAATGGACAGAATTTGGTATGGCTAAGTGTTCATTAAGCCATAACCATCTCTGTAGTCCTAGCATGAACCAGTGCTGTTCTGAGTATATTTTTATATTCTCATACAGTTAATCTTCACAGAAATATTTAGATGAAGATGGTAGTGCTTCCTGTGGGTTGTACGAAACTCTCCTCTTTCCATCTTATATTTAGAGGTAGTATTGGAATAAGGCAAAGGAGAACTGGAGATGGATATAAAAATATCACTTTAGCAAACCATAAATTAATTGCAGAATGGCAGAAGTTTTTATTAACTATATATAAAACTCACCCCCCTTTCAAGTTTATACTTTGAAAAGCCCACTGGAGAGAAATTTGGGGTTTATCAAGCAAATCGTTGTCCCAAGAAATCTGTCTTGCACTGCAGAAAAACAAGAGAAAGGTGTTTATAATTCCAGCTATGCCATTTTGCTACTTTGTTTCTCATTGTATTTTATTTGGAGATTGTATTCTCAAAAGATAGGGCCTGATTTAAATATCTAGAATGCCATACAGTTAAGTTTGCATACTGAAACTAGTGGGAAGCAAGAAATATTTTTTTGTAAGACAAATAACACATTTATTTTCTAGATGGAAAAAATCATACTCAGTAACGCTATATTTTCAAATCCAAACTGCTTTTGTTTTATTTATTTTTATATTTATTATTGATGTATAATTGATATATAGTACTTTCAGTTTATTTTCAGTGTCTTTCTCTTTCTGTGGTTATTATACATTCTTTCTACTTTGTGTGGGTGTGTTTTCATTTTCTTGTAGTATTTTTACCTTCCCTTGCTTCTCAAGCATATTTGGAAAATAGGTGAATAATTGTGTAAATAGGAAAAGTGAATATTTTAAAGTTCTTCACCAGTTCTTCTCAATATCTTGTGAGATGTTTAGCCACACTATGTGTAAGTGGGTCAGAGATAAAGAAGTTAATCTCTGACCTCTGAATTGATAAATAAGGCATGTAATGTTCTAGGAACTTGAGTGGTAGAGATAAGAGGCTATATGTATGCATGTGTATATATATATATATGTGTGCATATATGTATTTGTGTGTGTATATATATAAATATATAAAAGAGCAAGGTGAAATGTTTTTAAAAGATACAGTATAGATCATATATTTATATATATACACACACATACATACTTATTTATTTTTCCCCTTGGCCCCATAATACTGAATCTTTTTTCAATTCTGAATCTTAGCCAAGTTCCTCAACTCCACTACATATCTTTCACCGAAAAATAAATGTCATGTCATGCTGAATTCTCTAATATTCTGTTTCTCTAAGGGGATTAATTTACTGTTAAATACATTTTGTTTGAGTGTATTTCCAATACTAAAAAAAATGAGCACCATCTAGAAAAGCTTAGCAATTAGCTAGGCCAAGTACTTTATTATTCAGATGATGAAACAGAGCCCTCTTTCTTACTAGACCCCAACCTTGGGTCCTGTCCTTGGCTCACTTACTCCAGTTTCACAAAAACCCCCACCCTTTGTCTGACCTGCTCTCAGCAAAAACTCTGTTAGAGCAGTTTCACCAAGAATTACCCTACCTCTTAGTAATTTTCCATCTTCCTGCCCACCCCCCCCCGCAGCTTGACTGTAAATGCCCATTTTTCCTTATTGTATCCAGAACTGAACTCATCTTCCCTACACCTAACCCCATTGTACTAGCTCCCTCTTCATTAAAGTCTTCCTTACTGTCTTTAACAAATGTCATGAATAAATTTTTAATAGAAGGCATGAAGTCAAATCTCTTATGTCCCATTTAGGCCTTTTAAAAAATTCTTACCTTTTGACAATAATTTTATATTATTTTATTGACTTTTTTTTATGATCAGATGTTTTCTTTTTCTCATTTTTTTTTTAATTCTGGAATTTTATACAGAAATTTTACAGATTTTGACCCAGAAAAATCCAAGTCTTCTTCTCTAGAGAACAGGCCTGTGCATAAGTGATAGTTGGTTAAGAAGAAGGAATACAAGGCTTGTGGCCAGACAGTTCATGTTGCAATCCCAACTTTGCCTCTACCTAGCTTGGGGCTCTGAGGCAAATTATATAATATCTCTAAATCTCATTTTACTGGTTTATGGTAGTAAAAATAATGTGAACCCCAAAGAACTCTTGTGACCAGTATAAAAGGTGACAGGTATATGCTAAGATAGGAAACACTAGTTATTTAATAACAATTGGTTCAAATATCTTTCTTCCTTTTTAGGATCGCTTCATCTCTTCTATTTTTATTTTTTATTTTTTGGTAAATAGTTGCAATTTTTCTTTGTATTGATGTACCAGCAGGCTAATATGTCATGAGTGATGTTCATAATACTGGGGGGGTTGGGGGAGGAGGAAACTTGGAAAAATTATTTTATACCCCTCCAAAATAACTCACTAATTGAAGTTTGAAAATCATTAGCTTAAAAGTATTTAACTTGTGTAGTTTTGTCTAGGTCATCCAGTGCTGAGTGTTTTGTTATTGTTTTTGCTTGCTTTCTTGAATAATTCCAATATTTCTCAGAATATGGGTCTGGTAGAACACGTTAAAATTTATATCCAGAGTCTCTCTTCTTATCTACTGAATCTTAACTTCTAGAGATTGTCCCTCTTATTATGTATTTTTAACAAGAAAAAACTTTGAGATGTGTTTTAAAGAGAGAAAATAAAAGTGTATTACCAGTTTAGTGAGGATTTTCTTTCCCCTTGAATCCACTTAAAAAGTAGCCTAATCAGGAAACAGGAAAGGAAAAGAAAGCAGGAGGATATAAATAGAAAATGTGTCCAATGTGTTTGACATTGATGTATGTGAACTCTGGGAAGCATTGAAAAACCATATACATTGAAGCATCAGAAGCATTAAGATGGAGAAACCTCCTTTGGTTGGCAACTGATATCAAAGTCAGTCAAAGTTTCCCTTCAGGAATTTCCACTACTTGCTAAAGAATATACAGTGTCCTTGTCAAGAGTGGTGGCAGATTAATATGTTAATACCAAGGGATAATATTGCAAATATTTTTACATGTTTTTAAAAGATACAGTATATAGATTATAGAAAGTGGGATTTATTTAATGACACAATTCATGCAAATATGGAAAATACTTAGCAATTAATAGAAATAGACTATTGGTACACATAATAACTTGGATGGATTCCAGGATATTATGCTATGTGAAAATAACCAGTCTCAAAATTAATTAACATGATTAAATTAATATGATTATGCTTATATAACATTCTCAAAATGACAACATTATAGAGATGGTGTGATGGTTAATTTTGTGTGTCAACTTGACGAGGACAAGGGGGCCGAGAGTATATATTTTTTCTTTTAAGATTTTATTTATTTATTTGAGAGAGAGAATGAGATAGAGAGATCATGAGGGTTAGAGGGAGAAGCAGACTCCCTGCTGAGCAGGGAGCCCAATGCGGGACTCGATCCCGGGACTCCAGGATCATGACCTGAGCCGAAGGCAGTCGCTTAATCAACTGAGCCACCCAGGCGCCCCAAGGGGGCCGAGATTAAACATGACTTCTGGGTGTGTCTGTGACAGTGTTTCCAGATGAAATTAGCATTCAAATCAATGGACTCAGTAAAGTAGATTGCCCTCCTTAATGTGAGGGGGCTTTATCCAATCTGTTGAGGGCCTGAAAAGAACAAAAAGGTGAAGGAGAGATTTTCCCCTTTTGTTTCCTTCCTGTATGTTTGAGCTGAGGCATCGATTTTATGGCCTTGGACTGGGATTTACACCATCAGCTACCCTTTTGTTAGCCTGGAATTAGATCACCAGCTTTTCTGGGTCTCTGGCTTGCAAATGGCATGTCATGGGACTTGTTCTTTATGATCAGGTGATCCAGTTCCTCATAATATTATATACATATATATATATATATATATATATATATATGTATATATATATATATATATATATATACACACACACACACGTATGTATACATGTATATATACATATATTATCCATATTTATGTATACATATATATCATATTGGTTATGATACATATATCCTATAATATATATTTTCTATTACATATAATTATGTAACATATATACATATATATGTATACTTTATTGGTTCTGTTTCTCTGGAGAACCTTAATACAAATGGCAGCAGATCAGATGTTATCAGGGAAGAGAGGGTATGATTATAAAGTAGTAGGAGGATACCTCAAGATGAAAGAATAATTCTATATCTTGATTGTGGTGGTGGTTATTAAAATCTGTAAATGTGATTACATATCATAGAACTATACAGGAATGCATGCAAAAAGTCATTCATTCCTTAACTGGTGAAACCTCAGTAAGATCAATAGTCTAGTTAATTGTTTAGTGTCCACATTGTCAATTTTCTGTTATGATAATGTCCTATAGTTATGTAAGATACTAGCATTAGGGAAGGCTGAGTTACAGGTACACAGAATGGCTTTGTAGTGCTCTTCTCAACTCTTTTGAGTCTATAATTACTTCAAAATATAAAGTTAAATATATGGGTTAGGTACTGTTGTAACTGCTGGAGATTTAAGCGGTGGAATAAACTAAATGGATTCCTTGTCCTTAAGGAGCTTACTTTTTAGCAGAGTTAAACAGTAAATAAGAAAACAAATAAATATGTAAAATTATGTTGAGCAATGATTGATTCATGAAACAAAACCTATGAGATGAGAGAGAGTTTAATGGAATGGCTCAGGGAGGACAGCTGTGCAAGAGTGACATGAGAGACTTAAAATATTTGGATTCTTGGAAGAAGAAAAAATATTATATTGTTGATACAGAAAAAAAGAAGAAAAAATTTCAATTGCGTAAGTTTTAAATATCTCATTGGCCTTATGCAATGATTCATGATTTGAGCAGCATCTAATCTAGCAGATAGAATGGAGCTCCAAGGAGCTGTACAAAATGAAAGACTTTTATAGGCAGAAGGGAATGGGAATAAGGAAGTCATGCGGCCAAAAAAGCCAGTTACTTATTGCAAGGTTAATTTCCTTTAAGTGATGGCAGGGGTCTATCAGGCAGATTACCTAACTACTGATGATCAGTTGATTCCTGATTGACTGGTTTAAGATTCCATTTCTGGAAGAGCTGACACTGTAATTAAGTCTTGGTTAGGTGACCTGGGGCTTAGTATAAGCAGCTCTATGACCTGTTGTCTTGTTTTTAACACCAGTAAAATAAAGAAATTACTGGAATAAATGTCATCCCTCCCACCTACTGCCTCCATGTTAGAATTTGCAAATTGATCCTGATAACCTTTTCTGCTAAATCTCATCAACAATTTTAGATACTTTCTCACACGTAATTCCTGGAAATCTCTATTTATGGATTAGAGTTGCCACAGGGATAAATCTTATTTACCATCCCATGAATAGATTAACCCTAATATTCAGCACTCCGTGATTCGTAATGATGTAAAGTGAATTAGGATTTCCCTTACATAAATTCTCATCCTATCTTTCCTCTGGCCAGTGTGTAGCTCTGTTGTAGGTGTGCACTAAAGTAGAAATCATAACACGTGAGACTTTGTCCTTTCTGTGCCCCTGTGGAGCATTAGAATTTAATATGAAGGCCTTTAGTTAATTCTACAGAAAAGAAAATTAAAAAGAACTCATTTTGGAAGATAATTTGACATAGCAGAGAAAAGCATAAGCCATGCAATTAGACCAAAGTGGATTTTTTTATATGTTCTCCATGACCTTGGCCAAATAATTTAACTACACTAAGACTCAATTTCCTCATATGAAAGACTGTTAGGATAATACTACCATATTGCATTTTTGCAGAGGTTAAATGATATAGCACACATAAAGCTCCAAGCACAGTGTTTGTATATAGAATGCACTAAATAAACATTTGTTCTCTTCCACTTTCATTTTATATTTTGAAATGACTGAAAGAGAGCATGTGATTTTCCCAGGACATGCAGCAATATTAGAATTTTAGAATCAGAGAACATTAAGGTAGGAACTGTCTTTTGATTATGCTATACTATCTTCCCCTTGATGGCTGGGACCAGGAATTATCGGTCTCTTTGTAGTCTGTAATGCCTGCATTAAAGTAATGGTTTATCTACTTGAACAGTTGAATATCTATTCAAATCCTTACTACTTAGTGGAAAAGAAAAAAGGCACAGTATATCAAACACAAAATAAATAATTTGATTTCTAGGGTGTCATGGCCTAGATTATGTTGACTTCAAGAGTGCTACATTTGTTCCTCTTTACAAAGTGTCCTTTTTAATAAAACACTTACTTGAAGTAAGGTTCTGAATTTTCTTAAGGATCAGATAGGCAAATTTCAAAAGAAACTACATTTGTTCTTAAGGGTTTGAATTACCATTTGGATGAGGAAACTCTTACCTATTTTATACTGTAGATCATTATCTAAATTAATTCTGAATAAAATGGAATTCGAAATCATAGGGAAAGAACAGTACTTTCAGTGCCCTAAAATTCTGTTTTACTTTTTAATGTGGCATTGGTTGGTAGTAACTCTGTCTGTTTGAAACTTAAAAAAAAAAAAATTGAAGGCACTTGAGTGATTTGTGTCAAGGCCGCTTGCTGCCAATGCAGCCTGGAAGAACAGTTCCCATATCTGCCAGTTTAGCAAACCACCTGGTAAGTATGTGTGGTGAGTGGGTTAGAATCCAGCATCCAGGGGTTTAGCTCTAGCATGTCAGATTCATGGGTCCTTCAAACCTGGCTTATAACACAACATCTTGAATGATTCTGTTGCATAGGTAGCATTGCTTTTCTATAGTCCATAATGATGATGATGATGATGATGATGATGATGTAATGAAAAGATAGGCTTAGATTAGGAAGGGAAAACAGTCCTGTGTTTACAGTGTTTCCTCTCAGCCTCTGGAGCTGTGCTGCTTAACATCATTACCAAAATTTGGTACAGAGCAAGAAGCCGTATGTTTCCAGGTAGCGGGACCTATTTTGCAGTCTCCTTCAAAGCCGTCTGTGTTCTCTACTCTTCTAAAACAGAACTTGGAACAGGGATCTCTGTTGCAGCATTTCATGCTGACTCTTTATGAACCAGATCTCACAGGAATAGAAACCATTAATTTGTGAGGGGTAGCTGGAGTGAGCCTGCCATCCTGTTTACATGGGTAATGCAGTGGTTTCTCAAGGTTTCCTGGTTTTGCTCTCTCATCTTCTCATTCATGTATCACCAGAGAACCAGAATGATTTTCAAAATATGTAAAATGTATCATATCAATCTTGGGTTAAATTGAAAGTGCGACAATTAAGAATTTTCTGGAGTTTCTCCCGGTCCTTCCTTCCTTCCTTCCTTCCTTCCTTCCTTCCCTCCCTCCCTCCCTCCCTCCTTTTTAGCACCTGCTTATCTTCTCTTTGCTAATTATGTTTTTTCCTTTATTTTGTTACTGGATTGTTCTGAGACTTTCCTGACTTTGGTGGTTGATGTCTACAGTCCCCTTTCCTTCTTCAGCACTTCTTAATATGGTTCCATAATCTAATTTCTCAGGTCAAAAGTCAGCTTTTCTAGAGAAGACTTTCTTGACCATCCAGTTGATATTCTCTGTTATCAAGCTATGTTTTCCATCTAGGCACCTTTGATAAGATGATGTTCTTTTTAGGTTTATGCTTTATCTTTCTTAGCTGCCCTTTCTTTTAAAATGTGAGAAAAACTGGCATATTTGATGAACACTGTTACTCTCAGTGCTTAGCACATCTTGCATATAGTAAGTGCTCAATAAATCTACTGCCTTTTTTTTTTTTTTTTAGATTTTATTTATTTATTTGACAGAGATAGACAGAAGAGCACAAGCAGAGGGAGTGGCAGAGGGAGAGGGAGAAGCAGGCTCTGCACTGAGCAGGGAACCCGATGCGGGACTCGATCCCAGGACCCTGAGATCATGACCTGAGCCGAAGGCAGACGCTTAACCATCTGAGCCACCCAGGCGCCCCAAATCTACTGCCTTTGTAGACAAAGGAGAAATTAACAGAATCAGTAAAGGGCATACAGAATTAAGAATTGAAAAAAAAATTCTATTGTTATTTTATATGTAAGATTGTTTAGGTAAATACAATATACATTAATTATCTACAATTTAAAAAATGAAGATAAGTAAAAAAATAAAACCATTTGTTACCTTATATCCTAAACACATATTGGACACCATTGTTAACAGTTACATGTCTTTCATGGGTTTTTCAGTTCCTCTGTGTGGGAGTTGTCACATGCCATTAGAAAGTATGTTGTTATCCATATGTTGTGTGTGTGTGTGCATGTGTGTTTGTACAAACATGTGTGTGTCACTCTACACTATATTTAATCATTTAGATTGTTTCTCATATCTTCTATTGAAAAAGGCACTGCAATGAACATCTTTGTATATGATTCTTGATGTCCTTCCCTGATTATTTTTGTGCCACTTTCTGAGTGATTTCCTTGACATTATCACCCAACACATGTATAATTTTTATTTTTTAATTTCCCAGAACTCTTTCTTATTTTCTATGTCTTATATATAGCATCTTCTTCATATTTCTTAGTTGAAATACGTATTTTGACTTCTGCTAAAAATGATATGTGTTGCTAGTGATGTGAGGTTTTGATTTTTTTCTCAAAACTTTATTTCCTCATACTTCTTTCCTTTGTCTTCTTTGTTTTGAGCTCCAGCTTATAGAAGATTCTCTCCTCTAAGTATCTGCTGATATTTGGATTATTTTTCATATTGAGAAATCAGTAAGTGCTTTCTAGTTAGCTATGGTTCAGTGGTGGTTGGTATTTGTCAACCAGTGCAACTCATTAGAGTATGAAGGGAGAGAACTAAAATCTTTTTCCTTGGAAGTATTCCATTTTGCAAAAACAAACAAACAAACAAAACTCCTCCACATCTCCAGCTTGGGCTCAATAAATCTGGCTGCCAGAAACTTGAGAGCTAAATAGCAGAGGGATATTCTGGATAACATGAATCTCACATTTCAGCAAGTAGAAATGCATTTCTGTTGATGATTAAGCCTCTCCCAGTCTCTCTCTATGGCTTGTGTCTCTGCATCAAGACCAACATTGGGAAGATAGTGCAGTCAAAAGACTAACTGTTGCTCATTTATCCTTCAACCATCACATATCCCTGCCTCTAATTCCTGAGAATCCATGGGCTAATTCTGGGTTAATCCACATTTTTTTCTTAAAACTACATTTTTTTATTTCTGATTTTCTACCCTCCATTAAGAAAAGTAACAGTGATACAGCTGCTAAAAATCTTCTAAATATGTATTGACTGTTCTCATGTGCAAATATCTTCTTTCTCGTTCTTTTAGTAGTCAGGTGTTTTAATTAAAAAGAAAAAAAAAGATGAGTTATCTACTATTGTTTTAGTAAATGTTTGGGTGATGGATGCATAAATTGAATAAAATATGTTAAGCTTCATTTTTTAAAATTCTCTGATGATAAAATTCAATTGCACATGCATTAATGCACAGTAGGCTTACATTCTAAGTTAAATAAGAATGTTTTATTTGAGATAAACTTCATCTTGCATCCATAATTTTCAAATATTGAATTGCAGTCAAATAAAGGGTCATTTCTATTCAGAGATTTATAGTTTAGCAGATGCCCCAACATTTATATCTCTCTGGTTTCCACTCTGTATTAATTAAAAGTCTCATTTCTTCTGTCCTTGGCCATAGACCACTGATCTGAACAATTACTCCAGGCAGAATCTGTTGCTAGCTCCAGCTCAGGTGAATAATAAAATAGAAATATATTGCATTTAATTTTGAAGCCTGCCAGTGCTTTCATATGAGAAATATATAATATTTTTTGTATTTTCATTGTTGATTGCAGAAAATAAACACTTTTCCCAAATAATTTTATGCTATACAGTATTCTAAGATATTTATACATATCTAATGTGACTATCACAACACTTCAAGGAAATCAGCATTACATCTCATTTATTATGGGAGCCATTTGATAGATGAAGTAATTGAGGCTTAGAAAAGTTAGTAACTTGATTGAATATACATGAATAACGTTAATAATAACAGTTAAAATATTCTAAATGTTTAACCTGAGCCAGTTATAATAATAATTGCTTTTCATTTACTAGCACATTTAATCTCCATAAAATTCCATAGTAATAGATAGTATTATACCCATTTAAGCAAATGAGAAAACTATAATTAGAAAAGTTTTGAAAAGCAAAATAAAACATAGCCAACATCATGAAACTTAGTGGTAGAAGTGGGGTTCAAGATGAGAAGAGTCTGATTCTAGAACATAAGCTTCTCCCACAACCATCGTATAGCTTCTTATCTGTGGATTCCTGTTCACTATAAGGATATTATTGAAAATGTGAATTGATATAATTTTGAATTTAAAGCAGTGATTGAAGTCCTATATATTGTCTGAGACCTAGCATCTTGGATCTCTTCTCTCGTTTGGTGATAAATCCAGTATCAAATTTAAATCAAAGACACAGACTTTTGAAAAGGCAAGTTTACTATCTAGGATTTCATCTGGCAGAAGACACTTCAAGAGGAGTCTTTTTTTTTTTCCCCCCAACTGTGCTTCACACCTTTAATATCGTTCAAGAACATTCATTCAGTGTTGACACCATTCACAGTTGTGCAAATGACATTATCAGATTGTCAGGCAAATTGAAGCGATTATCTCATGAGTCTTAAGCAATGCGCACATTGACATATATTTGCCTTTTGATAACAAGGAGTGATCTGTCAGCTGAAAAGCAGGCCTATCATTGAAATGCTTCTTAGATATTTATTTCATTTCCAGGCGAATGACAACTTTGGCAATAAACAGTGATATTCTTTCACTTAAGGTGAGTTTTAGGATTAGAGAACTGAGTTGTACTGGCAGCTTGGCATATATTAGCATATGAAAACACTCAGCATTTTGTCTCTTGGTAAGAGCAGTAATTAATCATTGACAAACAAATTGTAATTCTTATTATGCATAATAGGGAAGAAATAATGCCTCAGCTTCACACAGACTGGGTTTCAGTGTGGGGTGCGGAGCTAAGAACTGCACAGTGAGAAATCCTGTAAGAGTATCTGAACATAAAGATCACTCATGGTATGATGCATTTCTCAGAAGGAGAGAACAGAGCAGAGCAAACCATGGTGGGAGGTAATGAGAGAGAGAGAGAGAGAGAGATAGCACAAGTGAGAGAGGCAGAGGGAGAGACAACCTCAACAGACTCCACACTGATCACAGAGCCTGACGTGGAGCTTGATCTCAGGATGCTGAAATCAAGACCTGAGCTGAAATCAACAGTCAGATGCTTAACCAACTGCACTACCCAGATGCATTGATTGCAAATTGTACCCGAGGTTTCCCACTGCAATTTTTAATATTGTGTTTATAGAAGTATAACAGATTAAGATTTGTTTGGACATCTTCAGTATTATCAAATGGTTCTACAAACTTTCTTATTTGGCAATAGGAAATCTTTTTTAATTTTTTTAAAAACTTACTTTAGAGAGACACGGTGGGGGGAGGGGTAGAGGGAGAGAATCTTCAAGCAGACTCCATGCTGAGCATGGAGCCCAACACAGGGCTTAATCCTGTGACCGAGGAGATCATGACCTGAGCTGAAACCAAGAGTCCGATGCTCAACTGAATGAGCCACCAACGTGCCACTTAAGGTTTTTTTATTAGCAACAGAGTATATTTGATTTTCAGTAATGGATATTTCTGGCCAGAAACTAGGATATAAGTTAGAATTCATATTTGGATTTTGATGTTTCTTTATAAAGTAATTTATATACTCTACTAAATTTTACTTGAGTGATCTTCACAAATTTGTACATATAACAACTCCAACTCTTTTTTAGTTAGCATTTCAAATATGATCTCCCTTCTTTGGGATGTTCAATCTTACACTCTTCTAAAAAAAAAAAAAAAGTCGATAGGGGTGTGTTCTACTCATTTGGAATGGTATGATTTTTAATAAATGTATCAATAAATTAATGACCTCTTTTTGTCGGTTTTTAAAAATTCTATTTAGTTAACCTATAGTTTACTATTAGTGTCGGGTTGGATTCAGTGATTCATCAGTTTCATATAACACCTAGTGCTGATAACATCAAGGGCCTTCCTTAATGCCCATCAGCAGTTACCCCATCTCTCCACCCACCTCCCTTCCAGCAACCCTCAGATGGTTCCCTTTAGTTTAGGTTCTCTTATGGGTTGACCCTGTTTTTATCTTATTTTACTTCTCCTTCCCTTTCCCTCCTATGTTCATTTGTTTTGTTTCTTAAATTCCACATATGAGTGAAATCATATAGTGTTCATCTTTTTCTGACTTACTTATTTTGTTTAGCATAATACCCTCTAGTTCCATCCACCTCATTGCAAATGGCTGACTAATATCCCTTTGTGTGTGTGTGTATTGATATACATATCATGTCTTCTTTATCTGTTCATCTGTTGAAGGACATCTGGGCTCTTTCCATATTTTGGCTATTATGGACATTGCTTCTATAAACATTAGGGTGCATGTGCCCCTTAAAATCACTGTTTTTGTGTCCTCTGGATAACTGCCTACAAGTACAATCACTAGGTCATAGGGTAGTTCTATTTTTAGCTTTTTGAGGAACCTCCATACTCTTTTCCACAGTGGCTGCACCAGTTTGCATTCCCACCAACAGTATAAGAGGGTTCCCCTTTCTCTGCATCCCCGCCAACATCTGTTGTTTCCTGAGTTGTTCATTTTAGCCATTCTGACTGGTGTGAGATGGTATCTCCTTGTGGTTTGGATTTGTATTTCCCTGATGCTGAGTGATGTTGAGCATTTTTTCATGTGTGTGTTAGCCATTTGTATGTCTTCTTTGGAAAAATGGCTGTTCATGTCTTCTGCCCATTTCTTGACTGGATTTTTGAGGTTCTTTTTGGGTGTTGAGTTTGGTAAGTTCTGTATAGATTTTGGATACCAGCCCTTTATCTGATGTCATTTGCAAATACCTTCTCCCATTCCATAGCTTGCCTTTTAGATTTGTTGACTGTTTCCTTTGCTGTGCAAAAGCTTTTTATCTTGATGAAGTCTCAATAGTTCATTTTTGCCCTTGCTTCCCTTGCCTTTGGCGATGTTGCTAGGAAGAAGTTGTTCCGGCTGAGGTCGAAGAGGTTGCTGCATGTGTTCTCCTCAAGGATTATGATGGATTACTGTCTCACATTGAGGTCTTTCATCCATTTTGAATTTATTTTTGTGTATGGTGAAAGAAAATGGTCCAGTTTCATCCTTACTCATGTGGCTGTCCAGTTTTCTCAACACCATTTGTTGAAAAGACTCTTTTTTTCCATTGGATATTCTTTCTTGATTTGTCAAAGATGAGTTGACCATAGAGTTGAGAGTCCATTTCTGGGTTTTCTATTCTGTTCCATTGATCCATGTATCTGTTTTTGTGCCAGTACTATACCATCTTGATGATGACAGCTTTGAAATAGAGCTTGAAGTCTGGATTCTGATGCTACCTGCTTTGGTTCTCTTTTTCCACATTTCTTTGGGTATTTGGGGTCTTTTGTGGTTCCATACAAATTTTAGAATTGTTTGTTCCAGCTCTGTGAAAAATGCTGGTGGTATTTTGATAGGGATTGAATTGAATGTGTAGATTGCTTTGGGTAGCATAGACATTTTAACAATATTTGTTCTTTCATAATGACTTGCTCTTGATAAAAACTTAGTATCTGGTTGGCAGTAGTATATTGGCAAAAACTTTTCACACTGCTTTCTTCTGACCAAAATGATGGGCGATTGCACCATCAAATTATGGCAGTACCCCATGGTATTATATTCCTACTCATGCATAAACCACTGCATAATCATGTTTTAAAATGACATGATTTTTTTACATGCTTTGAGAAATAAAGCTTAGCTTGTTATAGAAGGCAGTTGTAAGAAATAGCCCAGGCATTAGACTGTTCTAGAAGATGAAATACAGAAGCTTGCTTTGAAATTTTGCAAATATTCTATTCCATAGAGACTAGGCATTAATTAGGAAAGAGGAAGACTTACTTTTTTGTGTATTTAGAAAAGAAAGAAGACTCAGATAATATAGCTATGTTAAGATATACATATTTTATCTCTTGTCTATTTCATTAGCTTCATGAAGATGTAATTGACATAAAATAAAATTCACCAAGTATAAATGTAGATTTGAATGAGTTTTAACAAATTAACCAATGTAGTCACAATCGTGATAATAAACATTTCCAGCACCCCAAAATTCCATCTTACCAATTTGCACCCATTCTCATACTCCAACATTCTGCCCTTGGAAAACACTAAATTGCTCTCTGTCATTTCTAGAATTTCATACAAATGGATGCATGTAGTATATAGTCTTTTGTGCCTGAATGATTTGAAATAGCATAACACATTTAAAATCCATTCAATTTTTTGTATGCATTAGTAGTTCATTATTTCATTACTGAGTGATATTCTACTATATGAGTATATACTGTAAATTTTTTATGTATTCATCTATTGATGGGCATGTGAGTTTTATATGATTTAGGGCTATTATGAATAAAGCTTCTATGAACAGTTATTTACATACATCACACAAAGTCTTTGTGTGACATATATTTATGTTTCTTGGATAAAGACCTAGGGTGTGGCATTGCTGAATCATATGGAAGGTATATTTGAATTTTATCAGGAAACTGCCCCCCCAAAATTTTTTTCCCCAAAGTGGCTGCATTGTTTTGACTTCATACTAGGAATGTGTGAGTGTTTTAGTTGTTTTCCATTCTGGGCAACATTAATTATTGTCAGAATTTTTAGCAACTATTTTAATTTTACCTTTTATATATTTTGTTGTGGTTTCAAAGTACAGTTGCTTGATGACAGTGATGTGCAACATTTTATGTGCTCACATGTCATTCAGCCATTTCCCTGATAAAGCTTCTGTTTTCCTCGATTATCTTTATTAGTTTTCTATTCTCTCTTTATTATTTCCTTTCTTCTCATTTAGGTTTAGTTTTTAGTTTTTTTTAAGATTTTGTTTGTTTATTTGTGAGGGAGAGAAAGAGAGAAAGAGGGAGAGAGGGAGAGAGAGAGCAAGCATGAGCCGGGGGGGGGGCAGAGGGAGAGGGAGAAACGGACTCTCTGCTGAGCAAGGAGCCCACCACGGGCTCTATCCCAGTACCCTCGGATCATGACCTGAGCCAAAGACAGATACTTAACTGACTGAGCCAACCAGGCACCCCTAGTTTTTACTTTTTATCCATTTCTTAAGTTGGGACTTTAGATGATTGATTTGAGATCTTTCTTTTTACTTAGTATCGACACCTTAACTGTGACTTTCACTCTAAACACTGCTCTAGTTACATCCCATGTTGTTTCATTTTTATTTATCTTTATTTTTATTTATTTTAAAGTGTTTTTTAAATTATTATTTTTTCACCCATTGGTTAATTTGGAATATTTCTCCTAAAGAAATATACCAAATATGTGGTAATTAATTAATTTCCAAATTTTTTTCTCATATTGACTTTTAATTTCATTCTCTTATGGCCCAGAAACATACTGTGTAATAATAGCTGAATGTATTGAAGTTGGTTTTTCAGTTTTGCATATGGTCTATCCTTGAGAAAAGGTATGATCTGTTGTTTTGTGGAGTAGTCTACAGATGTTAGGTCCATTATATTCCAACTTATATATAGGTTTATATTATAGTCAAGTCTTGATAACTTGTTGATCTTCTCTCTAGTTGTTATATACATTATTGGAAGTGTGGTGTTGAAGTCTTCAACTATTACTGTTGAATTGCCTCTTTATCCTTTTATTTCTGTCAGTTTTGTCTCATGTATTATGGTGCACTTTTATTAGGTACATATTTATTTATAATTCTTAATATTACTGATGAGTTGATTCCTTTATCCTTATAAAATGTGTCCGTCATCTCTATTAATCATAAAAAAAACATTAAAATCTGTTTGTTTGTTTTTGGTGGCGAAACAAGAAAGGAATTCATTTCAGTGAGGCCAGCACTGAGAAGACAGCAGACTGATGTCTCAAAGACTGTCTCCAAAGTTCTGAAAATACTTCCTTGTTTACATAAGGAAAATGTGGGACAAGGGTCAGTGAGTTTGTGCAAGTGGGCAGTGAAGGTCAGTTCGATCATTTTCTTAGGGTCTTGCTGGTTTAGGGCAGTCTTTATTGCTTGAGGGGGTAGTTTCAGTTCCCGTCAGGGGATGCTTAACTCTTTTGCCTGAGTTAAGAGATGAGCTGGGGAGAACTCTATCAGTTAGAAAGATGGGGTCAGATGGAGTTCATTTAAGTCCTCTCTCAAATCCCCACTGTCAAAAATTAGTTCATCCACTCCAGCTTTCTTGTGGTTGTTTGCATGATGTATCTTTTTCCACCCTTTTATTTCAATATTTATAACTTTGAATTTAAAGTTGATCTTCTGTAGACATCATACAGTTGGATTATGGTTTTTATCTAGTCTGACAGTCTCTGACTTTTCATTAGATGCTTTATCTGTTTCATTTAATGCTAATATTGATATAGTTAGGTTTGTATCTACTATTTTATTCTTGTTTTCTACATGTTTCATATATTTGTTGATCACCCTTTGCTCTTTTACTGCATTTTTTGGTATTAAATGAATATTTTCTAGGGTATTTTTTTTTTTAATTCTTCAATGATGTTTCACTCTCTTTATTATTTTCTTATAGCTGCTTTAAGAGTAATCTTGATCATATACATGCTAATTTATGAGAACATACATCCTGAATTCCAGTGAGTTATAGAAACATTATTCCTATAGAGCTCTAGCCCTTATTTTTCCTTTTGTTCGATTATTTTTTTACAGATTACATGTATATATGTCAAAAACAAAATAATGCACTGTTATAATTATTAGCTTCTATAATTTTATGTCTTTAAAAGAAGCTAAAAGAAGAAAGTAGAGCAAATATATGTTTACAGTGTTTTTAATATTAACCTTCTCGTTCACCATTTAGCATTCTCTTCCTTTATTCTTGCAGAATTGATTTACTTCTGATGTATTATAATTTGGGGACACTTACTTTCCAGCCTAAAAAATATTTTTAAGGCAGACTTGTTAGAAAAGAAATCACTTTTCATGTTTATTTGGGAAAACTTTTGTTTTGCACTCAGCTTTGAAAGATAGTTTTTCTGGGTATAAGATTCTTGGTTGACTACTGTCTTCTGGCCTCCATTCTTTTTATTGAGATGGCAGCTGTTAAGGTTATTGTGTCCCTTCATATTGATGAATCATTTTTTTCTCCTTTCAAATTTTTCTCTGTCTTTGGCTTTCAACATTTTTACTATGATCCTTTTATGTGTGAATCTCTTTGCATTTATCTGGTTTGGAGGTTTCTGACTTTCTGAGGTGTATAGATTAATGTTTTTCATCAGCTTAAAAACTTTTAACTATTATTTCTTCAAATATTTCCTCCACTTCTTTCTCTTCCCTCCTTGTACTCCCATTATGGTATCATAATGGTATCATGGTATTCTTAATTGTATCTCACATTTCTCCTTAGCTCTTTAATTTCTTGTCTTTCATTTCCCTCTATTTTTCAGATTCCATAAACTACATCAACCTATCTAAGATTTCCTGTTCTTTTTTATTTTTATTTATTTTTTTGACACAGAGAGAGACAGTGAGAGAGGGGACACAAGCAGGGGGTTGGGAGAGGGAGAAGCAGGCTTCCTGTGGAGCAGGGAGCCCGATGTGGGGCTCGATCCCAGGACCCCAGCATCATGACCTGAGCCGAAGCCAGACACTTAACGACTAAGCCACCCCGGTGCCCTAAGATTTCCTATTCTTAACCAGTTCAAATCTAATCTTGAGCTCCTCTAGTGGATTTTTCATTTCAGTTATTCTACTTTTCAACTCCATAATTTCCATTTATGGAAATCTTAAACAAAACTTTGTTATTCTTTGCTGAAGATATATTGTTATTTTGCCTTTCTTTAGTTCTTTAATGGTTTCCTTAAGTAATTTGAACATATTTATAATGGCTGCTTTAATGTTTTCATTAAATTCAACAACTGCATTCTCCCCCAGGATAATTTTTCTGTGTATAGGTCACATTTTCTTATTGTTTTGCATGTCAACACTTCATGATGAAAGCTAAACATTTTAGATAATTTATCCAGCAAATTTGGATGATTTGAATCCCTTCTCTGCTAAGGCTTGTTGTTGTTTTTGCGTTTTGTTTTATTTAGTGACTGGCTAGACCGTTTTATATTTCCTTTGCAATTAGAAACTTTTGATGTTGCTCCTCAGATGGTGCTTTTTGGGGCATGTGCACAATCACTGGGATTATAGGGGTTTCAGCAAGCCTTTTTTTCACTGACTCTTTTCCTGATCCAACTTGCTGGCAGTCCCCACTAATTACTGCTCATTATTTTTTAGTACTGAATAATATTCCGTTTTCTGGATGTACCACCTTTTATTCTTTCACCTACTGAAGGACAGTTTGGTTGCTTCCAAGGTTAAGCAATTATGAATAAAGCTACTATAAACATCAGTGAGGGGGGGGTGGGTGGGGTTTGGTGGGGGGAGAGACTTTTTCAACACCTTTGGCTAAATACTAAGGAGCATGATTTCTAGGTCATACAGTATGGGCATGTTTTCTTTTGTAAGAAATCACGAAACTGTCTTGAAAGGTACCTGTACCATTTTACATTCCCACTAGTGATGTATGAGAGTTCCTGTTGTTTCCCATTGTGTCTAGCACTTTGTTCTGGATTTAGGCCATTTTAATAGATATGTAGAGGTAGTTCCTTGTTTTTTTATTTATTTGTATTTCCCTACTGGCATATGATGTGAAGTTCTTCTCATAAGCTTATTTGTCACCTGTGTATGTCCTCTGATGAGGTGTTAAAGTCTTTGGACCATTTTTTTAATTGGGTTTTTTTGTTTTCTTATTGTTGAGTTTTAAGAGTTATTTGCATATTTTACATAACATTTCTTTATCACATGTGTCTTTGCAGATATTTTTCCCACTTTATGGCATGTCTTCTAATTCTCTCTCTCTCTTTTTTAAAAGATTTTATTTACTTGAGAGAGAGCGAGTGAGAGAGAGCTGGGGCAGAGGGGCAGAGGGAGAAGCAGACTTTCTGCTGAGGAGGGACCCCATGTAGGGCTCAATCCCAGGACCCCGGGATCATGACTCTAGTCATGACCAACTGAGCCACCTAGGTGCCCCTCTAATTCTCTTCACATTGTTTTTTTGCAGAGCAGAATTTTTCACTTTTTTTTTTTTTTAAAGATTTTATTTATTTATTTGACAGAGACATAGCGAGAGAGGGAACACTCTGGGACCATGACCCGAGCCGAAGGCAGACGCTTAACGACTGAGCCACCCAGGCTCCCCCAGAATTTTTCACGTTTAATGAAGTCTACTTTAACTATTATTTTATGCATCATGTCTTTGATATTTTATCTAAAAAGACATTACCATTATGCAAGGTCATGTGGGTTTTCCCCTTTTTTCTTCTAGGAGTTTTAAAGTTTCGCATTTTGTTAGGTCTGTGATTCATTTTGAGCTATATTTTGTTAAGGGACTAAGGTCTTTTTCTCAGATCATTTTGTTTTGTTTTGTTTTGTTTTTTGCCTGTGGATATCATTTGTTCCAGCACCATCTGTTGAAGAGATGACCTTTGTTCCATTCTAGTGTCTTTGCTCCTTTATAAAAAATCAATTGACTGTATTTGTGAGGGTTTATTTCTGGGCTCTCTATTATGTTCTATAGATCTGTCTGTTCTTTGGCCAATACCACACAGCCTCAGTTACTGTTGCTTTATAATGAGTTTTGAAGTCAGATAACATCAGACCTCCAAATTTGTTCTTCTCCTTCAATATAGTGTTGACTATTGTGGGTCTTTTTTCTCTACATATAGACTTTGGAATTTGTTTGTCAGTATCCATAAAATAAGTTGCTAGGATTTTGATTGGGATTTCATTCAATATTGGTCAGTGATAATGGTTTTTTATTGGTGTATTTTGGTAGGATGAAGAAGTACTGCTGTAGTTTCTGGTTTGCAGAGAAGTTTAATTATAAATGGGTGTTTTCATTGATCAGTATTCCTAGTATAACCATATCTTCCTCCTAATTTTTATGCCTGGTAATTTTTGTTTGGTATCAGATGTTTTAAATTTTATGTTATTGGTTACAGGATTTTGTTGTATTCTTTTAATGATTATCAGCTTTTATTTGTGGGATATAATCAACTTTAGACCAATTTGAGGCTTTAAAATTTTGCTTTAGTCTCTGTTATTGCAGTTTCAGAGAGCCTTCATTTTGGCATTTCTTTAGTCCCACTATGAAGGTAATACCATTCTGGTGAATCTAACAAATGCCTCATTTTCTTTTCTTTTTTTAAGATTTATTTATTTTATTTGAGAGAGAGATCAGGGGGAGGGGTAAGGGGAGAGAGAGAATCCCAAGCAGACTCCACACGGAGTGTAGAGTCTGACAGGGAGCTCAATCTCACACCCTGAGATCACAACCCTGAGGTCACAACCTGAGCCAAAACGAAGAGTTGGATGCTTAACTGACTGCACTACCCAGGCACCCCACAAATGCTTCATTTTCTAAGAGGCCTTACCACTTTGGCTTCTAGGATCACCAACTATTGCCAAACTTGTGTGAGTTCTGATGATGCATGGTCTATCGCTTTGCAGTGGTTCTTTCTTTGGCCCTGGGTAATTTCTTCTTATGCAACTATGGAGATCAGTGTCCAACCAGAATTTTAAATTTTAAGAGTGCCCTACCTATGCAATTTTTTTTTTTTTTTTGGAAGTGCCACCTGAGCATTCTAGTTGCTTCAGCCTCCCCAAATTCTAATCTCTGCATCCTCTACTCAGTAAGCTCATCAGACTCTGTTTGCACCCTCCCTTTCTCTGTGGCCTGAAAATTTCTTCCAGGCCATTAACTGAGGTAAACATTAGGCTTACCTAAATTTAATTCCTTTGTTTAGGCTTGCAGTGTTTCTTTGACCTTTGTCTAATGTCTAAATATTTGCCTTCAATATGTTTTGTTGAGTTATCTAGTTGCTCATCGCAGGAATCAAACCTATAGAAAAATTTTTCTTGGATATGAGCAGATGTGTCTTTCCTGTCTAAATCTACATTAGTAAAGAAAAATTTCATACTCGAAAATTATATATCTGTAAGTAAAAATTATACAATGTGGCCAATTTACTTAATTTCTTTGGGTTCAGTTTGCATTCTCCTTTGCCAAAAACTCTTTGTCCTTTATTTAAATTTTCATCTGTGAATGGCTTAAATGCCTTGCAGTATATTCTTAATAAACATCGAGTGAATGAAAACTGAATGATGAATGATTATACCGTCTTTCATAGAGAATGGGGAAATCAGTGGCATATGTTGCTTGTGATAATAGAAATATCAGAACACTCTCCTGATGGAGAGATTATTTTTTTTTAATTTCTCTGAAATATAAAATTTACTAGCTTCTTGGGATGGAGGTGAATGCTAAATTGTGAACAAGTGAGACTCCTGCTTAGTGTACTTCCCTTCCTTAAAGAAATGCCCATTAAGGGGCACCTGGCTGGCTCAGTCAGAAGAGCATGCAACTCTTGATCTTGGGCTTGTGAGTTCTAGCCCCGTGTTGGGTGTAGAGATTACTTAAATAAATAAATTTTTAAAAATAGAGGAAATACCCATTAAGCACAGGGAAAATATTAGACCACACTCTCTTCCAGCTTGACCATTTCCCAGGTGCTAGGATCTCGGTTATAGTGGAGAAGTTCATCTGATGACTTGAATTATAATCTTAGTATCATCCTTAAATAACTAAACATATGATTTTGGAGAAGGCACTCCCAACTACTTGGGTCTAAGTTTACATCCATATAAAATGATGTAGTTGGACTAAATAAAGTACCTGCTCACTTTTGTCAAAACTATTTGTCACCATGTTTCCTTTCTCATTCATCCATTCGCTCATTCTCATTAGATACACTTGACAGAGAGGGTTGCCTGATACTGTTTTTTTTCATAACCCACCTTAGTGAGAATATAAAAAAAGAAATGACTCAAAGAGAGGAAATAACACAAATATCAATAATATAAAATGCAATATAATTTTATTGCATTTGCTATGACTTTTCAGAGCTAAGTTAAAGCTAGCAGAAAATTCTTTGTCTGGTCATTAGTTCAGTGTTCCATAGAATAAAGTACTTCTGGAACTACAAAAGTGGGCTGTATCATTTGATTTGAGAGAACTGAATATAAATTTACTAACATGTTACTCAATACAAATTTTACATTTGTTTCTATAACTTGTATAATTAAGGATATGAAAATTACATTTAACATTCTGTTTGTCTCATTGAATATGTTACTTTTAAAGTTTATCCCTTAAATTGTTCCCAGGGCTGTCTTTGTATTTTGAGAAGAGTTAATATGTAGTAGCACCATAAGTAAGTTTGTAGTATGTAATAGCAATGAGATATGCCATATTCATATAATCTGTTTTATAATTAGCACTCTTTGATTTATATATTACATTTTATTGTAAGATAGGACAAAATTATGAAGGAACTATAATTCCAGATATTTGTGTTTCACAATTATAGAATAAAAGTATTATAATTTCTAACACTATTGGGTTATTGGTGGTGAAAGAATGTGCTGAGGTATCTTTTTTTCTTAACATTGTGTTTGCAAAGAGAAAATTTAGTTAAATATTGTGGTTTTGGTTAAAAATTATTCAAACAGGGGTGCCTGGCTGGCTCAGTTGGTGGAGCTTGGGACTCTTGATCTTGGGGTTATGGGTTTGAGACCCACATTGGGTGTAGAGATTACTTAAAAATAAAATCTTTAGCGGTGCCTGTGTGGCTCAGTCAGTTAAGCGTCTGCCTTTGGCTCAGGTCATGATCTCAGGGTCCTAGGATCGAGCCCTGGGGAGTCTGCTTCTCCCTCTACGCCCCCCACCTCCTGCTCTGTGTACTCTCTCTCTCTCTCAAATAAATAAAATCTTTTAAAAAATAAAATAAAAAAATTTTAAAACAAATAAATAAAAATTATTCAAATTAACCATTTATTTACTCAAAAATAATAAGCATCAAGCACTGTCCAGGACCTGGACACATAATAGCAAATGAGCTAGACACAGTATCATCCCTTACAGAACTTGCCCTCTCCTTGGGAAGATAGTAGACAAATAACATATAAGTAAAGATACAAAATTGACAGCCATGTAAACTTCAAGAATTATCAGGGTAATACCAAAGGATGTATCTGGGCTGAAGGATGGAGCTAGTGTGTTAAGGGAATAGTGTTCTATAGATCATCCACAAATCTTTTAATGCTACATGTCTCCCAGCAGTATACCCTCTTCACACTTCTCCAGTATATGCTTCTGCCTACTATACATCTCCATCTGGGTATGCTACAGAAGCTTTAAATGCATCATGTGTACAATCAAATCCAATTTTTTTAAAAAGATTTTATTTATTCATTAGAGACACAGAGATACAGAGAGAGAGAGAGAGAGCATGAGCAGGGAGAGAGGCAGAGGGAGAGGGAGAAGCAGGCTCCTCGCTGAGCCAGGAACCCGATGAGGGGCTCAATCCCAGGACCCTGGGATCATGACATGAGCCGAAGGCAGACGCTTAACCATCTGAGCCCCCCAGGCACACCTCAGATCCAGTTTTTAATGCTTACATTTTCTAAGTTTAACCATTTTCCAACTTTCACGGCTTACTCCTACTGATTTACCACAAAAATCTCTTAAGCATACTCCCTTTCTCCAGCTCCTCTGTGGATACCCCAGTTATGCATTTACTTTGGGATACTTGGTGAATGTCAGGTTTTATGCCATATGCTTTACAAGTTATACATAAATAATCTTTACCCCAAGATAGTTACTGTTAAATCATTGGCCTTTGGACTCTAGAGCTTGCTTTTTATTTTTATTTATTGTTTTTAAGATTTTATTTGTTTGAGAGAGTGAGAACAAGAGTGAGAGAGAGAGCATGAGCAGGGCAGAAGGGCAGAGGGAGAGGGAGAAGCAGACTTCCCGCTGAGCAGGGAGCCCCATGTGGGACTCGATCCCAGGACCCAGGGATCATGACCTGAACCAAAGGCAGACACTTAACCAACTGAGTCACGCAGGTGCCCTAGAGCTTGCTTTTTAAACCACTATTCCCTTACATCCTCTATTCTGAACTGATTGACATCCCTGAAATGTGGTTCTGTCAGGCCCAGCACTGCTAGATCACCAGTTCTCCCTCTAACACAAAATTCTTTGAGATTCTCTAGCATAGATATCAGCAGTGCAGAAACCTGGGTAGTTGAGGAAAATGTGTGTATGTATATGATACACTTACATTATAGTATAGCATATTACAATATATTATAGTATATTAAAATGTTTATAGAACTTGTATATGTATATATGTATGTGTATATATCATGTATATGTATAAGTATGAATATATTTTAATTATATTTATAATATATCATAAGTATATAAATATAATATATACTTAATTATATTAATTATATTATAATATATATAATTGGTGATCTACTGTGTGTGTATGTGTATGAGTGAATTTGGCCTCACCCTGAATCTGCAGAATCATAAATTCTCAGAGTGAAAACTAGAAATCTGTATTTTTTGAAATGTTGCAGGCAATTCTGATGATCAGCCAGCAATGGTGAGCTATGGTTTCCAGATTCTCTGAGCTTCTTACTGTGTCATTTCTACCCAAAATGCTGCCACAAACTCCACGCCTTACCTTTCAACAAATATTCCAGTGTCATTGAAAAATATTCCTCAAACACACCATCTTCTCCTATGACTCCACAATACTTAAAAATCACACTTCTGTGAAACAACACCCATCTTTTCATTAAATTGGCAAGTTCTTTTCCTAACTTTCAATCCAAATGTTTGTACACTCCAACGGGAAGATTTCTCTTTTTCTCTGTGTTTGGTTCCAAAGTTCCTTTCCTGTTCTGTCCTATGTGAAAGGATTTGCTTTAACAATTATTGTAAGGCCTCTGTTCCCCGCTGAGGGACATATGAGAAGGAAAATGACATAGAACAGGGAATTATTGATTCTGGTGTGTACTCTAAGATTTGTTGTTCATATGTTTGTGATGATGGTGATGATGATCAGTAAACTGGAGCCAGTACTTTGTACATGTAGTTTAACAAATTAAACATGCTTACCACTAAAACAAGACTCAGATTGCAATAGAATTACAAATAAAATATAACCAGCGCCATCCAATCAAATATGACAAAGGAGGTCTCAGGAGAGGGCTTGTATGGTAAAACCAGGATTGATTTATCTGTTTATTTCCCTTTCTGCATGTGAGAAATTGTACACGACCCAGACCAATACAAAGCTAACAGGATGTAGTGAGTCTGGGGGAATTTAAGTAGAAAGTACAGAAGACAAAAAAACAGATGGAAGGATAAAACAATGTAATAGCGTGAATTCAAATTCCTGATACACACAGGGTGATTTCTATTCTCATTAATATTAATCATCACAACTGTGTAAGAGAGCAACTGTGTTCTCATTTTCAAGACAAGAGAACTGAGACCCCAAGAGATTGGTTAATAAAAACATGGATTCATGTTTATATCATTCCTTGCTGGCATAGCCAGGGTTCAAGTCTGTATTTAAATCACCATCATCTTTTTTGTTATATTCCATCATAATTTTCCTACTCAAAACACTCAGTTGAAAGCTGAATCTTCAGACATGAGTCAGACAAAAAACAATGAACAAAATATATGGGTAATTATTACAGAATGTTAGAATGTCATATAACACATATTAGGAGCATCACCATTTTGAAACTGCAAACTACTTTCTGTTTTTGAAGAAAAAACATCATGGCACAGATAGGAGAAAATGGGTTTGAAGATGGAGAAACTTAGGATGGAATTTTGGCTCTGTGTGTGTGTGTGTGTGCACGCGCATATGCGTGTGTGGATACATAAATATGATAGATAATAATATGTATTTCATAAATTAGTCATAAATCCTAGAGGCAATAGAGGGAAAATTCCCACAGTCATGATTATCTATAGATAAAGGACTTTAAAAAATGGTATTTTAATTTTTTTTCTACCTTCCATTCCATACAGGTGGTGGAAACTGGTCATCATAAATTAATATGACCAAAAATGCAGTGTTTATTTAGTTTGTCTTTGGGAATTGATTGAATGGTGGGATTATTCTGTTTTTGTAAAGGTTGTTCACTCTGAGATCACTGTGGAGACAGGAAGAACATCTAAGGGTAAACAGAGTTCCCAGCCCAACCCACTCTGATTATCTAGGGCAGTTTCTATTGAAGCAGATGTAGTTGCTTTCATTTTGGTGGGTAGGGAAGGAAGGTACCCTAGTTTGGCAGTCTTCCATTTCTGCTTCCTACGTCCTCTTCTGCTGTCTTGTCAAGTACTACTCTGTTTCATAGCATGTCTTAGAGATTACTGCAAAGGAAGATGTAACAAGAGAAAAATATTCTTCCCATGAAAATTATTTTATCCACAATTTGTTGGAATCCCATTTAATGTGTTCTTAAAAACAAAAACATAAAGACATAAAGATAGAAACAAAAAAAAGAAACAAAAGCATAAAGAAACAAACAGACCCATAAAGACAAAAAAAGTGGGCTGTCCTCCAGTTGCAACTACTGTGTTGCATATCTGCATAGATTTTCTTTAGAACACTTATCACATTCCTTAGTTCTTTCCTAGTAGTTAGGAATCAAGGAGTTATGTATAAAGTTGCAACTATCTTTCCTCTTAGAAGCTCAGCTTCTCCATTTTCAGAGAAATGTGATTTAAGAAGAAGAAAAATCAATAACTCAACTCCTTTCTGAGGGCTCTGTTTTGGCCCTTCAGTTCTTTGTCTCCATGGCATGCTGTGATATTATCTGTCTCGCTGCAAGATACCGAGTAAGAGAGCTGTCATTATGACATGTGCTGAAAAGGACTAGTTTATGCCTAAACCAGGGCTCCTCCTTGGTCTGTTCAAAAATATTTCACTTTCCCCCAGTGACTTTCTGTTACTATTTCTTTTGTTTGTTAAGATAAATAGGAAAGGGATAGGAAAAAAGGGGGGCAATAGGAGAAAACGACAGTTAAAACATAGGTAGAAGTTCACTGGATAAACAACAGACTGATTTCTTTCAATTAGAAAGCCTACATTTGTTAAGTCTCAATACTTGTGCTTGAACCTGGGCCTTTGGGATTCAGAAACTGGTTTTATTTAGTTATTTTTTAATCTTGTTTATTTAAGTTCTGCTTGATATGATAAAACCCTTAATCAGACAAATGCAACTCTTATTCTAGAAGTAAGATAGCCATACTTTATTTTCTTAGGTGATTTACTCTCCTACTTCCAGTAACAACCTGAGATGTTGGAATGTAGGACCAGTGTCTGATCTCCTTTTGTATTCCTCATCGAACCCATTTCTTATTATACCCTAAATATTTGTAAGTCTGAATTGAACATGGATTTAAAAATAAGCATAAGAGAGTGACGTGGGTGGCTCAGTTGGTTAAGTGTCTGCCTTCGGCTCAGGTCATGATTTCAGGGTCCTGGGATAGAGTTCTGCATGGGGCTCCCTGCTTAGCAAGGAGTCACCTTCTCCCTCTCCCTCTGCCCCTCTCCCCCGCTCTGTGCACTCTCTCTCTCTTATATAAATAAATAAGATCTTAAAAAAAAAAAAAAAGCACAGGCAAAGTCTTTAAAGAATGAAGGGGAACCTGGGTGGCTCAGTTGGTTAAGCAACTGCCTTTGGCTCACGTCATGATCCTGGAGTCCCAGGATCAAGTCCTACATCAGGCTCCCTGCTAACTTCTCCCCCTGACCCAACCACTCTCATGCACTCTCTCTCAAATAATAAATAAATCTTTTTAAAAAAAGAATGAATTGGGGCGCCTGGGTGGCTCAGTTGGTTAAGCAACTGCCTTCGGCTCAGGTCATGATCCTGGAGTCCAGGGATCGAGTCCCGCATCGGGCTCCCTGCTCAGCGGGGAGCCTGCTTCTCCCTCTGACCCTCCCTCCTCTCATGTACTCTCTCTCATTCTCGCTCTCTCAAATAAATAAATAAATCTTTAAAAAATAAAAATAAAAAAAGAATGAATCATTAAATTGGTGACAATAGATAGCAGATATCTCTCCTTTAATCGGAGCTAGCTTAGAAACAAGGAATCTGACATAGAGCATTTTGAAAGCAGTGAAAAAATCTAGTAAATCTGACTTTGTCTCTTTTTTGAGTATCCAACAAAGTCTTTGTGCTATACAATGATTGTCTTACAAAGACAGTTTTGTTTCTAGATTAGGAATAACTGGCAGTCTTCATATTCTCCATATCAGAGCTTCTTAAAACTTGGTCCAAAGATCACTTGAAAGAGCATTACCTGAGAAATTAATTAAATATACAGATTACTGGACTCTGAATAATAATCCTGGGGAGGCAGTGTCTGATTCTTGTAAACAAGCACGAGAAGCCTATTTTAACATCTATCTATCCTATAAAATCATAAGTAATGTTCAGTAAGCAATGGATTGGAAATTGGACTTTTAACTGTCCTGAAGTTAACTGATGAGTCTACTACTGATAGCAAAGTAATGGTGGCCTGGTTGACTTGGTTTGCTCTGTGGGAATCCATGTGGGCTTCTGGTCTGAGACAAAGTCCATGCAGACTTGCACCAAGAAGATTCATCTTCAAGGCTGGGTGGTAGGAAGGGTAGGCACATCAAAATTAGTTTTAATGTCCGGATTTGTCATAAATAGCTACACAAATTACTTTAACTCTGAGTCTCATTTTCTTTGACTATGTAGATATATTGAACTACTCTCACATTATAAAGAGTACTTACCACAATGTCTGATACCATGGAGATGCACAAAAAGTAGTTTATTCTATCAGATGGATGCTTTAATACTAGGCTGCCAAAATTCTGAGAAACCTGCATTCTAAATAACTTGGCTCACACCTCCTATCCCCCGAAAGAACATATTGTGTGTCAATCAGGAGTCAATCACAAAGTGTGGGAGATCTTGGGACTAGAATGACATCCTTACCCAGAGTTGACATTGAAGAGCACTTCTCCACAAAATGTTTAGCTATATCAGGGTGTGGGAACAACTCGGTTTTGGAGAATTGCCCATTTTATCCCTTTCTTGGAAATTGATAATGCCTACTTAGCTAGAAAAAAAGGTTTTGAGAAACATAAAGCAAGATAAGATTTTAATTTTGTTTAAGTGCACATTTTCCCAAATATAGTTGCTTATAGAGTCCTTTTGTTTTCAGATTAACAGTACTTCATAGGCTTAGTTTTCTGAAGAATACACTTTGGCAAATGCTAGTTTCTAAGTCCATGGAGAAAAATCTGCCTGCTTCACTTTCCCCAGCTACTCTCAGGCCTTTCCTTAAAAACAAATTAAAACAGTCATTTGAGCCATTTCTGAAAGTCAAACAGTAAAGAGATCACTTCCTTTTTTTCCTCCAATGTCATGATCTTGGCACCAGTTTCTAGTGATAAAACCCCAAGAGAAAAACATCAGCCTTCAAATGAGCTCATCACATGTGATGATACCTGGTTATTGTTAAAATCTCAACAGATATATAGTTTTGTTTTTTCTGAACTCCTGCAAGAATGTGAAAGTATCATTTCTAAAACATAACCTACGCTCTTAAGTCTGTGTTAATTGTTCCTTCCTAGACACAAAAGGTCTGAAGCAGAGGCACCCAGGGAGGAAAACATTATGAGAACAGTCAGATTAGATTTGTGAAGACAATTAAGCACAATTCTTTATGGCTTCTTATTCTTAGCTTTGAAATATTTCTTGCTGTTGAATCATTGGGATTCCTGTTAGCATTGCTGGGGAAAAAAAAGGGATATTTATTAAACAAACAAACAAGAACAAAGTAATAAATCTAGTTCTGTTCATTCTAAGCGGAAATAAATCCAGGGACTATAAAAGTTTGTGTTGTGTTAGGATTTTTACAGAAAATATCTTTAGCATTTCCTTTCCTGTAAATGTGTCTTTGCAGAGTGCTGTCAAATTTTAATTGTCCCCAGAGGACAGGTTATAGGTGATTAAATCAACTCTCCAGCAAAGAATACTTCAGAACATTTTTGAAAGCCCTCTAGTTTTTACATGACCTTTGAGAAAAGCACTTTGAAGTTGACATAGTTTGTGTTTATGTTGGTTTGTCTTTGGCAAAGAGGAATTAGCATCTGTCTCCATGAAGTTTGAGTTCAATAAACTCAGATGCACTTATCCATTTGCATTGTCCTCATACTGAGTGCCTCTTCAATTGGGAATTCCATTTTATTATTTCTGAGTTTCATCACTGGAGCTATAGAATGAAAGTGCATAGTTTATTTCACAGTCCTCAAGAATGACTTACATTCAGCTTGGAAACCAGGTTTCTCAAAATGCAACAGCTTAGTTATAAAAAAAATGGAATTAAAAAAAAAAGAGGGAGAGAGGGATAACATCGATGTTATTCCAGAAACTTTGGCAGTTTCTACTATAGGAGGACCTGAAAAGGCTTGGGAAATAATGCAGATTGACTCTTTTCCCAGCATTCTTCCCAGTTCCCCTTCTTTATCCTTTCTGAAAGCACTGATTCTCTGGTCATCCCCAAAAATGAGAATTCCTGTAATGGGAAGTCTTGAAGTCTGGAGCACTATCCTGCCTGTAAATACTGTCAAATATAGGACTTTGCACATAGCAGATTCTCAGAAGATGCTTATTAATTGTTTCAGGGAACCGGGTAGAATGTTGGATTTGATTTTGGAATAATCTATTCCATCTTTCCCACCATGTTTTTATAAAAATGAGTGAATCTTGAATCTGCCTAGATTTAAATTTTCTTTTCCACAAAAGAATTTTAATTAAAATTTGTTAAAATGCATTATAAATCTTTTGTCCCTTTAAACTAAGAATATTGAAATATGCGTTTTTCTTAAAAATTCATAAATAGGGGCGCCTGGGTGGCTCAGTCGTTAAGCGTCTGCCTTCGGCTCAGGTCATGATCCCAGGGTCTTGGGATCGAGTCCCACATCGGGCTCCCTGCTCGGCAGGAAGCCCGCTTCTCCCTCTCCCACTGCCCCTGCTTGTGTTCCTGCTCTCGCTATCTCTCTGTCAAATAAATAAATAAAATCTTAAAAAAAAAAAAACCTCATAAATATTTGTTTGACCATCACATACTTGTCAGACTTGTTTGATGGACCATAAAAGATAAATGAGACCATCCTTACTTTAAGAAGCTCACTGTGGGAATGCAATTCTATAATTGGACACTTTATTTTCTGAGCATTAGGCTTTAGTTCAAAGTGTTTCACATATTTTAAAGGTTTCTTGTGGCTGTAATTTCTCATGATGCTGCCTGTAATATTTAAATTTGTGTATTGAAAAAAAGGTAGAGAAGTAGCACATGCTGAAATTAAGCACATGCACAACTGCATGAAAAAGAAACAATAGTACCCATGATCCCACTATTCAGAAAAAATGAACTGTTGAATTGTGAAAATTCCATACTGCCATTTGACTCTGTCTGTGCATGTACATATATGATGAATGTGTGTTTGTATAAGCATGAGTTAATTTACCACCATATTAGGGTCCTATTTACATAAAAGTATGTGTTCTGATATTTTTATGTTTTTTTCCTATGATATTAGACATACTTTAATAGCAGAATGTTATTGGTTGCTGACTATTTGACCATATCCTGAGCCACAATTTATTTAACTCCATATTTATATACTTCTTTAACTTATACTGTACTTTATGCACTGAGTAAATGTATTTTTATCAAATGTTCATAAAATAATTTTATAGTAAATATAGATGTTTAGAACACAAATTCCAACATTCTTTGTTTTTTATAATATATATTCAAATATATGTAATATATAAATAATGCAATTTAATTAAAATTATTTTTTTTCTCTTTCTCACATGTCTCAGAAACATCTCTTAAGTGTACTTTCTCTCTTGAAACATTTGGACAAGGAAAAGTTGATCCAAAACACATTGCCAATAGATAGGGCTTAGATTCCCCCTCTTCATCCCCATTACTATTTGTCATGATGCTATTAGAATATAGCCTAATCTCAAGCATTAGACTAGACAGGACCTTTTCTCATAGTATATCAGTATATTTCAAATGTCTCACAGTCATGATTGTGGAATGACTTTCTGAGGAAGTGGAAGCAAATATATTGCTGGATAATTTGGAAGTACTCTAAAATTTGTCCCTTGATAGAAGTACTGCAAAATAGAATAGAGTGAAATATAATCATGAGATAATACAGAATTTCTGGTGTCTTCTCTGACCTTGTCTTTCTCTGTTCTTCCTATAGTCATTTTGACATCATGAAATGCAATATGTAGCCATTTGTCCACTTTCATTCCCTTCTTTGTCATTGTATTGTAGTAAATTTTCACCTCTAATTGGTTATACCATGATGGATGAGAAGTATAGATGGAGGTGTGGTACTGGCCAGGGGTCATGAAATGCTTCAGACAGCTTCAGAAATCAGCTCACTCAAAACAGTGATAGGTACCTCCTTTTTTATTCCCTACCTTGTACCTAGTCAAAAATAGTACATAACTGAGAAAGTGTCAGGCATGAAGACAGGGATATATATATATATATATATATATATATATATATATATATATATATATCCTCCAAAGTCCCATAGATTTAAATTATTTTCTTTTTTTCTGCATAATGAAATTTTCTAGCTCTGATGTCTTTCACAGTTAAGTTAGTGGGAATTCATCTTGAGAATCTCAAGGAACAGATGAATTATTAACCAGTATTCCTCTTGGGTACATGGGAGCAGACTCTTATGCCCTCAGTAATACAGAAGTGAGTGTCATGCTTCTGCAAACCCATTTCTTCTCCCCAACTCAACTTATAAATCTCCATCAAGCTAACATCTGGAATGACGTTTTTAACATGTCATTCATTGCTGTAGCCATCCATGAGGCTACTCATTTCTAACCCATACTATTCATTTTGGTGGGAGGGAAAGATAGAGGGGGCTAAGGGGAGACACAGTGTCTTGGACACTTGTGCCATAGATCTAGTCCTGCACCAGATGAAAACATCCAATACCTTCTTAACCATCCCACTGATCACTACCCCTACTATGACCTGGTTACAGTGTAAATCTGTGATATGTCGCTATACCAGTTTGGATGTCAAACACATGCTTTTCATTGGATTAAACCAATTAGGATTCATCCTTCACACCTTTTAAGTTCTCACATGCATTATACAACAGAGTACCAACATTTATACAAATTTTATTTAGATAACAATACAGATAACAGAGTAATGGCAACAAAATCTATCACTATTTAATGATGAAGACTGTGTCAGGCATTCTAGTGAATACTTTAAATATCTTTTTATATGATCTCCACAATAATACCTTATGATGGGGACTGTCTTACTCTTTTTTTCAAATGAGGAAACTAAGCCTAGAACAGCAGTGTATTGTCCAAACTCAGCAGCAGATTTGTCATTCAAATCCAAGTCTTTGGAATTCTAAAGTCTGACTTTAGAATTAGTGATTGTGTTTGTGTGTGTGTGTATGTGTCTTCATAATTCTGTCACATCCTGTTGATTTCTTCCTATGCACCCCATGTAGGTAGACATAATACCAATATCAAATATATCTACATATTATTGATGGACATATATGTATAGCAACTTTGCATTTTCTCTAAAGAGAAAAATAAATCAAATATGTGAAATACCATAGTCAATTTCTTTTTTTCCAACTGAAAGAATGACTTGCATGTTTATCCTTGAAAAAATGGTTTTTATTATCAGGCTCCTGTAGCTCTAGCTAATGGTATTAATCATTTGTACAGTCCCTTTCAGTGCTTCATCCAAGGAGTCCAAAGTCATGGGGATTCTGAGATAATAAAACAATTTTGTGTCTTGAATGACTCCTCATCCCCCCAACACATAGTGGAAATTGTCATATTGCTTCCTACTAAACTATTTTGTTGACAAAATCCTCCAGCACCAATAATTGACTTGAAATGCATACATTAGATTTTGTTCAAGTATTAAAGAAAGATTTTTTTGTATGTACTTTTATTAGATATTTGTCAAGAATAGGCTCATTCGTATGTAATTTTCTGTTCTCCATCCAGCCTTCATTTTGAAAACGGAGAAACAGAATCCTGATTCAGTGGTAAAAACTTACTTTCCTAAGTGCGCCTGGGTGGCTCAGTCATTAAGCATCTGCCATCAGCTCAGGTCATGATCCCAGAGTCCTGGGATCAAGCCCCACATTGGGCTCCCTGCTCGGCAGGAGGCCTGCTTCTCCCTCTCCCACTCCCCCTGCTTGTATTCCCTCTCTCGCTGTGTCTCTCTCTGTCAAATAAATAAAACCTTTAAAAAAAACCAAAAAACAAAAACAAACTTACTTTCCTTAAAATCCGTATTAGATTTGAATGTGACTTAGTTTACTTGTAACATTGAATTCAAAATAAATAATTGAGCAGCTGCATAATTTTTTTGGGTGAAATAATCCAGTGTGCTTTCATGGTTCAAATTTTAGTGATGTATCTGATTTTCCAAGGTAAGAGATCAAAATCAGGGTTTTGTGCAGAAATGAAAGAAACTGTCATTAAAGATGTTGAAAGTAGAAAAGTCAGATAAAAGGTTAAAGACAAGTGTTATTTTTCTCAAGTCCTCACATTTTTTGAACAATTTTTTTTCAAAAGGAAAAAATTCTCAAAATAATTCTATTTGGTCCCTTAGTTGTAGGAGCAACCGAAATGACTGAATTGACTAAAAACTGAATTGACAATAGTTCACCAGAAATAATTCACATGGTTTAGAATGCTTCTCCTTTTTGGGAGAGATGTATGTTCTATGCAGTATGAGCAAAATTAAAGAAGCTATAGGGGCGCCTGGGTGGCTCAGTCGTTAAGCGTCTGCCTTCGGCTCAGGTCATGATCCCAGGGTCCTGGGATCGGGCCCCGCATCGGGGGCTCCCTGCTCCGCAGGAAGCCTGCTTCTCCCTCTCCCACTCCCCCTGCTTGTGTTCCTGCTCTCACTGTGTCTCTCTCTGTCAAATAAATAAATAAAATCTTTAAAAAAAAATTAAAGAAGCTATTATAATCAATAACACTGCAGTAAGACTCAGTTTCCCGTGTTCTCTGCCTCTCCCTAGCATCTTCAAATAAAGCATCCCCAGTGCCATCCAACACTGGCACCTCAAAGAAGCCAGGTTAGTGAGGGATTTGTGTAGCCACCCTTACTTTGGGTTAACACTTCCCTACCCTTACAGCTGTTCTTATAACTCATTTTCTAGAATGGGACTTTCTATAATTATAAACTCCTTATTCTAGAGCTGACAGCCAATTCCATGTTCAGAGATCTCATTCTAGAATTCCAACTGCCTACTGGACATCACCAATTTTATGGCACACAAATACCTTGAAATATCCATAAATCAAGTCATAATCTTCCCCTTCCTTGATCCCACAATTCTCTTTTTTCTACCCTTTGGGCTTTCTCATTGCTTACTCTTTCTTTTGGGAAGATGTTGACTCTTATGTCTTTCAACAACTGCTAATTTTACAAATTGGAAATGTTAAATTCACCATTAACTTCTCCCTGTCCATGACCACACCAGTGACATGTGTACAATAAAGAACAATGTCCTCTCCTTAGGATGGACAAAACTTTGTCCAACTTTCATAATGATGCAAACTGCATCTGATAATAGTTCTTCCACATCTGTACAAGTGTTTAGCCCTGCATCTGAGCTGCGTACACTCCTTTTAGTATTGACACTTTCAATTGGATTGATCTTCACACTCTTGTCAAAATGGTCAACCTGCAATGGAAAGAAAAACATCCTCCTGCTTTAATCGACTAAACGGCCTCTCCTTCCTTGGGCTCGGCTCTTTTTTTTAGAATTCAGATACCAATATTTATCACTGGTCAGCTGCTTTCTAACAGTCCAGAATATGGGATCCTGGCACATTTTGACTCTTAGAGGCATGCATGTTTAGTGAACATGACAGTGACTTTCTCTCTGACAAGACTGGCACCAAAATGGCTTTCCCTTGATTTATCTATGGAAATACTTTCTAACCTTCATCTCATATTACCCACCATCTTCTGAGTCAACATTTGCTTGAACAAGCCTCTGAAGCTGTTAATTATGATTTTAAATGTAGCCATACACTCAAAATTTTTTCCACCAACTATTTAGTTTTTATACTGTGTTCTCTTCCTGGTCTTTCCTGGTGACTGATCTAAACCAATTTTTTTTTTTTTAAGATTTTATTTATTTATTTGACAGAGACACAGCGAGAGAGGGAACACAAGCAGGGAGAGTGGGAGAGGGAGAAGCAGGCTTCCCGCTGAGCAGGAGCCCAATGCGGGGCTTGATCCCAGGACCCTGGGATCATGACCTGAGCCGAAGGCAGACGCTTAACGACTGAGCCACCCAGGTGCCCCGATCTAAACCAATTTTTAAAATTTTTGCTTTGATATGATGGCAAGGAAAATAATACCTACAAGAAAAAAAATGATGCCAGAAATACCTTTGACTATGTCCTTGGACTTCATGTAGAATAATTCTAACTCCTCATACCTCTAAAAATAAGAATTCCCTCTTTCTTTAAGTATCTTTTCTCCCTCTCTCCCTCCTTCCCTCCCTCCCTCTCTTTTCCTTACTCTCTCCCTTCCACCCTCCTACTCCTTGTCCCTCTCCCTCTGTCCCTTCCTGCCTTCCCTCCCTCCCTCCCTGTTCCCTCCCTTCCTCTTTCCATTAGTATATACCATAACCTTCACTGTCAAGGAAGTTTTAAATGTCATCTCTATGGAAATGACTTTGCATCTTTGTTCCAGCAATCAAACTCTAGAACTCTAATCAGGAACACAGAATATCATTTCCCAGAATGCTGAAAATAATGTTTTCTTCTCTCATCTCTCTCAAATGTATCTCTCATGTCATTCATAATGGTCCATTAGATTCTGAGGTTCATATGCATTGTTGATGCAAGGAGTTTTCAGTTTCAGTTAAGATAGAGAGTATGCATGCCCAGCTCATCTTGCTGACTGATTATTATTAAAAATCATGGAAAAAATAGAGTAGGCACCAGAGAACTCTGAGCAGTAAGAAGAGCAGGCAGGTAGAGTAGGGAAATCAAAACTCAAAAAATGGCCATATGGTGATAAATTCTGTTTGTGCTTTTACATTTTGTTGTTGTTGTTGTTTGTTTTGCTCTCTATTTTTGTTCGGTGTTTTTTGATCAGTTTTCTTTCTTTCTTTTTTTTTCCCCCTGTATCTCCTTAGACTCCTGTCGCTCCGAGAATTGCAAATGTATATAGACAAAAATGTTCTAAGAAAAAACACTTTCTGTTGACAGGAGAATGAGATGGTCCTGTGGAGAATAGCAGAATGACACTCTTTTGACTCTTTTAGCATGATGCTAGGAAAACCCCAGTAAAAATTTGAATCCTTATGGTGGTGGCTAAAATGGCAGGAAGGGTGGAAGATGGTGGTGGCAGCAGAGACAGCTCCACCTTCTTTTCTCTTGCTGTTTTACACCAACATTGACCCAGTCGTGGGCCATGTGGAATAAAATGGGGATACTGAATCCTCATGGTTTTTACCAAAGCAGTAGGAAAGGGGCCACTCAAACTCGGGAGTATAGAGAAGATTACAGAGAAGGGGGCAAAAGAATCTATATATGAGATTTGGGGCTGCTCTCTGAACTACCCATGTATGCAATTGATTAGAATCAACAAGATTGAGTAAATGTGTGGATCACTGCCAGGCACGCCAGAATTGCATAGTAAAGCCTTTGAAAACTAAAAGTCATTGACACTGTTATTGAAGCCACAATTCAAAAAAAGTGAGGACTTGTGGTTGGAATCAAATCAATTTGATTGATTGCTTTATAAAAGTTCTCTAAGAGATTTTTATAGTACCCAAAGTCTTATAACAGTGTCTCTCATAATCATGCACCATAAAATAAACACAGTCCTCAAATGGAAATGTACATTTCTCAATGAAATAGAATTTTTAAGATTTTAGAAATGAAAAACACAGTAATATAAATTTTAAAACACCATCAAAAGGACACAGAAATAAAGAATAGAGATAGTATTGAAAGGGCCAGTGGAATTAAAGATAGATCAGTAGAAATCATAGCTAAACAACAGAGGGGGAAAATATTAAACAAAATGAACAAAACTTCACGGACCTTTATAACAGTGTCACAAGATTTTGCATTAGTGTCATTGCAGACTCATTAGGAGGAAGAAAGAGGTAGATATGAATTAACAGTGGCCAAAAACTCCCCAAATTTGGTGAAGCCAGTAAATTTATAGATCTCGTAAAGTCAGCAAACTCCAGCCAGGATGAACTTAAAGTGTACCATGACCAAAGACGTTATAAAACCTCCTGAAAACCAAAGATAAAGAAAAACTATTACAAGCAGACAGAGAGGGGCACCTGGGTGGCTCAGTCAGTTAAGCATCTGGCTTCAGCTCAGGTCATGATCTCAGGGTCCTGGGATCGAGCCCTGCATCAGGCTCCCTGCTTGGCGGGGAGTCTGCTTCTCCCTTTCCCTCTGCCGCCCCGCCCCCCTCCCCCGTGTACTTTCTCTCTCTCTCAAATAAATAAATAAATCTTTAAAAAGCAGAGAAAAATATTACATTGCACATAGAAGAAAATTATTCATATAGCTCCAGATTTCTAATCAGAATCAATGGAGGCCACAAGAGAATAGAATTGCATTTCTCAAGGTGCTGAGAAGAAAAACAAATGTCAACCTAGAATTCTCTATTCGGCAAAACTATCTTTCAGTAATGAAAGTGAAATATATTCTCAGATGAAAGAAAATTAAGACAATTTGTCATCCATAGACATGCTTTAAAAGTAGACAAAAGGAGCTTATTCAGATGGAAGAAACATTATAAAAGAGGGAAATCTGAATCCTTAAGGATGAATTAATAGCAACAAAAATGGCAAGTATCTGGGTAAATATAATAGACTACATTTGCCTCTTACAATTTAAAAAGTGTGTATGGCTATGGAAAAAATTATTACATTGTCTCGTTTGTTTTTTTTCTCGAAGTACATAGATATAATACATACAACAACTATAACATAACTGTAGGGATCCCTATGGTTATAAGGTTTCTATATTTTACTTAGAGTGACTTTTCAAAGAACCAGCTTTTAATTTTATTGCCTAGTTCAAAAACGATTCTTGGCTGCGAAGACAATATAGTTAAGATGCCATTTCTTCCCAAATTGATCTTTAGAATTAATGGAATCTCCATCAAAACTCAGAAGGTATTTTGTAAATATAAACAACCTGATTCTAAAATTTATTTGGAAAAAGAAGTGAAATAGAAGAGCCAAAACAATATTGAGAAATAAAAACAAAGTTAAAAGACTCACACTTCTTGATTTTAAGATTTAGAAAAAAGCTTCCCTAATCAGGTGTGTGTGGTATTGGTGAAAAGATAAACACATAGAACATTAGAACAAATAGTGCAGAAATAGAAACAAGTATGGTCAATTTTTTTTTTTTTAAGTAGCAAATGCAATTCAATAGAGAAAGCATAGTCTTTTCAACAGATATAGGTGGTGTAATTGAACATCCAAATGCAAAAACAAACAAACAAACAAAAAAAACCCTTGATCTAAACTTTACAGTGTATATAAAAATTAACTATATGTAGACAGACTTAAATGTAAAACATAAATCTATTAAAAGAAACTTTGAAAACAGAAAATCTTGGTGAGCTTGAGTGAGGCAAAGTGTTCTTATTTATGACAGTAAAATAATGCTTAATAAAAAATGATAAATTGAACCTCATCAAAATTAAAAGCGTTTGCTTTGTATAAGACAGTTACAGATATGGAAAGGTAAGTCAGGGACTTCCAAAAGTGTTTTAAATAATATACCGACAACAAAAAAATTGTGTTGCAAAAAGAACTTTCCAGCCTCAACAATGACAAAACAAACCAAATAAATGGGCAGTGTCTGTGAATGGATACTTCATTCAAGAAGATATATTAATAGCAACTGTACACATGAAAAGATATTCAATATCAATTAGTCATTAAGGAAACAAATTAAATCTGGAGTGATATACTAATGTACACCTATTAGAATGGTTAAAATTAAATTAATTTATTTTTTAAAGATTTATTTATTTTAGAGACTGTGCATGTGTGGAAGAGCGGGGTAGGGGCAGAGGGAAAGGAAGAGAATCAGACTCCCCACTGAACACAGGGCCCAAGGCTGGACTGGATCTCATGACCCTCAGATTATGACCTGATCGGAAACCAAGAGTCAGAAGCTTAACTGACTGAGCCACCCAGTGCCCCTAAAATGAAATTGAAAAATAGAACAGTGACAGTACCAAGTGCTGCCAAGGATATGGAACGATTGGAATTCTCATCTTTTGATGGTAAGAATGCAAAATGTTGCAGGCACTTTGGAAGGCAGCATGGCGGTTTCTAATTAAATAAGCTTCTACTGACCCCTAGCAACCTGCAACATCACTTCTAGGTATTTACCCTCTAGAAATGACTTTATATTTAGCCAAAAATCTGTACGAGAATAGTTACAGCAGCACTATCCATACTAACCCAAATCTGGAAATGACCTAAATGTTTTTCAGTATTTGAATAAACAAACAAATTGTGGTGTGATGAAATGTGATGAAATGTGATTCCACAGCAAGAAAAAAAAAAAAAAGGAACGAACTATTGATAAACAGCATCATTGAATCTCAGATGCATTATGCTAAATGAAAGTCACCAGTTCAAAATCTTACAGGATATTTGATTCTACTAAATATATTACATTATGGAAAAGACAAAATTACATGAATGGAGACTAGATACCTGATTGGTTTGGTTTAGGAGTTGTGGGCATGTTTGTCTACCATTGAGTAGCACAAGAGAAATTCTGGGAGTATGGAATTATTCTGTATCCTGTTTGCAGTGATGCTTAAACAAATTTGTACATATGTTAAAATCCATACAATTATATGAAGAAATCGATTCTTACCATATGTAAATTTAAATATATATAATACTACTTTTCAAGAAAGACTATATGGAAGTGAGCATGCAGTTTTAAACATCAGTAGTGCAACTCATTGACATAATTTACCCAATGATTCACTTATTTATTAATTCATGCCCCCATTTGACAAATGTTTCCAAACTTTGTCACAGATAGAATTACTTTAAACCTTCTAGTTTCTCCCTCCTCCTTGCTCTTCCTTAAGGATGAGAGGGGATTGAAACAGAAATTCTACCTATAAGTAAAGAGAAGTTTTGCTTAAACTTAAGTCTACTATTTTCTACCAATGAGTTGAAGGGGAAAAAACAAAGGGACATTTGGTTATTTTATTTTTCATTCTCTCTCTCTTTAGCTCTGCCCCTGTCTCTCTGTCTCTGTTTCTCCTGCCTCTTCCCTCCCCCCGCCCACCCTTACTGGTCTGGTCCAAATGCTTCCTGACTTTGAGAAGATCTGTATTTTGAACACAGGCATTATAGCCATAAGCACTTGAGACAAATAATCCTTTTTCTTTGTCTTTTAAAAGTATGTTCTTCTAATTTGTGTCAGTCATTTGTAAAATCAGTATGGTAAGAGACTAAGGTTTCATTTGGAGGTGGGAGAGATCTTTTTTTTCTAAACTTGTTTACTGGACTACAGCACTAGATTCTGTAGCCAGTGTCATTTAAAATGAATAAGGATTACTCTGTTATTATTCCCTATACACATATTATCCTAGAGTATTCTTCAAGGTGGCAAGGTGGAATAATTGAGGTGCCAAAAAAAATGAAAAATTCTTAGGTCTTCTGAATGAATACCATTTAAACACATTTTCTTCCTATTTATGAATATTTATATTTTCCCAATATTGAATGTAGTTCCAGACACAAAACATTCTGAGATACAAATTGCCTTTATAATTAAGGATTTAATTTATTTACTAGTAGGAATGTCATGACATTAAAAATATCATAAATTTAATAAATAATTTATGCTATTCTCAAGTTAGAGTACAGAAGCAGGTAGTCCAATGTCAGAATGGGGAAACTGCTCCATGAATTTCTTCATGGAACCAGGATTTTTCCACCATGTGTGGATTCTATTTCCAGTATGAACTTGTAGTTTGAGATGGCTGATCCAAATCTAGACATCATGTTCACAGTCCAACCCAGAAGAAAGAAGGAAATAATAAGGGGAGATGGTAAGGAGTAACTGTATTTTAAACCAAAGTTACAAAAATCTGCAACTAAACATTTTTGTCTGAATCTCCCTTGTTGGAAGTTACTTATGTAGTAACATCTAGCTGAAAATGAGTCAGTGAAAAGTCATGTCCGTTTGGGGCAGCTCTACTTCTTGTAAAAACAGTTATATTATAATGGAAAGGGGAGACCAAATGTTGAGATGGATTGAGATTCTCTGCCATATTTGTCATATACTTTTTGTTGCCCATGGTTTGTCTTTCAAAATCACTCATTTATTTTAGAAGTAGTAGGATTACCCTTCTTGGGTAATTATCTGGATAATCATTATGTATTTTGATATTTTAGTTATAATTGTTTGAAATTGATGGTACTCAGTGACCACCAATTATTTTGTGGGGAAAAGGGAATTTTCTAAAAATGGATTATGGAAATATTTAATCATGTGCTTTTATTTTCTCTTCTATTCACGAATAGAAGAGAAAAAATGGTCACAAATCATGAATCTTTTTTATGGAAATTTATACCAATAATATAATATGATATAATAATAAAATATTCTTACAGATACAAAAGTGGTGGAATCAGATGGTATCTTTTCTAGTTCCAAGAATAAAAGGAATTTAATATTTTAAGAAAGTTTAGAAATATTCTTCTTCACTTGATATATTTGTCAAGAGGAAAACCTTTTTTTTTTTTTTAAGATTTTATTTATTTATTTTGACAGAGAGACACAGAGAGAGGGAACACAAGCAGGGGAGTGGGGGAGGGAGAAGCAGGCTTCCCACTGAGCAGAGAGCCCGATGTGGGGCTCGATCCCAGGATCCTGGGATCATGACCTGAGCTGAAGGCAGACGCTTAATGACTGAGCCACCAGGCACTCCAAGAGGAAAACCTTTCTTTTCAACCTAACTTCACAGCTCAGAAGATGAAAACATGCAAAATCAGTGATGCAACTCAACTAAGAAGACTTCAGATTCCCAAGAATGGTCATGTGTCAGAATCACCATTTAGACTGAGAAAGACCCAGGTATTCATAGATATATATTCCCAAATTATAGTGGGTGTTCATTCAAGTGGCAGTAATAAATACTTTCCCGGGAAAAAATTATGTTAAAAAATGACATTGTGCCTGGTATAATTGGATTAAAGTGAGAGCTCTAAATATATTGGTTTCTCTGTCACTACTGAATTATAAACTGATTAGGTAGGGGGACTCTTTCTTCACCTCTCTAAACTTTGACTTTTCAAATGAAGATAATAAATATTCAGTCATTCGTAAATCCATTCTACAAATATTTATTGAGTACCACTTATGTGTTCAGAGGTGTGCTAGGCATTTTAAATGATTTTTCTTAAAGAGAATGGTGAGAAATCATGAATATTCTAATAAGAATTATAACACTCAGGTTTTAGTTTTGACTAGGTCATGTCTTAACTCTGTGATTGCAAAATACAGGCTTTACTTCTCTGTTTATCTTCCCTGCTACTGCAGTAGAAGGGCATCCAGGAGGACATATTAGGTTCATTTCAACGCTAAAATTTTATTGTTAGGGTAACATTTATTATATAATTAAATGACCATGTACTTCTTGGGCCAATACTTTAATTTCTTACTAAATTATGCAAATTTCATGAAAAATAGTGTTTCCTAGAGGTCATTATCCTTTCAGAAGCATACATTCATTTAACTCACACAATACATGTTTTTCACAAGAAATCAGAGCCACATGCATCTTCCCTCCATAATTTCAAGTTGATTCAGTATGAGAGACTAATACCCTACCAAACCTTCTGCTACCCTGCCTTATGATAGCCAAATATTTGATACCAAAAAAGAAGAGTTTCCTCCTGAGGTTACATTATTTATGCTTTCACTCATTTATGTAGGAAGCAATAATCCTCACTGTGAATCTAAATCTCTTGTCATCACTAGGGGCTCTCTTGGTAATCATTTCAATGTACTTTAAAACTATGCAAAGTGATTTGCTAATAAATTACATGGACATCTATATTTTTCATTTTCTTTGGGCAGTTAATTTATGTTGACTATAATTGTAAATCTTTCACAGATGTAACTACTTTTAGTCCAAGGCTATATGGCATATTTACTGCCCTAGTAAAGCACTGTTTGTTTTCTCCTCTGCCATGGGGGCTGAGCAGGCAGGGTAATAGCCACACTGGCTAGTCAGTATGTGGTTTGCATAAGATTGGTCAAGCAAGAAGTCCATTCCAGCATATTGGTGTTCTAGGAGAGACGAGAATCATGTCTCTTCTTGCATGTCAACAGATTATGTCAAGGAAGACAAAAGTGTTTCTAACGGTCACCTGGAGGAGAGTACTGTCAAAATGTGAAAGATTCTCTACTATCTTAAGGTCTGACTGTAGTATGAGACATGCTGTGGTTTGGAACATAAACTCCAGACATCAGACACTAGAGAAAGATAATACTGAAAGGAAAATGAATATGATACAAGTTGATCATGGTGGTGTATGGTATATCTTGATAAGTCAAAGCCATAATTATGAGCTTGCAAGCATCAGAACTCAGAAGTTGATTTTAGGAGGAAAATGAATACCAACAATCAATTGAAGTGTCCTTTGGACACCCAGAACCCAAAGTAGGCATCAGTCATAGCTTTCAGAGATCTGCACAAATAAGGAAATTACAGAATGACCAGAAAGTAAGACAAATCAGTCACTAAACTCGTGATGAGGAGGAGTTGCCGTAAGAACTGTTTTTCTGTTATATTTTAAATGATTAAGGAGAGGATGCCTGACATAGCAAGGATTCAGAATACCTGATAATTTTTTGATTGCCTTCCCAGACCTTATTTTACTAAGTGTTTACCTCTGCCACCATCCATTCATATAGTTCAGTCAGTGGGACACAGATTCCAGAATTCCAGTTCTGCATCCTCAGTGAATTGGACTAGAATTAGGAACATAATCCAAGCTGGCACAGTCAGAATTCTTTCATCAGTAATTTGGCATTTGGAACTCAGTGAGATTTTTTTCTCTGTTCAAGTGGCTGGATATTTAATATGGAAGCTAGGGGACTGTGTGTAGCCATAAATTCTGCAATATGAAATGAAGCAAATAATTTCAGTCTGAACAGGAAAGACTGAAACAGTCATGTAGGGAAGGAGGGAATGATAGTAGAGAGGGGTTCCTTATGACATTGGAATCCCTGATTCTGGTTTACTTTTTGACACAGAAGTCTGGAGTCCCATGGAATATCCTGGGATATAATATGTTGACTAAGAAAAATCTGTTGGTTGCAGAAAATGAGTCTTATATGATGAGAGAAAGAAAGAGAGAGGAAGAGGGAGAGAGAGAGATACTAAAAGACTAGGATTCATCTTGATTCACCAGTTTTGTCAGTTGGAGTTAAAATTGGGCTTGCAATATAACCAAGAAGATAACAGGGTTTATCTAGAATCTACATCTTAACTGGTGATGAAGAATACTGGCTAAAGATGTATGTGTTCATGGACCACCTAATTCTGGATCAGGGACTTAATTTTAAAAAACTTGAGTGTCTAAAGAGTTTTCTATCTTCAGAACTAAGGTAGAAACTAAGACTCCTAGTAAGAGCACAGTTCAACAAAGCACTGAGGGATGCTTATAAAACCATCTATTAAAAAGAATTGTATGTAGTTTCTATAAATATCTGTAATTTTTTGAATCATTCCATATATCAAGTTAGAGATAACTAACAATTGATGACTTTATATAATTTGTTGAGTTCATATAACTTACCAGACAAAGATCTCATTCATTTAATAATGATGTTATCTGTTATCATCCTGCTTATCCATATGAAATCAAGGCTCAAGATAGTGAATCATCTTTCTGTGGTCAGAATATTTATGATTTGATATTCCTCTTTGACTACACATTCCATATATAACCTCTTCCCTATACTTTGCCATTTACTAGCTGCTGTTTATTGAATGTCTTCTCTATGTAGCAAATACTTTGTACTTATCTAATCTTTGTTAATCATCCTAAGGACAAGGAGGTATGTGTTGAATGCGATAAGCAGGTTTTAGATTCCAAAATAGCTCTGAAGTCTACCGCATAGGTTACTTTGAGTTTTAAAAATTAAACACATTTACATATTTGGCTCTTCTCTAGTTACTAGAAGGCAAAAACATTTTCAAGAAGCGTAACATATATTCAGGAAGACTAGATACTAGGGAACCTACTACAATATGATTACAATATTTAAAATCAGGAGGTATAGAGTTCACTTTTCTTGTTGACCTTAAAATGGAAGGGAAGATTTGGATATTTTAGGGAATTTTATTGGTAGCGTTCTTTTGCGGTTATTCAGGAGTGGAGGTTCTGGGCAGTTATTAATTTGCTAAGACTTCTTTAACAAAGAACAACAAAAATTTATTTTCTCACAATTCTGGAGGCTAGGCAAGACCCAAGTGTTGGCAGGGCTCCTTCGTTCTGAGGGCTTTTGCCTAAGTTCTGGTGGTTTGCTCATATCTTTGGCCTAGAAGCATCACTCCTTTCTCTGCCTTAGTCTTGAGATATCACTTTTCCCTCTGTGTTTGTCTCTGTGCACATCTTTACACATTTTTTGTTTTGTTTTGTTTTTTAAAGATTTTATTTGTTTATTTGACAGAGACATACCTAGAGAGGGAACACAAGGAGGGGGAGTGGGAGAGGGAGAAGCAGGCTTCCTGCAGAGCGGGGAGCCCGATGTGGGGCTCGATCCCAGGATCCTGGGATCATGACCTGAGCTGAAGGCAGACGCTTAAGGACTGAGCCACCCAGGCGACCCCATCTTTACACGTTTTATAAAGACACTGGACATTTATTTTTATTAGAGTCCATTCTAATGACCTCATCTTAGTGTAACTAGTTACGTCTGCAAGAACCCTATTTCCAAATAAGGTCACAGTCTGAGGTACTGGGAGTTAGATTTCTGGGGGAGACACCTTCAGTCCGTAATAGGGTGTTTTTGTAGATGGATAGTCTCTAACCCCAACTTTTTACTTGCAGCTTACTTCATATTTGAAGTTGCTGTGTGGGCTTACAGAGACTATGAAGAGGATAGATCACCATCTACATCCCTTCTCTTCTTTGTCCATTACCCTTCTTCCATCTGTATTCTGTTTTATCTCTCTTTGCTAGCCTCCAAGGGTCTGCTGACTCTTACCATGATACCTCTATAGTGAGTTAGCTTTTGCTGGTCTATTTATACTCAGGAGGTTTTGCTGACTACATCACTTCCATCTGTTCTGGATGATTAAATTTTTCTTATATTCTGACCAGGCCATAAATCCAGCATTATTTTCAAGCAATTGCAAAATTGTTCTGTTCACATCTTTTGTCAAAGAATAAACCAATCAGTAAATCAGTAAATTTTACTGGGAAGAGAGTCTGTCTCATAAATTTCTTTTACAAACATCATAAACAGTCATGCTATGAAAGAGCCAATTTTAATTCATTATTTTTATTCTATGTCATTCTTTTTGAAAAAGATATTTAAAGCTCTGTTCTGGCTGACTTCCACGTTTTATATAGAAATGTTTGGAATTGCTGACTCAACCCAGCGCCTATTAATGTCTTCATTGTTTCTTTCCTTTACAAATATCATTAATCATGAAATATTTAGATTTGTTTTTCCCAAAAGCTGGAAGGCCTAAACCACTGGCCATGTACATAAAACCAAACAGGTATTAGAAATTGATAATAAGAGGAAGATCTAGGAAATTCATTTCAGTTTAGGGACAAAGTAAAGCTCCCCTTTCTGTCACATTTCCCAATCTCCCCTTGTTTTTTCCAGCACCTGACTTCTCGATTTGCTTAACACTTTGGATTCTGTGCAATTCTCTGTGATCTAGAGATCAATAGCATTTATTTATCTTTGAAATTTCGACCATGTCATTGACTAAAGTCATGTCCACTTTCCACTAGCACCTATAACTCTCCGATTAGCCCTCCCACACATCATACTTGTTTATTGATCAGCCAAGTGTTACATAGGTCTTGTAAAGAAGACAATTGAATACATTTAGGATTAAAAGGAAATTAAAAATGAAGGTTATTCAGAAATAATAGAAAATTCTCTTTCCAGCCATATGTGATAATTAAGAATACATTAGTTCAGTAGCTCTATTATTGCTTAAATGGAGCAAATATATTTCATTTTTATAACTCCATAGAAATTTTAATGGGCATTTTATCTCTTAAGTTTCAGTTACTAGGAAGGAAATGCCCTTAATCTTCTCTACTATGTAACAAATGATATCTCAGTTTACTTTGGTCATCTGAGAAGTAAAAATAATTTACCTCAAACTCCATTTATAACTTTCCAGTAAATGTTCAAAATTGAATCTATGAATATATTTCAAATCCCTTCATATTGTCACTGTGGATGTTCATTATTATTTGGGTCAGTATGTGGCAGGAGGATGGAAGAGAAGAAATACCCTATTTCCGCCAAAATGGCCTCTGTAAGTTATTGACTCTTTTAGAAATTTTTCTAGATAATCAGGTTTCCTCTTGCCCTATGTCTCTGAGTCAGAATTGAAATGCATTTTGAAACAAAGAGTTGAGGTTGCTAAGTGTCATGACCTATATAGACTTTATATCATTGATATTATTGACAATATCTATGAATTTTAAAATATGTATTATTAACAGTGCATATTATTGAGGCAAATTTGGAAAAATGTTTGTTTTTTTAATACCAGAAATGTACTTTAAACTGAGGAAATCCTACATTATAAAATAATATCATTTGTTTTAGAAAAAAAAAAAGTAGTTGATAGGGATCAAAAGTCTTGGTTTTCACACACTTCTGTGTTATACAGATGAGAGAATGTAAGTTCACAGAAACCAAAAAAAAGTCTTAAGACCATAAAGGAAGTTGATGACAGGAGAATTACCAAAAACCAAGGTTTCTGCACTCTAGTCAGTTTCTTACTCAATATGGCCGTAGATGTATTTGGTCACATTTCCAAAAAGTAAATAAATAAACAAATAAAAAGTTCATTTAATGGGACAAAAATAAATAACTTGTTAGGTTAAGGCAGCCCCTCAAATTAAAGAGATTCATATTATATTATGAGATTATAAATTCCAAGTCTTTGTTATGTAATGAGGAAGCTGAAGGCTATAGAGGCAATTCAGTCATGGTCACTGTAGGAAGATAATGACTCATCTAGAGATAAAACAAGTTCTTCAGCTTCTGATCTCTCATAAGAAACTGGATGGCCTCCCTTTTCTGAACAAAGGTAAAAGATACTAATAAATCAGTTTTAATCCACAAAGTCCCTTGTGGTCTGAAAACTGGTCTCTGTTTGGTTTGTGTTTGTTTAATTTTTATTTTTATTTTTGCCATTAGTTTAGCTTACGCTTATTTAAAATTTATATTATCCAATAAAACAAAGGAAAGGGGGTAAGATTAGTAAATTAATACTTAACTAAGTACATTCCATATGATAGGAATTATACTGGGTATTTTCATCTATCGTTTCCATTGATTCCTCACAGAAACACTGAATTTAGTTGCATTAGTCCCAATTAAGAAGAACAGCTTTTTTTTTTTTTTTTTAAGATTTATTTATTTGAGAGAGAAAAAGAGAGCATGTTGGGGGAGGGGCAGATGGAGAAGGAGAGAGAGTCCCAAGCAGACTCCAGGCTGAGCATGGAGCCCCATGCAGGGCTTGATTCCACAACCCTGAGTTCAGGACCCAAGCTAAAACCAAGAGTCAGATGCCTAACTGGCAGCACCACCTAGGCACCCCAAGAAGAACAGCAACTGAAGCTATGACCTATATAGGCCAACTCCAGAGAAGTTGTAATTCCAAAAGAATACATAGTCTGATGATTTAAAAGTTATTTTAGACAAATCAAGAATCTTTACCTACATTTTTAAGAATTTGGGAAATCTTCCTTTATGTATTTATCCTGTAGACACTTTGAGAAATCTATTTGTGATTCTATGGTTTCATTCTATTTAAACTTCAGAATAAGTTTTGAAGAATTCTTATATTGCTAAATTGTGACAGGCTATAAATAATAAAATAATCAGTTCCAAATACAGTTTCACAAACAACAAACTTAACTAAGAAAAAAAATCTATAAATATTTAAACTTGAAAGATGTCTTTTCCCTGATAATGGAGCGTTATGTGAGGTTTTACCTACTCCATAGTTCAAGCTCATGTTGGCAGATGTTGTATAAAGCGTCTTAGGGAATAATCACCCTAATCATTTCATTTCTCAGTAAGCCTCCAAATGCTTGTGTGTAACTGTAGTCATGTTCTCAAAAAATGTATCTTAATTCTTTTTTTTTTTTTAAGATTTAATTATTTATTTGAGAGAGTGAGAGAGATAGCCTGAGAGGGCAGAGGGGCACAGGGAGAGGGAGAAGCAGACCCAACTGAACAGGGAGCCCAATGTTGGGCTTGATCCCAGGCTCCTGGGATCATGACCTGAACCGAAGGCAGATGCTTAACCGACTGAGCCATGCAGGCACCCCCAAATGTATTTTATTTCTGTAAAAGTACAGACAGTAAGTTAAAGGGACTAATCTTTCATGCTATATTAAGTATAGTGACTGTGCATGTTGATCTCTCTTAATAAATGAATTGGGGATGATGAATTTATTCAGGCTTTTTACAAGTTTCATGAGTGTGGTATGTGCCCTACCCTATGATAAACAATACTGATAAAAGGGTGAATGAAGCATACATCCTTCCTTTAGAGAAGTTGCAAATTATTGAGATAGGGTACACTCTGAAGATGTGGTTTATGACACATTGAGATAAGAGATAAGTGAAAACTAATATCAGAGGAGGACATAATATTTGTAATAGAGTGGTCATAGCAATACAATATATTGTAACATTTATTGAACTTATACTATATGTGGGTGTTTTAAATGCTTTACATGTCTTAATTCACTTAATCCAAGTTAAATTCCTCTGTGGGGTACTTTACATAGATAATTGTTTTAATCGGGCGCCTGGGTGGCTCAGTTGGTTAAGCGACTGCTTTCGGCTCAGGTCATGATCCTGGAGTCCCGGGATCGAGTCCCGCATCGGGCTCCCTGCTCGGCGGGGAGTCTGCTTCTCCCTCTGACCCTCCCCCATCTCATGCTCTCTCTCTCTCTCTCTCATAAATAAATAAATAAAATCTTTAAAAAAAAAAAAGATAATTGTTTTAATCCACATTTACAACACTATATAATGATTAACCACTTATTACATATGAAGGCAACAAGAACTAGATGGGGTTTTGTTGTCAAGTTCAAAGAGTATGTGTGCAGTGAAACTGGCTAATTTGAAGGGAGTTTAATAAAGGAGCTATCTATAAATTTAGAAAAACATCAAACTATATTGTACTACTGAGTTACCTAGAGTAGGGGATAGGGAATTTTTACCACCCACTTGTATCAAGGGGAATGGAAGGAATGAGTTAAACTGTACAGGTAGCTGGATAGAGAGAAGTACCTGCTAAGAGCTGTGGTCTTTGGTAGAGGATCACTGCTGAACCACAAAAGCCAGGAGGAAAGAAGCCAGGGGCATAAATATCCCAACATCTCTTTTCCCTTGCCTAACATCTGCTGGTGCCTCCACTGGCTAAAACCACAGGAAGCCAGAGGTCAAAGGATACGTATGTAGTCCTAAGAAGGGTAGAGACTGGTTGGGAGTAAATGTGAGGCAGGGTATTTGGTATCTACCATCAGAGTGGAGAAGAGCACACATTCAGAGGAAGGTGAGGTATTTGGTCTGACTGAGGGTGCAGCTAAGCTGCAGAGATAGGGCTGATACAGAACTCTATCTTCCATCACACTTTCATACTCCTTTCTATCACCTTACTATTCATCTTATATCTTAGCAAATTTTTTTTTTTCCAAAGCAAGGTACATGAATGTTATATGGGACAAATATGATGAAATGTGAGTACAGAAAGTTGATTCGGGGGGGAGATTGGAACATTTTTGTCAGATAAGCACACCACTTTCACTTATTTATCCACATACATTGAGTATCCATTGTGCTCTAGGCACTAACAGGAACAAAAGACAGTTTATTGCTTCAGAGAGCTCTGGGTTCAGATGTAAAGGACAAGTAAATAATGATTATAATACATATGAGAAATGTGTTTTAAAAGTATAAGAATCTGGGCGCCTGGGTGGCTCAGTGAGATAAGTGACTGCCTTCGGCTCAGGTCATGATCCTGGAGTCCCGGGATCGAGTCCTGCATCGGGGTCCCTGCTCGGCAGGGAGTCTGCTTCTCCTCTGACCCTCCCCCCTCTCATGCTCTATCTCATTCTCTCTCTCAAATAAATAAATAAATAAATAAATCTTTTTAAAAAATAAATAAAAAATGAAAGTATGAGAATCTATAGGAAGAAGAGAAGGACTTAATATTTTATAAATATTCTACTTAATCCTCACCACTATCCTGAGAAAGTGCTATTTTTATTGACATTGACAAATGAGTTAAATGAAATATAGAGAAGTTAAGTAACTTACCCAAAATCTGACAGCAAATTAGTGTCCCAATCTTATCTGACTCCAAAGTCTATGTTCAAATTTCCAGTATAAAAATATCTTCCTTTCTGTTAGGCAACAAAGGTAGGTAATCTCACAATACTCAGAAAGCTGCTATAAACTATAGTTGTGGATAGAGACAACATCATGATTTTTAAATATATCACAATGTTTTCCTCATGATGTAGGTATGTTCTAATCCTATGGTCACTTACTGACATTTTCTGGAAATGAAGGAAAAAAAGAGTATGATATTCAATCTAATTCAGGTTTTATTAAAGATATATGTGCAAATGTTCCATTCTACTCATACAGTTTCATAGCCCACTGCCTTTCTGCTATACTCAGTCTTCATATTAGGAGTTATTTATGTTCCTGGCGCATCATATATTATAAACTATGACCATATAAATGTGCATAATCCTCCCCTCTTGGCTCTGTAAACTTTGATCTTTCATCCACTATCCTTCACTTCTATTAAACAAAATAGAATTGTGAATGTAGTTCTTCTTAAGGATAATTTTCCACCATGACATATAAGTAAGTATTCCATAGTTAGTATTATGGGAAATATTAAACCCGCATTATGAAATAGAATAAAAAGTGCTTAGAAATTTGTCAGTCCTTGGTCTATCTCTCCACTTCATCATGAGATCATATTCATGTCATTTAGTCTTTGAAACATTTAAAAATATAACAATAGGAAGCTGCTATCGTGTGATTAGGAAGGACTCTGATAGAACACATTTGTTTTCATGCTACTTGGATTCTGTTCTAATCTTAAAAAGTATAAGTAACTGCATTAGAAAACTCTTAGACATTGGAATAATTAAAGAAATAAAGTAGACTGAGGAGAGGAAAATGGTAGCTGAGTAGGAGGACCCTAGGCTCATTTCATCTCACAAACACAAGTAGATAACTATCAGGTCATACCACATGTCCCAGAAATCTACCTGAAGACTGACAGAACAAACTCCACAACTAAAGGGAGAGAAGAGGCCACAATGAAGAAGGTAGGAAGTGTGGAGATGTGATTTAGGCGAGAAACAGATCATGGATGCTATGGAGGGGAGGAAGCCATGGTCACAGAGAAGGGAGAGAGGGAGAGAGACAGAAAGAGAGAGAGAGGAGAAAACAAGGGAATGCATAAGGAGGACATTTCCCCAAAGCCATTGGTTTGGAAAAGAAGAGAGACTGAATTTTATGAGTTCTTGCAACCAGCTGTCTTTAAAGACTGGAGTTTTAAAGGTCAGCGGGCTTGGCTGGAATAGAGCTTGGATGTCACTGCCCTACTCCTGGAGAGAAGGCAGGCAAATAACTAGAGACAGACAGCATGGAAACAGTGATCTGAAGAACATCTGGGGCACACAGTGGGGAGATTATTTGCTCTTCTCAGAGTGCTTCCCTGAGAGGTAGCATTAATGTCAAGGAACAAAGGAGCTGACTGGCACCATTTCCCCCCACCCTCAGCCCTCAACATAAACACAGAGCTACCTGAGGGAATCAACTCAGGATGGACACTGGCTGCCTAGCCTGCTTACACCAAGCCCCAACCCCTGTGCTCTGGAGGGACTGCCCTCTCAGTCAAGCTTGTCTCAGTCCCAGCGTAGTGGTCCCCTCTCCCAGAAGACCAGCACAAGCCCCTGCCCATACCACATCTCCTGATCAGAGAGTTTTGCTGTTCTGGGAACAGCAGGTCTCATTTCACAAACAGGATGGAGCACACTCCATTAAAACTTGCCACATTCAACTACCCACAGCAGGTAAGGAGAGCCTCTGCAGACAACAGGCCTGAAGGATAGAGGAACCAAAACACAGCAGCAGAGTACATGCAGCACACACTGGAGAACCTCCCTGAAATGCCAGGCCCTGGGCACTATGTGACTTCTGCATAAGGCCGTGACTTGCAGGAGCAGTAGATATAACCAGGTTTTCTAACACAGAGAAGAAGGCAGAGACTTATACAAAATGCCAAGATGGAGGAATTTATTCCAAATGAAAGAACAAAATAAGGTCACAGACAGAGATCTAAGTGAAATATATATAAATAACATGCCTGATAGAGAATTTAGAGCAACAACCATAAGGGTACTCAGTGGGCTTGAGAAAAGAATAGAATACATCAGGGAGACCCTTACCACAGAGATAAAAGAGTAAAAAAAGAATCTATCAGAGATGGAAGAGTGCAATAAGTGAGATCGGAAACAGGTTTGATGCAATGAACAGCAGGCTGGAAGAAATAGAGGAATGAATTAGTAACCTAGAAGATAAAATAATGCAAAATAATGAAGCTGAACAAAAGAGAGAAAGAATTATGCAACACAAGAATAGACTTAGGGAAACTCAGTGACTCTGTCAAATGTAATAACATTCATATTATAGGAATCCCAGAAAAAGAAGAGAGAGAAAGATGGGCAGAAAATTTATTTTAAGAAGTAATAGGAGAGGGGTGCCTGGGTGGCTCAGTTGTTAAGTGTCTGCCTTCGGCTCAGGTCATGATCCCAAGGTCCTGGGATCGAGCCCCACATCGAACTCCCGGCTTGGCGGGAAGCCTGCTTCTCCTCCCAGTCCCCCTGCTTGTGTTCCCTCTCCCACTGTCTCTCTCTCTCTCTCTGTCAAATAAAGCAATAAAATCTTAAAAAAAAAGAAAGAGAGAAAGAATAGGAGAAAACTTCCCTAATCTGAGGAAGAATACAGACATCCAGATCCAGGAAGCACAGAGATCCCCCCCCACCCCGCCCACCCAGTCAGAGTCAACAAAGACAGGCCAACACCAAGACATATTGTAATTAAATTTGCAAAATATACTGGTAGAGAAAAAATCTTAAAAGCAGCAAGGTGAAAGAAGTCCTTAACTTGCAAAGGAAAACCCATAATTCCACCTGGATATTTCTCAACAGAAATTTGGCAAGCCAGAAGGGAGTGGCATGATAGGTTCAAAGTGCTGAATGGGAAAAATATGCAGCCAAGAATTCTCTACCCAGCAAGGCTATCATTCAGAATAGGAGTGATAAGGAGTTTCCCAAACAAAAACTAAAGGAGTTTTTGACCACTACATCAGACCTGCAAGAAATGTTAAAGAGGACTCTTTGAGTGCAAAGGAGAGACCAAAAGTTACAAAGACAAGAAAGGATCAGAGAAAATCTCTAGAAACAATGACATAACAAGTAGTAAAATGGGAATAAATATATATCTACAATAATTATTCTGAATGTAAATGGACTAATTGCTCTAATCAAAAAACACAGGGTGCCAGAATGGATTAAAAAAAAAAAAAATCTCTATGCTGCCTACAAGAGACTCATTTTAGACCTACAAACATGTACAGATTGAAAGTGAGGGAGTGGAGAAACATTATCAAGCAAATTGACGTCAAAAGAAAGCCAGAGTAGCAATAGCTATATCAGACAAACTAGACATTTCTGTTCTTATATTGTTTTTATCCTGCTTTGTTAGCAGGGTAGTACTGGCCTCCTAAAATGATTTCGAATGTGTTCCCTCTATTCTGTTATTCGTAAGATTTTGATAAATATTGTCATTAATTATTTTTTTAAATGTTTGTTAGAATTCACCAATGAAACCATGCAGTTTTAGGCTTTTTTTTTTTTTTTTCTTTTTTTTTTAGTCTTAGGCTTTTCTATGCTGGGAGATTTTTGATTCCTAATTCAACTTTCATTCTTGTTATTGGTCTAAGAAGATTTCCTATTTCTTCGATTCAAGATTCATGTTTCATTCTTGCTAACTTGAGCAATTTTAGGAGTTACCTGTTTTTTTTTCTAATTTATCAGATTTGTCAGTATATAATTGTTTAAAGTAGTCTGTTATCATACTGCATGTTTGTGTGGTTATCTGCTGTATTGTTTTCTTTTCCATTTCTCATTTTGGTTTTTGAGTCTTCTTCTTTTTCTTAGTTAATGTAGTTAAGGCATTGCCAGTGTTGTTTATTTATTTATTTTTTTTTGAAAAATTGGTCATCACTTTCAATGTTATGTTATTGTTTATTCTGGTCTCTATTTTATTTTTGATTTTTCTTTATTTCCTTCCTCTACTAAATTTCAGCTCAGTTTCTTCTTTTTCTCATTCCCTGTTGTGTAAAGTTGTTTATTTGAACTTTTTTTCCCTAATACAAGCATTTATAATATAAATTTCACTCTAACATCTACTTTTGCTGCATCCCATAGGTTTTGGAATATTGTGTTCTCTTTTTGTTTTGAGATGTATTTTGATTTGCCATTTGATTTCTTATTTGGCCCATTGCTTGTGCAATAGTGTGTATTTAATAATATTTACATCGTACAAAAAAGAAATAAATTTTATTCAGTACCTACTATGTGCCAGAAGTACTGCCATAGCAGCATAAATTAGAAATGATTCAGATTAAAGAAATGGCCTTACTGTTTGTTGTTTTCTTCTGCATTTCCTAAATAATTAATCCAGTTCCTTTTCACCATGCCAAATAGATAATCCCTTAGAAAGATATAGTTGATTTTAAAGAGAATATAAAGTTTCTTTTCTTGGAATATGCATCTCCTTGTAATTTAGAATTTATCATATCTCATAGCTTTGCTCTTATTAATACATTTGATATTTCCCCAAAGCCATAGGATTCTGATTGCCTTCTTTTCTATACTAGATATTCTGTGTGAGGCTCTTTCACCAAATATTACTGATAGTTTTTAGAAATATTACCATTTTGATCTCAAGCCCAGCACTTTCACTGATTGGCTTTTTTCTTTGGTTTGATATTTTATTAAATGGAATGTTTATTCTTTACTGGAATATGAGCTCTGAGCCTCTGATTTTACCCACCAGTGATGGGAATAAAAAGACTGAATAACTACAGTGTTGGTAACTATTCCCACCTGAGTTTTTTACTGTTAACTTCCATATAGGATATCTGTCACCTTAACTTGGTGATTTCATTACCATTGCCATTAATTAAAGTTCTGTCTTGAGTTACTTCTGAGGTCAGTTGTATAGTATAATACAGGTGGAAGTATGGATTCATAAAATCATAGAAAGCTTTGTAGAAAAACGTTACTGGAAAGAAGCCAAAACAAGAAGGAAAACATCATTCAGGAAACACTATTGCACAACTGCCATATGTGTATAGATACTGTAAAACTTGATCAAAGCTTAGAATTTAATTCAAATTCTAAGTGTGTGTATTAATGACTTTTCCAATCAATGGTTCCTTTTCTGTAACCACTTATGTTTTGGGAAGGGGATGGAAAATAGAAGAATTCCCTGGGAAAGAGTCAAGAATCTGAAGTAAGAAATTACATTATTTTAGTGTAGAAAAGAATCTAAAACAAAGTAATATAAAATTAATTACAACAATAACAAAAAAATAAAGACCTAAGGCTATGTTACATGTACATATTTATCGAGAGGTCCCTATAATAGCTAGTTTTTATTCGCCACTTCACTGACCCCACTATTCTACTAGAGATCCAAAATAATTGTAACTCCTAGGTCATGCCCTCAAATAATTATTTTTTACTTGGAGGTCAAAGCTTAAACAAAAGCTGAGTGAATTAAAGATCTACAAGATAATATGATCACCATCAAATATCATAGAGTTCAAAGTAGCAAAACTATTGTGAACTGACATGGTCATAGAGAAATCTCCAGGGGAATTGTTGCTCTAAGGATGTGTAGAGTTTATTAACGATTCTAACAGTGACCACAGATATTTAATGTGCATTGCTTTATATGCTAGACATGATTTATTATGCCCATTTCATAGATGAGGACATTGAGACATGGGGAAGTACAAGTACCTGGCTCACAGAAAATAGGAATTATTCTTGGGGCATAAACAATGAAGAAAATAGTGTGTAGGGGATGTTCTTAGTGTGCATCATGTTTGCATGGTTACTCTCCACCATCTAGAATATGTTGGGAGTAGTGGAACCTAAGATTAGCGGTGAAGAGATGAAGACTTTGAAAGATAGAAATTAAGATTTAATCTGGAATTAATAATTTAGAATAATTAATACAGCCACATGGGCTGGGAGAGTTTGAGTTTCCTTTAGAAGGTGGATCCTGTGAAGTATCTACTTTTCAATTGTGACATTGAGGACTGAGAGGAAAGCATAGTCATGATAGGAAGGCAACTTACAAGAAATGTACTAGTTGAAAATGCAAATAAAAGAATAAAAAGTATATGTAGGGTAATGACTTCAAGACAAGAATGAGAATGGAACATTGGCTGAACATCTATTATGAGCCAAGAATTGTAATTATTAATTAAATCATAACTTCTGTAATTTACCCTTCTCACAAAGAGGCTCCATGAAAACTATTAATATTGCCAATCAGTACATCAAAATACTATGGCTCAGAAAATAACCTGCATGAGTTTGCACAGCTCAGATGTGGGAGCGTTGGATTTCATTGAGTCTAATTTTCTCTTCCTCAAAAGTTCTTTCCATTTCCACAGGAATTCCTCCTGAGGAAATGCAAGATATTGGATAATTAAAATCTTAGGAATATGCTCAAACTGTCATGAGTAAGGAAACAAAAAGGGTTTTTTTGGTGTACCCTCAGCTAAACAGAAAGTTTACTTTGTAAGAGAGTAGAATTTCCTCCACATTCTCTGCTACTTAAATTTCATCACATCAGCTTCAATTACAATGTAACGTGTTATAATTGATTAATTTTCATTTTATATATTTTTTGCCCTTACTCCATCTTATCCTTATTTCTATAATGATATTTGAATAGTTTCCAGATTAGACCTGAAACCATTCTATGTAGGAAGTTATGGCTAGAACATCGGTCTTAACATTTCTTCTCCTTATGGAAATGCAGATTCTCTCTTATGCAGCAAACTAATTAAAATCCCTTCCCAACACAATATACAAACGGCACATAAATATTTAATGGCCTGGTTTAGCATTTTTATTAGATTCTATGATACATCAAAGTAGACACTGTTTAAAAGAAGAATCTAAATGATATAGTGCTTTCTAAAACCCCATCATGCATGATGTATTTTACCAATAAAATTTAAAGAAAACATTTAGGCTGTACCGAGAATAAACTATTATTCTTTAGTAATTCTATGACTTGAGCTTGAGCATTCACCAGTAACTCATTATGCTTTTATTAGTAGTAAGTAGTACTGGATGAGCTATACAGGATGTAAAATTACCCAGGATTTTACTTTATAATGTGGCCAGCCCTGCCCCTTAAGGATTACTATAGGTAAGCCTAGAAAAGTGTTCAATATTTTTGACATTACCTCTTCAGAAGTTCCATCTTGTAATTTGAATTAGCTCTACCAATTGGCCTTCCCATTGCCCATTATTCCTTATTCTCCAATTGTGCCTACATCTAATTCTGTGCCTTTGAGGCTTCAGGTCTTTCAGGTTTGTTTTCAGGCTTTCCAAATACCTTTTGCTATTCCAATACCATAGACTATGATGGACCAGTGATATCTCAACAGGGTCTCAGTACCACTCTAAGCACCTAGTCTATGCCATCGTGTTGGGTCCACCATACTACTGTCCCTGCTCTTTCAGACAAACCTTATTTGGGAATACCAGCTCTGTGAGCAGTCCTCAAACTGCCTATGTGGTTGAAACCTTTGGCACATAGTTTATTATGTTATAATTTATGTAGAATGTTTAACAGCTGAACCAAAATAAGTCAATGGGGTACTTTTCCTGTCAGTTTCATCTTTAATCTTCTGGGAGCTCAATCTGGGGCCCTACCTCTAAACCTAACATAGCTGAGTCGATAACCAGTTATTAAAATGGTAAGTGATTCTAGTAGTTTATGCTATTGAAGTTATCGGTATTCTCAAGATTATTTGCTTTTGAGAAATTTGACGTTATACAACATCCTAATAACAGGTGGAGAAAAACTTAAAAGGTGCTAAAAGGGTAGTTATCACTGGAGTACCTTTCCAAGAAGATGAAAAATAAATACCTAATTCTAACAGTAATGTTCCAAATGTTACTGTTCTAATTACATCTGGGTTACTGATTGGAAAGACATCAGAGTAGAACCATAAGAATAGGTGTTTTCAGCTATCTTAAGTGTTGCACAAGGAAATCTTTGAGAATCTAAATGCCAAAATCAGTGGAAATCAGGGAAACTGATTTTGTGATGTTATAAGAATTGTTGGTTTTTGATTATGAAAAGGAGATTTTTGTTCCATTCACTCCAGCAAGACATTAAATGGGAGTGATGCAAAATATAAACATCATATTTATATAATTAAACCCTTTGGGCAGTTTTTTAATTTATAGCTTGTGTTCTAAAGCTAAGTACTTGCTTCTGTATCACAATCAACTATTAATGAGTTTCCCTCATAGAATTCCTTTGGAACTAGAAAAAAGATAAATTAAAAAAAATTAGAACTGCTAATCTTCACATCCTTTACAAACACCAAAAGCGTAAACACAGCCAAGTGCAGTGTGACGGATATGTTAGTCATATTTGAGTCACTGTGATCTCCAAATATACCATTAGGATTAATTTTATGCAAAGCTCAGATTTCAAATGTGAACAGTTTAACATATGATCCAAACTAACTCCCTTAATATAATAATTAAAATATCTACATATTTGAATAGGAAAAAAAATCTCTTTAAAGTGATATTTTCTTAAACTCACAATGAATAATTACTAAATAATGGCATATTATTTCTTACTAGCAAAATTAAACCACTGACAAATGAGATTCATTATGAAAAAAAGCCTTGTTAAAAGGTAGTTTTGAGGGGCGCCTGGGTGGCTCAGTCGGTTAAGCGGCTGCCTTCGGCTCAGGTCATGATCCCAGCGTCCTGGGATCGAGTCCCGCATCGGGCTCCCCGCTCTGCGGGGAGCCTGCTTCTCCCTCTCTCTCTGCCTACTTGTGTTCTCTCTCTATCTCTCTGTCAAATAAATAAATAAAATCTTTAAAAAAAAAAAAGTAGTTTTGGTATCATTACAGAATGTCTAAATGCTTTCAAAAGAATATAAAGCACACATGCTACCTCAATGTTCACAATAATTAGAACATATCCCAAATATGTAAGCATCCTTAAAATCAATGTTATTTCACAGTTATGTTGCAATGGGAAAAGTTCTTACATCAGTCTTGCACCTTATGAGCGAAGATCAATTATTTCTGTTTCCTAACTCCAAACACCCATATCATCAGGACTTTGCAATTATATTATTATATAAAAACCCACAAAACCTTTTTATAATGTGATTCTATTTATCCTTTCTAATTATTATTTAGCATAATATGCTTTAATGGCTTTGTAGTCCGATATCTTCTAGTACCTAGCACCATCTCCATCATTTCCTGGGGATATCTATTTGGCATGCTTCAGCTTTTTCATGGGCAAAATGAGATTAACTATACCTATTGCTTAAGGTTACTTTGAGGATAGATTGCAATAGTGCATTTTATGAAATACTTAGCACTGATTATTCAAGTAAACATGACAATGTGAGGGTAGTTTTACTTTTCTGTCCTTTATAATGCACCCCAACCAAGAACAATAACAGCCCTATCCTCAGGATATACAGAAAAAAAAAAGGAAAAGAGAATAAAAATAATGCTCTATAATCAGTGAAATTAGGGAAGGATGAATACATAGCTACCAGTTATAAACAAAAATAGTCATTGAAAAACAGAGAAATTTGGATCACAAGAAGGATGGAGGGAGCTTGAGAGTTGATCTAGAATTCCTTGGCTCAGAAGCAAGATGTAGATTTCTCTGAAATATGTCAAGCAGTAGAGATAGAGGATTTCCCACATTAACATTAGATGGCAAACCAAAGATCCAGAAAGCTCAGAGAGCTTAACAATACATGAAGAAAAGCTGGCAGAACTAAATGGTTCAATAGATAAATCCATAATCAGATGTGGTGATGTTAACATCCCTTTCTCAGTAGTTGATTGGACAACTACCCCCCATCAGTAAAAATGAACAATATCAACCATGTTTACCTAATTGACATTTCACCTGTGTAATGCAGAATGTACATTCTTTTCAAATGCAGTGGAATGATAACCAAATAGTTTTGAAGGCAGGCCATATTGATATGTCTCCATAAATTTCAAGATATTGTAAGCTTACAGAGTATGCTCTCTGACAAAAATTGAAATAAATTATAAATCTGTGATAAGTGAAAAACATCTTACTAAATAAATTATGATACAAAAAAATAAGACCAATTAGGAACTATTTTGAGGAGGAAAATAATGAAAATAGAATTTATTTACAACTTGTGGAATGAGGCTAAGTAGTGAGTGCTTAGAGGGAAATTTATAGCTTTAAGTGCTCACAGTAGAAAAGAAGAAATATTTAAAACCAATGATCTAAGTTTCTACTTTATGAAGCTATAAAAGTGAGCAAATTAAATATAAAGTAAGTAGAAGGAAGAAAATTAATGACAAGAACTGAAATGAATAGACAACAAATGATAGGGAAAATTAACAAAGCTAAAAGTTGGATGATAAAATGGCAAAATTGATTAAACCAGTAGGAATAGTGATAATAAAGTAAAAATAAAAACCATACAGCTAGCATGTAAGGAACTTGGATGTTGTCACTCCATCCTAACAACAAGTAAAAAGATGAACTAACTGAAAAGAAATCAAAAACTCTTTTTAGATCTGTCAGAGAGGTGAGGCCACAGAGCACACTGTTGTACCCAAAATTGGAAAGATGGACAGGAGGATGCAGAGAATCACAATTTACCAGAGCAGAAACTCCCACAGGAATCAGTGCTAGGTCTGTCATACCTGGATTTCCACAAAAACAAAAACAAAAACAAAAACCTATGGGACATTCTAAAAAACAAAGGAACAAAACAGTTTGTAGCATGAAGCATTTAACAAGCATCAAAGCCAGAGTTGGATATGGCAAAGATGTTGGGATTATCAAACCAAGATTTTTTTTTTTTTTAACTAGATTGATATGCTAAAGACTCCATTGGAAAAAGCAGACAACAGCAAGAATATATGGGTAATGTAAGCAGAGAGATGGAAATTATAAACAGATGGAATCAGAATAAAATACTAGAAAACAAAAAAACACTGTAACAGAAATGAAGAATGCCTTTGTGGGCTTATTAGTAGATTAGACATGGCAGAGGAAAAGATCTCTGAGCTTGAAGATATATATGGCAGTAGAAATTCCTTAAACTAAAAAAAGCAGAGACACAAAGCTGTCCGAGGACTGTGGGACTACTGCAAATGGTATAACACGTATAATGGGAATAACAGAAGAAGAAGAGAGAAAGGAGTAGAAGCAATATTTCAAACCATAATGAAGAGAATTCCCCACATTAATATCAGACACCAAACCAAAGATCGGGATAAATGCCCATAAAACTACATGTAGGTATGCCACATCCAAACTTCAGAAAATCAAAGGTAAAGAAAATGTCTTGAAGAAGGCAGGGGGAGGGGAAACAACTTATTTATACAGAAGTAAAGATAAGAATTACCAAAGAAGATTTCTCCTCAGAAACCATTCAAGGAAGGAGAGAGTAGAACTATTAAAAGTGTTGAAAGAAAACAAACATAACACCACACTAAAATTCTTTGTCCTGGCAAATTATCTTTCAAAAGTGAAGGAAACATGAAGACTTCCTCACACAAACAAAAATTAAGGGAATTTGTTGCCAGTAAACCTGCCTTGAGAACAATCCTACTATGCATTGCCAAGAAACTGAGTTTAAAATAAAGTGACATACAGATTAGAAGTAAATGGCCTGGGGCACCTGCCTGCCTCAGTCGGTTAAGCATCTGCCTTTGGCTCCGGTCATGATCCCAGGGTCCTGGGATCGAGCCCCGCATCGGGCTCCCTGCTCAGCGGGGAGCCTGCTTCTCCCTCTCCCTCTGTCTGATGCTCCGCCTGCTTGTGCTCTCTCTCTCTCTCTCTGTCAAATAAATAAATAAAATCTTAAAAAAAAAAGTAAATGGCCAAAGAAAAATCTGCCACGCTAACAGAAATCAAAAGAAAGCCAGAGGTAGCTATGTTAATTTCAGACAGAGCAGACTTGACAGAATGTAGTAATTTTCTTTACATTTCATGCAGTTTTTCATTTCCTATGTGATCATATATGTGCAAAGATGCTGTTTAATTTTCATGTTCTATTAAGTGATAAAACTTTATTTTGCACAACTTTTCTGAAAGATTCTGTTATTCATTACTTGTATGCATTCTTGTGATCCTAGATTTGGTTTTAATCCTCTGATCCATGTCTTCAGTAGCCATCCTATATTAGCAAACAGTCACTTCCATCATTCATATATTGAGAATACAAAGCATGCTGTGCACAAATATATACACACAAGTGCACATACACACACACAAAGAGGCAGCAACTGAGAGAGAAAACATGATCTCTCCAAAGGCCCTATGTAGCTCCATTTTGAATGGAGGAAGCTAGTTGCTAGTTACACATTAAAGAAGGAGAAAGAGGCTGTCATTTATTTGATTAACAACTTCTGTCACCTATTTTGTTATGCCTTCTGCCTCAAAAGAACATGTCTTCACTGTTTTAGGTCTTCAGGTCAGTGAATCTTGAAGCACTGGCCTAAAGTGGTGAAAAGATCTGGTGGTCTCTGCTCTCCTCCTTTTCTCATTTCAATTCACAATTTGCTTTCTCATTTCATAGGTAGCAGGTCACAGAAAATCCTGGTGGCTGTCTTCAGTGTCTTACCTCATCCTCACGGGCTACCTCCGTGCCATTCTGTGGTATTGATCTATTTCATACCATGGTGTCTAGATACCACTGGATTTCACCTTTGTAAGCAATTCTAGATCTTGACATATTTCAGGGAAATCTTGCTTCTGAGCTTAGAAATTCTGGATCAACTTTCAAGTTCCCTCCATCCTTTTTTGGTCCACATTTCTCTGTTTTTCTGTGTATAACTTCCCATTTCTGTAATTTGTCATAGTAAAAATGTTGTATAAGAGAAAATATTCAGTATGCAACTTTGTGAAGTTGGCTTTTTCTATTCAACACAGTGTCCATAAGATCCATCCATTTTGCTGCATATTAATAGTTTGATCTTTTTTATTGCTGACTAATACTTCACTGTATGGATACACCAGAGCTTGTTTAAACATGTACCTGTTAAAGGACATTTGAGTTGTTTCCAGTTTGGGCTAATAAAAATAAAGCTTCTATGAACAGTCATGTTCAGGTTTTTGTATGAATTAAAATATTAATTTCTCTAGGGCAGATAAATCAAGAGTGAAGTTGCTGAGACATAGAGTGTTTGTTTAGCTTTTAAAGAAATTGTAAGCCAGACTTCCAGAGTGGTTGTACCATTTTACATTCACCCCAGCAATACATTCTCACTACCATTCAGTATTAGTAGTTGTATTTTTATTTTCATATTTGATAGGTCTATAGTCATATCTCATCTTGTGTGTGTGTGTGTGCGTGTGTGTGCGTGTTTAGGGGTGGGGTGGAGAGGCAGAAAAAGAGGGAGAGAATCTTAAGCAGGCTCCAAAAGCTCAGCAGCGTAGAGTCCGATGTGGGGCTCGATCTCATGATACTGAGATCATGACCTGAGCTGAAATCAAGAGTTGCATGCTTAACTGACTGAGCCACCCTGGGACCCCTCATTGTGGCTTTAATTTGAATTTTCCTAATGGCTAAAAATGTTAAGCATGTTTTTCAAGTATTTATTTGTCATTTTCATATTTCTGTGGTGAGATATCTAACAAGTCATTAGCCCATTTCTAATTGATTTTCTTTGGTATTTTGTTTGCTTTCTCACTCTTAACTGTAAAGAGTTTTTTATGTAGTCTGAAAACAAATCTTTTGTTGGTAACATGATTTAAAAATAGTTGTTTCATGGTCAGCAGCTTGATTCTACATCTTTTTGTTAAAAGAGCTAACATAGATTCCTTTCAGATAGTGAAGGTTTTTAATTATTATGAAGTTCAGCTTGTCAGTTTTTTTATGGGTCATGCTTTTAGTGTTATGTCTAAGTCTTAGCCTAGGCCAAGGTCATTAATATTTTCTTTTATAATCTCTTCTAAAAATTCTGTAGATTTTAATTTTACATTGAGATCTATTTTTTTTTAAAGATTTTATTTATTTATTTGAGACAGAGAGAATGAGATACAGAGAGCATGAGAGGGAGGAGGGTCAGAGGGAGAAGCAGACTCCCTGCCGAGCAGGGAGCCCGATGCGGGACTCGATCCAGGGACTCCAGGATCATGACCTGAGCCGAAGGCAGTCGCTTAACCAACTGAGCCACCCAGGCGCCCTGAGATCTATTTTTAATAAAAGTGTGTATAAGATTTAAGATTTAGATTGAATTTTATTTTGAGGTATTAATGTTTATTTTTTTTCCTGCACTCTTTATTGAAAAGATTCTCTCCTAAAATTTATCTTTATCTTGGTTTTCATCATTTTGACGATGATGTGACTAAATTTTGTTTTTCTTGTATTGATCCTATTTAGTGTTTCCTGAGTTTATTTTTTTATTTATGTTTTTCATCAAGTTTTAGAAATTTAGGGCCTCTGTTTCTTTTAATATTTTTGTCTACCTCATTAATTCTTCTCTCTCCTGTGAATTCAGTTACAAATATTATAAATTATTTGATATTGCCCTACCAGTGTAGGAGGCTCTATTAATTTTTCTTCATTTATTTCTCTAATTTTTTTGTATTTGAATAATTTCCATTGTTACATCTTCAACTTAACTTATACTTGCATCTGTTCTGCTGCCTTGAAACCCATGCAGTATTTTCTTTTTTAGTTTTCTGTACAATATTGTAGGTTTCAGTACAATAAACTCTATGTTATTCTTCTTTTGGCTTATTTTTTCTTGCTGATATTCATCATATACTTATTCACTACCACTATGCTTTTCTTTATGTATTGGAATCTATGTTAGCTCTTTTAAAAGGATTTTTTTCTGCAAGTTCCAACTTCTAGATCATCTTGGTGTCATTTCTATTGAGTATTTTGTTCTCTTCGTTAAGAACTTCTTCAGATGCATAGTAAATTATACAGTAGATATTATAGATAGAATGTTTTAGAGAATCTGGATTCTCTCACCTTCTGTTAGACACTGTTGATTTTTGTTCTAATTAGTCAGTTAATTTGGCTGTACTCAAAACTCCAAAATCTGTCTTTTCCTGCTGTGAGTAGCAGCTGAAATCTCTGTTCACTGTTTTCATTTTTTTTAGCTGTCGTTTTTATTGGTTCTTTGGCATTTCCCCAGTGCAAGCACAATTCGAGTGTTATGCAAGGATTTGAGAAATGTTTATACTTGGATTTTGTACTTCTACATCTGTGGAATACTACTTTCCAGGATACTTCTCTAACTTTCCAGTTAGTCTGGCAGCTCCAAACTTTATTCTCTTAGTCCTCAATCCAGTAATGTTGTGATTTCTCTGTTTGAGTTCTACACATTCATAACAGTGTGGACTTCCCTTAGGTAGAAAGTGTATAATCAAATTATCAGCTAGTATATTTCCTTTTTTTTCCTAGGTTTGACAAACTTTCTATCTTTTCCTTCTTTTTTTTATTTTTCATTCTCCTGTCCCTTCAAATAATTATTTTCTATGTATGTATGTGTGTGTGGGTATGTCATCCGAATTTGGTGCAGAGTTTATAAATATTATCTGAAAGATTATTAATCTCCTACAGGCTATTCTGACATTTCTTGAAGCAGGATTTCAAGTATTTTGGATTGTAATGCAAGGAAGATAGGAAATCTTTGGAGGATTTTAAGGAGGACTATGATGTTTTTGGAATTAACTTTTATGAACTGCAGTCTGTGTGTTAATGTGCGGCTTTTTTTTATTATAAGATTAGTTAGAGAAGGTCAGTTACAGAAACTCAGGGGATGGTAGTGACTTGTATATATCAGAGTGGTGGATGTGGGTTAAAAATAAGTTCTGGGGGCGCCTGGGTGGCTCAGTTGGTTAAGCGTCTGCCTTCGGCTCAGGTCATGATCCCGGGGTCCTGGGATCGAGCCCCGCATCAGCTCCCTGGTCAGCAGAGAGCCTGCTTCTCCGTCTCCCTCTGCCTGCCGCTCTGCCTACTTGTGCTCTCTATCTCTCTGTCAAATAAATAAATAAAAAATATCTTAAAATAAATAAATAAATAAAAATAAGTTCTGTCATTTGCTGTATCACTTTGGGTATGATATTTTATCAATCAACTGTAAAATGAGGTAATGATACATAAAGACACTAGTTTTTGGTGGCGATTAAATAAAATAATATATGCAATATGTTAGACATTACCCGATATGGTAATGCTCTACAGCATTTAATAATTTGCTATGTGTGTATTACATGCCAAATACTGCATGTTGTATGCAGAATTATCCCTCTATTCATCAGTCTAATCATGTAGATGCACATTAATCAGATATCAAATAAATACATTAAAATTATAATGAAATCATTGATAGTTCTTTATGATGACAGGATTATATAAGATGACTTGACTGAGTGGTGAGAATAATATATAAAAATATAAAATTGATCCTGTTTTGCCTATAATAATTCAAGAGCCTGCAACTGGCTGACCTCCAACTCATGTTAATGTTAATAAGAAGGGTGGTATTTCTGCAAAAGTGAGAAGTGAAATGAGATCTAAATAAAAATAGGAGAAGTTGCTAAGGTGAACAATGTAGGTAAGATTGCTTCAGAAAGAGGAAACAGCATGTGAAATGGCCCAGAGCAGGTGAGGAAATGGAAGAAAATCACTGTGGTGAGAGTATAAGGATCATCATCCTGCACATGGTGCTGACAGTAGGCAGGAGTCAGGCAATACAGGGGACTTGCATGCCATGAAATGGTTTGATTTTCATCTTTAAACCAAAAAAAACAAAAACAAAAACAGCTCTTTATGAGTTTTAGGTAAAAAAGCTCAAACAGACTTCAGTATGGAGAAGATACTGGAGATAGACAAAATTGGATAAAAGAAGTCTCAATAAGTGTAGAATGATGAAGTTGATGTAGATAAAATGATGGTGGTGGTGGTGCTGCTGTCTGTGGTTGTGTTTCCTTGTGTGAGATTTGGAGAGAAGGCAAAATGGTAGGGAGAGGATTGTCTTAATTTTGGGGGGGGGGGAGGCACAACTTCTGTACATCTGATACTCTATGGCAGGAAAAACGACTGACAAAGAAACAAGATAAAATTAGTCTATTTCATACTTCATTGGCACAAACAGGAGAAGGAGTTGCTGGGTCTTCCTGAGCATTTACTGATCCTTTCAGGTAAGCAAGAGTTGCTTGGAGCTAATTATTAGAGTTTCAGTGGTGTTTGAAATGTCTCAAATACTTAAAAGGTACCTAAAATCCAATTTTATTTTAACATAACATTATCTCAGTGATGGCTTTATCATAACATAAAGCAGATTAGATAGAATTTTTCTCTTCCCTCTGTCAGATTGAAGTTCTGTGTATCATTAAAGAGACAGAGCAATTGTACAGAGATAATCATCATACCAGTCCCCAGATGCATCTGGAAAACTATTAAGAAGCAAAGAGGAAGCTAATGAAAAGATCCCCTGTGGTTACAGAAATTACATGCTTTGGTCTTTTCCTCCACATATTTTCTTTGTTAGATTCTTCTGCAAAACCTGGCAAAAGCATATTTATTAAACTGCCTCTAGGGCGCCTGGGTGGCTCAGGTGGTTAAGCGTCTGCCTTCGGCTCAGGTCATGATCCCAGCGTCCTGGGATCGAGTCCCGCATCGGGCTCCCTGCTCCTTGGGAACCTGCTTCTCCCTCTGCCTCTCTCTCTCTTTCTGTCTCTCATGAATAAATAAATAAAAAATCTTAAAAAAATAAATAAAATAAAATGCCCCTATTTCCCTAATTTGCTTTATCTCTCGGAAACCAAGAATAGAATGGTACAAGGAAACACATAATTGTATTGTTTCCTTATAAGTGTTCGTATGAAAAATGGGTTACTTGACTAGCTTTCTAATCCCTTCTATCTTCACAAAAGAGAAAATATATATAGCCCTCTTCTCACTAATATATATATATATTTTTTTTTGAAAGATTCCGCAAATTTCCTTTAAATCCTATCCATGTATGAGTAAATAGAACCTCAAACAGGTAAACTTGCTTAACAGCTACTAACACACAAGATGCTAATCTGTAGAAAACCCTTTCTTCCCTAAACTTTATTACTTTATATTTAGTATTAAGTAATTAAAACATATATACTATACCTGAAATAGCAAGCCACATTAACAATCTACTGAAATTAGCATATTTCTTAAGCTTGTTTAAAATCTAAAAATGCTGTAGCAGCCCCATAAACAATGACTATTTTTAAAATAAATGTCACTGGATTACCAGAAATTGTCTCAACTGAGGCACTCTCTTGCCATCTGCTCCTGAGAAGCCATGTAGACTTTACATTTGGAAAATAGTTCATCATCCCCGTAGCTTCAGGGACATCAGTAAAAATTTCTGTAGATAACAGATTATCTGTCAGAAAATTCCATGTGTTAACTATTTTTCTCTATCACATTTTCAGAACTAATTAAATATTTAAGCTAATCAGATGTTGAGAATTTTTTGATGTGATTTGTGAAAAATATATTACAACATTAACTTAGGGATTTCACAACTTCCTATTGTTCACTGTCTGAAGATGAAGTCTGTGTTTCCAAAGGATGTTATTAAAAGTAGTTGAAAAGTACATATGGCAGATCATTAATTTGGCCATTTTGCACATTGTTTTCATTTTTGCAGCATCTGGAAAAGTTAATGGGAGCTGAAAATGACAAGGCAAGAATAAATGAAAGCCACTTGAGGAGTGCAATGATTTTCCTCTTTGAAAGCAATTTAGGTATAGCCCCTTAATAATTGTACAGAAACAGAGATCCCTGCCCCTGGCATAGGGTATTGCCATAGGCTTGTGTTTTCCATCACTAGACTAAATGTTCTGCATTGATACACATCAATAATATTCCATGAAGGTGGAGTAGAGAGAATTCAAAGATATGGAAGAAAAAAAAAATCAGATGTCACCTTGCTACGTGACCTTGGAAATGTCACTTTTCCTTTCAGACAGTTAGTTTTATACTCAGAAAAGCCTTGGATAGATCTCATTCTCAGTGTTAATTTATTAGCAACCCTCCTAATCAAAGCCTTTCACATGCTCATCACTACATATTTATACTTGAATGCTGAAATTCTGGTGCTGAAAGCTTTCCTGCTTCTCTATCAAATAAGGTACCATAGTGGAATTCAAGGAAATGAAAATGACAACAATGCACTTTAATTATCTACTCTAATTAATGCAGAACTATATCATGCAAAATCATGTTACACACAACACCTCGTCAACTGATTATAATCTATCACGACAAGGCTATTGGTAACTACAGAGCTGGTTAATCTCACAGGTAGTTCGAATGATGTTAAAAATTCTCTCCTATCTCTGTCTCTGTCTCTGTCTTTCTCACACACACACATTCTCACTTTCGCATACTTACATTAGTTTAAGCACCATTAATTGCTACAAGTTTCTCTTTAATTATTTGTAAGAACTTTTAAGCTACCTGGAGTCTGAACGACCATTTTCTGGTTAGTTCAGTCATCCCTATTAGATACCAATTTTGAACATCTGGATGGAGTAGATTATGCAAGAGAACAGCAGGATATAGTCCGACAATGGTCAGAACTAGTGTCAATAAGGTAGGACTAGGTACTGATGGAAGGAAACATGATGGAAAAAGGGATATTCCAGAGGTATCCTCATAAGTATAGAAAGCCCAGGATTGGTCTCTCAATAAGGAGGATCCAGTCTGATGAAGTTACTGAGATCTTTAAGGAAAAAAAAAAATGAGGAAGACAGGATGGGACTTAGTTCTAAAAGGAACTCATAATAAGTCTATTTACTCCAGGTACTATAAGAGGCATGCCATGCCAAAAATACCAGTGACACTGGAGAATTTCATGCTGAGTTTCCAAGGATTGGGCTAGATCTACTTCAAACCCTGCTACATAAGTTCACAAGGGGGGAGAAGAGCTAAAGCTCTTGAAGGGGTAAAAGGGCTTAATGTAGTGTTTCTTCTCCCTCTCTTATACTGAAATTGAGTTGCCTTATTCCCCATATGTCCTTTGTCTCTTCTTACCTACCTTTCAAAGAGATAACAAACTATCTTGTAAAATGATCAGTAGATATTTGATGAAGAAATATATTATTCACTCCTCATTTTTATATATGCACACTTGCTTTTAAAATACTTTATATTCACTCTTATGGCAAAAAAACATGACTATGAGAACAAATTTTTAAAATACAAAAAAGAGATACAAGTAGAAATAAAAAAAAAAAATCATCCCAAGAATATGGCTTTTTTGATTTGTTCTCATCTAGTAATTCAGGCATGTTTATATAGTTCTGAACATTTGGTGTATAAAATTTTATTTCCTGATTTCTCTCTAAAATTCTATCAAATATTTTCATGTTGGTTCATACAATCCATATATAGTATGATTGGATTATATTCCATTCAGTTCATGGTGCATCATTTAACCATTAACTTATTGTTAAATGATTTATTGTTTTAAAACTTTTTACTTTTAAAAATGAACATGTCTGTGCATTGAGGTGTTTACTTTTTCTGTAATACATTTCCTTTATTTTTTTTAAAGATTTTATTTATTTATTTATTTATTTATTTATTTATTTATTTAAGAGAAAGAGAGAGACAGAGAAATAGCATGAGAGGGGAGAGGGTCAGAGGGAGAAGCAGGCCTCCCGCTGAGCCTGGAGCCCAATGTGGGACTCGATCCCAGCACTCCGGGATCACAATCTGAGCCGGAGGCAGTCGCCCAACCAACTGAGCCACCCAGGCGCCCATACATTTCCTTTAGATAAAATCAAAGAAATTAAACCAAGAGGTATAAAATATTCTTTTTTTTTTTTTAAGATTTTATTTATTTGCGAGAGAGAGAATGAGAGACAGAGAGCACGAGAGGGAGGAGGGTCAGAGGGAGAAGCAGACTCCCTGCTGAGCAGGGAGCCTGATGTGGGACTCGATCCCGGGACTCCAGGATCATGACCTGAGCCGAAGGCAGTCGCTTAACCAACTGAGCCACCCAGGCGCCCCGGTATAAAATATTCTTTAGGCATATTCTTTTTTAGACATATTCTGATTTGTATTATTTTTATTACACATATAAAGTCTTTCTAAATTTATTTTATTTATTGACAGAAAATTTATAAACTCCCAATTTATTCCCAAAGAATTGGGATAAATCTTAAATGATATTTAAGCCATAAACTGTTTTCAAATAGAAATGATGCATGCCAGTTATTATAAAAAAATTAAATGATAAAGTAAGGTCATAAAAGGAATATAAATACAATTTCTACAACTTTCACCATCTAGAAATAACACAGTATTGAAAAAACCTAACCAAATATTTTTCTATGTGGATGTAAAAATAGGAGACGGGATAGAAGGATGGATTGATAGTTTTATACAGATTTATATATATGCGTATGTGTTTAAAATGATTTTGTTAGGTACACCATGTCATCTAAAGTAATTATATTTGATTTTAGCAAAATGAGACAAAGAAGGAAAGGATGCAAAGAACTATTGATGTACTAGGAAGCATATTTTCATTATATCAGGTAATCATCCTATAAAGTAGGCTTCTAAAATAAAGCCAAAAATAACACAAGCAAAGATATTACCGAAGTAAGTTATATAGTTATCATTTATTATTTTGAGTCTCAGCTATTAAAAGTAAGAAATTTAGCTTATACTATATTTCCTCTTACCAGCCTTCTTCTTTATCTCTAGATTGTTAATTTGCCAATGTTTACATCCCTTATTCTTTGTCCTGTAGTTCTCTTGATCCCCTTTCCTCTAGAAGCTGAGTAGAATAGAACATTTTTCATGACATAAATTAGCAGAAAGAACATAGAATACTTTCAGGGAGATGAGCATGCCCATCTGTCTCTAAATACAGAGTTCCTGTCTGGATCAAATCTGATATTACCTGTAAGTAAGACAATATGGGCACAGAAATACTTGATTTATATGTGAGTTGCAATGTGTCTTTGGGAGAAAAAGAAAAAAATAATAATTATGTATCTTGCTCAAAAGTTTATTGATTCCAGGGCTCCATGTTTAAGTTGTTCACAGTTCATGTCATGGGAACATTTGCTGCTACACAAACACCTCACTACATCCACCCCAGTTCCTCTCTTGAGGAGAACCTCTCTTAAGTCTATTTACTTTTATTCATGGTTATTTGGTTAATTATGATATATTTAAATGTTCCTCTGCTTACTGAGACCTTATTCAATTTTTTTTTTCCTCTCACTGTTTCCTTTGGATAGTTTCCTTTATTATGTCTTTAAATCTATTAACTTTTCTTTTTTTTTTTAAGATTTTATTTATTTATTTGAGACAGAGAGAATGAGAGAGAGAGAGAGAGCACATGAGAGGGGGGAGGGTCAGAGGGAGAAGCAGGCTCTCCGCCGAGCAGGGAGCCCGATGCGGGACTCGATCCAGGGACTCCAGGATCATGACCTGAGCCGAAGGCAGTCGCTTAACCAGCTGAGCCACCCAGGCGCCCCTAAATCTATTAACTTTTCTTCTGCAGTATCTAATCTGCTGTTAATCTCATACAGTATATTTTTAATTTCAGATAATGTACTTTCCGTTTCTAGAAGTTCCATTTAGATTGCTATCATGCTTTCCTTTATCTATTTTGATATATGGGAAATATTTTTTTTTATTATTTTTTTATTTTTTTAAGATTTTATTTATTCACTTGACAGAGAGAGACACAGCAAGAGAGAGAGCACAAGCAGGGGGAGTGGGAGAGGGAGAAGCAGGCTTCCCACAGAGCAGGGAGCCCGATGCGGGGCTCGATCCCAAGACCCTGGGACCATGACCCGAGCCGAAGGCAGACGCTTAACGACTGAGCCACCCAGGCGCCCCAATATATGGGAAATATTTATCATAGTATTTTAATATGCTGGTGTGCAGCTTTCTTTGTCTTTGTCATTTTTGATCTGTTTCTTTTGACTGTTGTTTCTCCCATTATGAGTTATATTTTCTTGCTGCTTAGAGTTGTTTTCTTGATTTTGTTATGTATCTTTAAATATTGCTGTTCTTTGTTTATGAATTTGTTTAATATTATTTGGATTCACTTTAATCCTTTTAAATCTGACCTTTTAATTTAGTTAGGGAATCCCAAAGCAGCTATGACTTCACCACTAGAATAATAGTCTTCTGAATACTATCCACATTAATCCCTGCATTCAGAGGTCTTTCTACTCTGGCTAGTTGAAACATGAACTTTTGGCTGTGTATAAACTATGTGAATTTTTCTGTTTATTCATTTGTGGTATTTCCTTCTTGAGTCTTGAGTACCTCACATGCATGTGCAGAAAAAATCTCAACTTAGAATTCAAGGGGACCACTGTGCACATCTGTGGTACAATCTGGGAAGTTCCTCTGTAGTATTTGCTACTCAACTTTGAGCTGTCTTGCTCTCTAAATTCTACGCTCCATCTCTCCCTCTCAGCAGGACCACAGGGCTGATTGGGTTCTCTTCCCTGTGCTGAAGCCTAGAAACTCATTTTAGTCAGTGAACTGGGTCTCTGGGTCTAACTAAGGTCTTGGGATCTCTGCTTTTCATTTGTCTTTAGTCCCATCCTCCCTTCAATCCTCATACTTTTTTTGTTATAAGTTGTACACTTAGAAGAATTTGTTAAAACAATTTTTGTTTCTGTTTTACAGTTTTAGCCATTTATCTATTTCTCAGGTGGTAATACATATTTTCTAACTTAGCTTCAAGGGAAAAGAGGAAAATGTCAGGGTATTTTAAATGCAGTGGAACAAGTACACAGGACTTTGTCTATAAAGGAAATGTTTTTTGAAGGAATATATCCATTTCTAAATGTCCACACTGTTTTTAATGAATATGTGTATATTATGTTATTTATGTAAATTCACAAATATTCTCCTGTTTATAGATTCTTACTGCATATGTTTTTCTCAAGTTGTTGGGGGGCCTGTTTAATTTTCTCAAAATACTTTTTTTTTGTAGTTTCTATTTACTAGAGCCAATTTGCAACACAAAGCTGTCAACCTTCTTTCAAAGAGAGTAGATATCAGTAGTAAAATTGGAAACTGATACATTATTTCTGTTTTGAAGTGCCTACCTCATATATGACAGATAGCTACCAGCAAATATACTGTAGACAAGAAAGTGTATTTGGAAAGTTTATGAGAATTATTTTCTTCAAAAGAACATCAGGCTTAAGAAAGAAAAAGTAAAACTCTATTAACACCAATCAAACCATCGAGAGAGGAACTCTACCAGGAAAATGCACAGCCTCAGAGTTCACGTTGGAAAGGTAGCACACATTATTTCTAAATGGATTTTTTTAAATCCATTCTCTGGTTTAGTGTTTGTATTGCTCTGTATAATTAAAAGGTTTCCTCATGTTTAGATTTTCAATTTCATTACTTGTGGGCTTAATAGATAGGCAGGTTTGGAAAGGAAATATATGGTTCATAATGTTTCAGAATGATCTATTGCAGACAGTTTTATAGAAAACAGATACCTCCAGTGTAATATGCAATTCTAATTATCTTAGAATCATGTGATACACATAGCACAGCACATTTCAAATTTTAAGGTACTTTTTTTTCTATTCTCATTCCATTTAGCCCACTGTTGTAATCCGTTTTATGTCTGCGTTTTAATTTTGTTTATGTGCCGTCTCACAATGTACTTAATATCTCAAAGTGTTTTGCCATAAGCTCTAAGAAAGGCATCCTTTCATTACCACAAATGAATTATTTTTCATAAAAATTTCATTCCCATATATTTCATTAAGTCCCTCTTCAGGTCAGAGCTGCATCTCTCTCTCTCTCTCTCTCTCTCTCTCTCTCTCTCTCTCTCACACACACACACACACACACACACACACACCTGAGAAAAGATACATATGCAAAAGAGTTGCTTGGGTGTATCAGAAAGGAATACCCTACAAATATAAATTAGTAATGTATGCATGGAACTGCCTTGGCTGTGGATAGAAACAATGATTGGATGGTAGATACATACAACAGTGTGAATTAATCTCAAAATTATTTTGCCAGCTGAAATATAGAAAAAGAAAAAGACATGCATTCTGTATGATTCTATGTACGTAAAAATCCAGGAAATATAACCTATAGTGACAAAAAAAATTGACTACCAGTGGACATGAAGAAATTTTTGGGAGTTATAGATATGTTTATTATCTTGATTGTGATGATTTCATAGGTGTATACATATGCTAAAGTTATCAAATTATATCCTTGAAATTTATACCTTTTAATGTATATCATTTATGTATCAATAAAGTTGTTAAAATAATCATCTGTTAACAACTGCAAAGAGAAAATCAAGTGAAACAACAGGAGTAGTAGAAATAGCTTGGACCTAATAGTTAGATGACTCTGAAACTCTTAATTCACATCTAATTAGTTGTATAAACCTGAGCAAATCACTTGTCTATGTGACTGTTTTTGTTTCTTAAGACTTTTCAAGTATGTTGTCCTGTAGAGTGCTTTATCTTGCAAATGAGGAAAGTAGAGCTTAGGAGGGAGTTAATAGATGAAATTATTTTTATCCTTTCAAATGGTATTTTAAACTATTAAATGTCCTTATTAACATTTAGGTATGATTGTGTCAAAAATTAAATAGGAATCACAGTGTATGGTATTTCCAGTTTTTCTATATCCTCTCCAACACTTGGTGTGGTGAGTCTTTTTCATTTTAGCCATTCTAATAGATATGTAGTATTATCACATTTTAGTTGTAATTTGTATTTGTAATGACTAATGATGTTAATTATCTTTTTATGGGCTTATTTGTCCTTATACCCGTTACCTCACTTACCATGATATATCATACCTCATAGACCCTACGACTGGGCAACATCTTTTTCATTTTTTTTGCTTGTTCAAGTTGTTGACCTTAGAGCAGGGCACTGGTTCTACATTCTACTTTCAATCTTCCCCTATCCTCAGTGGAGCTTTTTCTTTGGACCATGTTTGCCTTTCAATATGTTTCTGTAGTATGTAGTGGTAATTTTCTTCAATTTCTTCTTTTTACTTCTTATACTTACCATCCCAAAGTAGTGTCTCCCCATATATAAGCCTTTTTTTTACGGTAAACCCTTTGGCAATTGGTTTTTAATGTTAGAGCATTTAGCCCACTGTTGTAATCCGTTTTGCATTCATTTTGCATTGACCTTTCCAGATTTATCTGTATTCAGTGATGCTAAATCAAACTTTGCATGTGAAATAAATGTGCACATCTGGATGTTTTGCCATCTCATTCTTTTTGGTAACTCAGTATGATATTTAAGTGTCTGTTTTCTGTTGGTTGTCTTTGCTATCAGCCTTCCCTTTGATCTTATTTTAACTCTTGAACAATCTAACAGATTAATGGTAAGCAATATAACAGATTCAATGTGAAAAATAAAACAGACTTAATAGTTCAAAAGTCAGTATCTCTTTTGGTTTCCTTTTTTGCTTTTGTAAAGAAAATAAGGTTGTGGATTTTTTGTTTGAAACAAAACACAAGTAAACCCCCTCCCTGCCTAGTCTTTCCCCTGTTTCTGCTTGGTGTTGGGACTGCTGGTTGGGGGCAGGAGAGGCTGGACTTCCCTGGGACTTGAGAAGAAAGTAGGGCATTCACTGTCGTAGGAGTTTCCTTAGAGCCGGAGAGGGAGGGCATGGGGAGTGGAGCTTGGCTTTGTTAGGTAAAAAATTAAAATGAAAAAACTCAACACACATCCTCACTATACAAATGGGGGCCAAGAAACAACATTGCTCCAAGTACCTCCAAGTTGGAACCATCTCTGGCATTTAGACTCAGGGTTCTGATGCAGCCCCTGGCCCTCCCAATTCCCTGAGTTCTGAGATGGAGGACAGGGCAGGAAACAAGAGCTCTCAGACATTCTCCTCCTCTGTGATTTAAAAAAAAAAAAAAGTCCTAAAAAAGCACACAAAGCTTTAAACTTTGCTGAAGCTTCTGTTTAAATAGTTTACCAATTTCTAATTGGATACTGTGGCTTTTTTTATTACTGAGTTTTGGAAGTTATGTATTTTGGACAAAAGTCCTGTACTGTATAAATGTTATATATATATATATAAATTATTTCGCACGTTTTATGGCTTGTCTTTTCATTCTTGTCACAGTGTTTTGAACAGTCCTTAAAAGTGTTTTGAAAACAGAGCTCAAGTTTTTAATTTTTGATAAATTCCAATTTGTCAAATTGCTGTTTTATGTATGGTACTTTTCTTGTTACATCTAAGAAATCTTGTATCACGTAAATTCCACAATATTTGTTCCGGTATTTTCTTTTATTTTTATAATTTTAGGTTTTACCTGTATGTTTCAGTGATCCATTTTCAATTTTTATATATGATATGAGTTATGAAGTTCAATTTTTTGCATGTGGATATCCAGCAAATTTTTTTGAAAAAAACTATTCTGTTTTGAATGAAATATATTCATACTGTTGTCAAAAGTCAGCTGACCATATAAGTATTGATCTATTTCTGGATTCTGTTTTTCCATTAATCCCTTTGTCTATCTTTTAATGCCAATACTATGTTGTCTTAATTACTATTGCTTTATAACATACATTGAAATCACTTAATGGTTACTCACTCAACTTTGTTCTTTTTCACGTTTCTTTCTGTATTCTACTGTCTACATTTACATTTGAATATTAGATCAACTCATTACATTTTACCAAAAAAAAAAAAAAATTTGCCTGGTAACATTTTGATTGTGATTGCCTTGAATCCATAGACCGATATGGGAAAATCAACCTCTTAATAATATTAAGCTTTATGACCAATGACTGTGATCTAGCTCACAACATATTTAAGTTTTCCTAAATATTTTTGGTAATATTTTTTGCTCTGATATCTACTCTGTGTGATGTTAATATAGTCTCTCAAACTTACCTTTTTTTTTTTTTAAAGATTTTATTTATTTATTTGAGAGAGAGAATGAGATAGAGAGCATGAGAGGGGGGAGGGTCAGAGAGAGAGGCAGACTCCCTGCTGAGCAGGGAGCCCGACGTGGGACTCGATCCCGGGACTCCAGGATCATGACCTGAGCCGAAGGCAGTCGCTTAACCAACTGAGCCACCCAGGCGCCCTCAAACTTACTTTTGATTAGTGTTAGCATGGCATATATATGTATATATATGTATATCTAATTACTTTAACTTATTTCTGTCCCTACATTTAAAGTTATTTTCTTTTAGGCAGCATACAGTTGGTTCTAACTTTTTTAATTCAATCTGACTGCCTCTTTCTTTTAATTGAGATTTTCAGACCATTTACATTTAAGTGATTGTTGATACAGTAGGTTTAAAGCTGTCAACTGGCTATTTGTTCTCTATTTGTCCAATATGTTCTTTGTCATTTTTTTTCCTTTTATGTCTTCTTTTGGATTAATTTAGATGTTTATGAGTCCCAATATTTATTTTGTTGGTTTACTAGCTAGAATTTTTTGTTCTCTTTGTGGTTGCTTAAATTTTATAGCATGTGTTTTTAGCACATATTGCATATTAGCAGAGACCCCCTTCCTGCGATATTATACTACTTCATTTAAAGTATTAAATTTTTCTTTTTTTTTCTGTAAGTCACTATTTATTTTTTTTGTTTTTTAGTAAAAATTAAAGTATTAAATTTTTCAGTGATTATACCCCCATTACTCTTTTCTTGACCTTTGTGTTGTTGCCCTGACTTTACTTCTTCAAATACACCTTATTATTTTTCTTATATTTCTGTATTTCATTTATTACATATATTTTTTTATTTTTAACACTACATTGTTTTTATTTTTGTTTACACTCTTGGTTCTCTTTTAAATAGATTTAAATAACAAAAAAAGTCCTATATATTTACCCATGTCTTTTATTTCCTTTGCTATTCATTCTTTGCAGAGGTCCATGCTTCCATGTTGTGTAATTTTCCTTTTGCCTGGAAGACTTTCTTTAAAACTTGCTGCAGTGCAGAAGAACTGTAGCTTGCATATGTGTGAAAAAGTCTTTATTTCACCTTTCTTTTTGAGACAGATTTCTATGGGTATAGAATTCTAGATTGAAAGTTTCTTTCTTTTTATTATTTTTCATATTTGAAAGATGTTTCTTCTTTTCCTTATCTGCATTGTTTCCAGACTGAAATTTGCTACCTTCCTTATCTTTGAGGTACCATGTCTTTTTTCTCTAGTTTCATTTGTCCTGAGCAATTTGATGACATTGTGCTTTAAGAGTAGTTTTCTCCATATTTCTTTGTTGAGCTTTTTGTGTGTATGGATTTATAGTTTTCATCAAGTTAGAAGTTTGTCAGCCAATATTTTTTTTCTGTCCTTCCTCTCCAATTACACATGTATTGGACCACTTGAAATTGTTCTACTTCTCATTGATGGTCTATTCATTTTTTTTCAGCCCTTTTTTCTCTTTGGATAATTTCTTTTTTCATGTCTTCATGTTTGTTCTTTTTTTTTCCTGGATATCTAGTCTGCTGTGATTCTCACACAATGTTTTTTGTTTGTTTTATTTCAGACATTGTAATTTTCATCTCTAGAGGTTGACTTTGGGTCACTGTTATATTTCCCAGCATATCCACTGAAACTCTTAAAATAATTGGAACAAAATGTGCATAGGTGTCTATTTCTCATTACTCAATTCAAGAGGACTGTGATGTTTTCATATCAGAAATGAATACCTGTTATTGGTTACCAGAAAAAAAAAATCACAGATGAGAAGAATTCATCAACCAAACCATGTTTAGATGAATGCAACAAATTATTCATCTTTCACTGAAGCTCACTTGGATTAAATAGTCTGCTTTTTTCTTCTGATTAGTAAGACCTCATATTGAAAAAGTAACTAGAAGTGTGAAGTCAGAACTTTCTCTGACAAGAAAATAAGCAGTTGCCAATTAAACCGCTCCCATCTGGATAGACACACTTTGAAATAATTTTGTTGTTTGTCTAAACACTGTAACCCATGAGAAGTAATTAGTATTTTTCTGACATTTTATTCTTTCCAGACTCCTACCTAATGTTAAAGTTCCATGGAAATAATTCCCATCAAAACCTGTTCAAGATATTTTCTGTTTGCTAGCCACTTTGGTTATGACTTGGAGGCTGAACTTTGTGGACAGCATCAGTGGACTCCATTGCCCTTTGGTTAGGTTAGAGTTAGACCAAAGGGATGCATGTATAGGATTTTAGAAAGCAGGAGAGTAAGATCAGGACATTTAATTCCCTGTTTCTTCCCTGCCAGTTTACCATAGGTTGGCTGATCCATTTCCTTATGACCACAGATTCAGGAATCCTGTTCCATGCTGATCTCTCTCCAGTTTCTGTTAACTCCTGTCTCCACTATTTCTTTGAACCTTCAGTAATGAAATAGTTCATTCCTGTTACTAACCCTGGGATGCTTCACCCTCACCCTCCTGTATTGATTTCCCCCAAACCTGCTTATATTTTAGAAATAATCCCTATACTAAACTCATAATTATTTAGCTTGAGTTCCTGATTATTTGTTTCACAGTATCTTCATAGAAAGAGTAAGGAACTTTAGATATTGTCTCCTAACTCATTTTATGAATGAGGAACCTGAGACAAAGTGCATGTCATAATCTTTAACATACCATATCATTTTTTCTCCTAAATAACAATAACATCTAATAATTGTTTTATAGTGATGAAGTCACATAACTAGAAATCATCCAGAGAGATTCCTATGTCATACTGAGGATAAAATTGAGTTTCAAAGAGGTTGACTTTCTCAGAATCAAATGAAGGTGGTCAGAAGAGAACTGGGATTAGAATTGGTCACTTGAGGTGATGGTCTTTGGGCTATATGAACACAGTAATAGAGCCAATGGAATAAATAGAATCAAGTCAATAGGATCAGGTATTTGAAGTTTGAGGTGTCTAAGAAGATGTGAATTTATGAAATCCATAATGCCAATTATCCCACTTAGGGTTGTAGTTCAGTGCTTTGAAATCTAAATTGTCCAATAAATTGGGACAAATGACATCCTTAATTCCAATTTTTGTAACTCTGAATTCAATGTTTCACTAATTAATACATCATTCATCTACTTAAGTATCGATTGATCATGTATTCTATGTGGGGATCCTGTAGGGAGAATTAATACAAGGGTGAAAAGATATGTACTTACATGGCCTTTGGATGTAATAGCCTTGTTGGGGAAATGGACATTTGAAAAGGCAATCAATATAATTTTGTAAATGCTATTAAAAAGGAGTCACAAGATGCTATAGAAATATTAATCATGGACATCTAAAGCAATTTTGATGGACAGAGGAGACTCTATGGAGGATATTATGAGTAAACAGTATGAAATGCAATTTGAATTAACTGTAGGGTTTCTCGGCTTTAGCACTATTGCCATCTGGACCATATAACTCGTTGGTGGGGGTGGAATGGGGTTCTGTCCTATGTATTGTAGTGTGTTTAACAGAATCCCTGACTTCTTCACACCAGATGCCAGTAATAGTACCAAGTATAAAAATCAAAAACTTCTCCAGACATTGTCCAGTGTTCTGGGGACAGCAAAATGCCTACAGTTGAGAAAGAAAGAGACATAGGATCAAGAATGCTAGAGAATGTAGTCTGAATAATGTCCACTAAAGATATCAGGTTCTGATCCCTGGAAACTGTGTGAATGTTACCTTATTTGGTAAAGTTTGCAAGATGGGATTAAATCAAAGATAATAAGATCAGATTATCCTACATTATATAGGTGGGTCCTAAATACTGTCACACTATGTCCTTATAAGAGAGAGGGAGGGGGAGATGACACACATACAAAAGAGGAAAAGGCCATGTGAAGGTGGAGGCAGAGATTGGTGCAATGTGGCCTCAAGCAAAGTAACACCAGCGGTCACCAAAAGGTGGAAGAGACAAAGAAGAAATTCTCCCTTATGTAAATTCTCCGAGTATAGCCCTGTTGACACCTTGACTACAGCCCAGTGGAAATGATAAAATTCTGGTCTCCAGAATTATAGTAGAGTAAATTTCTAATACATAGACAATATAGGCAGATAAAATAGGATATAAAATGAGAAGAATATATCAATAATAGAGGATATTAAATATGTGTAATAAAATGTGTGTGTGTGTGTGTATGTATGTATGTATACAGGGCAGACTAGGAGAATGTGTATAAAGGAATGATGATAGCTTTAGCTATGGGAATAAGCAAGAACCAGATAATTCCAACTAAACATACTTCTTTCTAGGGATGCCATAACAAATTGATACAAACCGGGTGCCTTAAAATAACAGAAATTTCTTCTATCAGTACTGGAGGCTAGAAGCATGAAATAACGGTGTGAGTAGGGTCATGCCCACTTGGAAAGGTGGAGGAAAGAATCCTTCCTTGCCTCTTCCTAGTTTCAGATGCTTATCAACAATCACTGGTGTCCCTGGTTTGTAGGTGTATCACACCACTTTCTTCATCTGTCCACACATGACTATTTTCCCTCTGTGTGTCTCTGTTTCTGTGTCTCTAAACCTCCCTTTCTTTATAAAAAATGTTTGTCATTGGATTTAGGACCCAAACGGCTCAGACCAAAGAATTGAGACGGGGGTATCCATTTGTGGCTGCTGAGATAATTCTGGAAAGGAGTATGGGAGGCCTAACCTACTGAATGACTGTGAATTTTGAGATAACTGGATGGTTTCAAAAATATTTGGAAGCTCGACTCCACATAACTGGAATTCCTTTAATATAGGATGAAGATAAGGGCAAGCCAGCTAAGTCTTTGGCTTGGGGACTTATGAGGATGTTGGCTGTATTTATTGAGATGGATTTGAGGAGAAACAGCAGTTTTGGAGTAGATGATGAGTGAGTTCTGTTTTGAACTTAGAGTTTTTGTGACCCCCATTTGTGAGATGCCTAGATAGACAAATGAGGTATTCTGTATTTGCAGGGAATGTGGAAGTGATACATTTATTTGGGAGATATTCATCATAGAGAAGGCAACTGAAGTAAGGGAAAGGAAAATGTAATCATAGGTAGAAGATTGAGATGGTGGAAATCAAAACATAAGGAACTTCAATATTCAAATTCTCCACTTTGCAATTAAGGACAGAGATGCCCTAGTCAGGAAATTCCCCTTTTCATTTGGATGGAGTGGGAAATCTTTACCAAAGACAAAGGTTATGGGGGTGAGAGTACGGATACTAAAGCCGAATGGATACATGATAGTTCTGAAAAAACAGAGAGGTCTAAACAGCAGACACTGATTCCAGGATCTTGCCAGCCTTCATTTGCCATAATATGTTTCAAGTATGGATACTGTGCCAAGAGTCTGGATTCAGAGAAAATAAGGGAATAAGAAGCAAATGAGACAGCTGTATCAGGGTGAGGAGGAACAAAGTAATTGGGGAAACCTGAACTTTTCCTAAGAACTCTAGTCACTGCAATTTGACGTATTGCAGTAATAGACCAGGTAGAGTGAAATGTGTCTGTAGGTCAGCTCAGATTGAACAATCATGAGCAGAATTGGAGGAATACCCATTTTGACGTCATTCACTCTGAACAGTCTCTGTAATGAAGAGTCTGTCTCCATTTGTTTTTTCTTAGAAGTTGGATGTTTGACTGCTGGCATCTTGAAAGCCTTTTTGCCCCATGTCCTATATCTGGACAGGCTGATTAGAAATCCTGGGTGCTTCTTTGGCAAAAATAGGAAAGTCAAACCATGAAAGTCCCAACTTACACCAAAGAGCCCTCAGTCCAGCCCCATCACCTAACCACAATAAAAACTCATGCTGGTCTCATTTTTTTTACTTGTTTGAGAGGCCTTCCTACTCTTCTCAGGGATCTCAACTGGATAAGTAATAAACTCATACCCTCTTTTGGTGTGTTTGTGGCATCATCAATGTCTCTGAACCAAATTTTGGTAAGGGATTCATCTGCCTCTGTAAGGGATCCGTAGCAGTTTCTTTAGTACAGAATGCCTTGCTTTGCTTGGAACAACCTTAACTAACCAGTCAGAGACGCCTTTTTGAAAAGCCAAGTTTTTTGAGTTAGCTCTCCAAAGACCTAGCAATGCCTATGCAAGAATTAGATTACAGTTCTCTCTCTCTCTGGCAACAAATCAATATAAACTTCACCACAGCATTTATTTCCAGAGTCTTAGCTATTGTATCATGCCTGAGCAAGGAGACTTAGACCCTTTGATGGAGCTATATTACATTATATGCAGTAGAAAATCTCTCTCTTGTCACATTTATGTGGCTAATGGTAACATAGGGATATTTTGCCGTGTCCTGTTAACCAAGAGAAAGTAAATCCATTGCAAAGATAGGGACTTACTGATACTTCAATTCTAGTGCTTCAGTGTCTACCAAGGTACTCATTTTTTAGGTCAGTGCAGGGTCCCACTAAGGCTTTTATAGATTTATATGAAGGCAAATAGCATCCCAAGAAACATGGTTCCATGGTCCCGTTAATATATGTGACTTTACAAGCTTAAATTGTGCCATGTTTATTTTCCCCTTCACTTGTCCACAGTCTCTCTCATTTAATTTAGATTGTTTAATTATCATTAATTTTTCCAGGCAATCTATTGTTTAATTGGATGGATTTCAGTTGCAAATTAAGACCGCTGATTTCAACCAAGAAAGCTAATTTAAACCTGACAACAGGTTTGTTTAAAAAAAAAAATCGGGAAAATGGTATGAGAGAATAGAGAATAACACAGACATTTGTTTGTTATTAAGGTGTCACTTGTTTGTTTAATTAGAGCAAAACCGTAGTTTTCTACTAACTAACTTTCTAAATTGCAGAAATAACTAGCACCAGACTCTTCATGTGGGGAATATTGTCATAAAAGGTTTACCTATCCATTTAACAATTTCAGAATAGTTTCTTTTTATCCAAAGAATCTTACCACTTTAACAAGCTCCATCTTATAAGTATTCTAAGCAAAAAATAAAGGTTAAGAAGAGGTTGTATGGTTTAAGTAGGTGGCACTGCCTATAGTGTCAGAGAAAAAGTAGTGATAACGTATTTTTTCAGTAGTTAATAAAGGAGGCGCTATGAAATGTTGAGTTAGGCAGTAGCTTTAAGAAAATATGAGGGCAACTCAAAGGTTGGCATGACCCTATCATCAGATTGTGGTATATATCTATTTAAGAGATAAGGAGAGGGAAAACTCTTCCATTTGAATAACATACAATAATACCAATTGATAAAGGAAATTGTAACAATCATGTCAAACCAATTATCCTGGAAACTTCCTGATAAGGAGATGACAGTAGAAAAGTGATTATAAATCAAGAAATAATGTCCGTTGTTAAAAAATGACACTGACTAAAACTGACTATGTCATTTTTAACACTTTTGCTAGTTGCTCCAGCAGTATTTAGAAAATGTATTTATGCAGAGTAGAATATAAAGACAAATATTAATGAAAAATCAGAATTTTGAAGGCACCCCTTGGTGGTGACTATGAAGAATATATAGAAAAAGATTCTCAAATTCTGAGCATTTTCTTTCTTTCTTTTTTTTTTTTTTTAAGATTGTATTTATTTGAGAGAGAGAGCACAGGGGGTGGGAAGGGCAGAGGGAAAGGGAGAAGCAGACTCCCTGCTGAGCAAGGAGCCCAACAAAGGGCTTGATCCCAGGGCCCTGAGATCATGACTGGAGCTAAAGGCAGATGCTTAACCAACTGAGCCACCCAGGCACCCCAGTCCAAGCATTTCCAAAAGCAGGAGTAGAATGGGTTGTGACAAAAGCTTTAAATAGATTAATTCTGGATTCAAAGTGAGTAATTCATAGGTTTTAATTCTCACACACTAGTGATAGCCATTGTCTATGCCTTGGCTTCTGGAAGGTTTATTTATAATGCCAAAAATCATAATGAATGGTTTCCAATACAGGAATGATTGCAAAATGAAGCATCATTATATTTCAAGAAAACATTATTATTGTATGCTGATAAATGGAATTAAGGGAACGTGGGTTTTCGTAATGCATATTATAACCAAATAGGAATAACAGATATAAAAAAATATAGATTACTTACTGTTAATGATATCACAAATGCATTTCTAGTTTTGCCCAATCTGGGTACTAGAATCTTGATTACATTACTTAGAAAGGATGACCCTACCCTGTCAGTTATCAATTTATTACAATTCTTGGATAAAATCTTATAAGGGTGAAACTTGGCTGAAATAAACAATCCTATGCTATAAGATAAAAAATATAATAAATATTTTATTCTACAATAAACTTTAAGAACTGTTTTGAAAAAAGTAGAAATAATATTCATTGTGGTTCTGATATAAACTTATTCCTTCATATAAAATGGTGAAAATTAATTACGGATGACTAAGTGAAAACACTTTTTTCTTGTATTGTAAAAATTATATTAATCATTCACTCTACCACTTTTATTCTTCATCATAAATTAATAATACAGAATACTTTTTGAGCTGGGATGCCTTCTTTTTGTTTCAAGGTTATTCTAATTATATGTAGGAAACATTTCACATTGCCTTATGACTCTGCTCAAGACTCACCTCAAATGCAACCATTGTATGAGAAATTTTAGAAATGTTAATTTTATATGTAAGAGGCTTGCCTTCTTTAAAATACTGTTCAGGATCCTACTTTCTAGGACAGTTTTCTTTTTAGGTTTTGGGTGCCATGTCTTGTGTTCTAATCAGAGCCATGTGTGATCTGCAACATAATCATTCTCCCACTTGGGCTGAGGGAAGACTTCTATTGCTCTTTTATATGAGGATTTGCCTCTGATGATCTTAGTGGCAGAGGGATCCTTCATTATGCATTAACTTGCAATCATGGATACTTTATGCACAATGCTGTTAATGATCCTTCTTGACAGGACTTTTTTTTTTTTTTAATTTAGCTATTTCCCATACACTATCATATAGCCTGCACTTATCACAACATTGAGAATATCAAAAAGGTATTTAATAAAGTCACAACCTTGAAGCTGAGTGCATAGAACATAAAAAGTATACAGGTGTGCAGTGGTCATGAAAGGTAGAGTTTTGGGGGCACCTGGGTGGCTCAGTCATTAAGCGTCTTGCCTTCGGCTCAGGTCATGATCCCAGGGTCCTGGGATCGAGCCCCGCATCAGGCTCCCTGCTCCGTGGGAAGCCTGCTTCTCCCTCTCCCACTGCTTGTGTTCCCTCTCTGGCTGTCTTTCTCTCTGTCAAATAAATAAAACCTTTAAAAAAAAAAAAAAAAAAAGAAAGGTATGAGTTTTCCCTTCTACTCATCCACACCAAGATAGAGATGCCAAGACAACACATTCTACATAAAAGCTAGTATTGGATTGATAACCATGTGCAAACCAAAAAAATCACACCCGTGAATTAATTCACTTATTCTAAAGAGCACTTGTTCTGCTCTGTGTTAGCTTTGCAACCTTGGAAAATCATTTAACCTGTTTGAGTTACATCTCTAAAATATGGATCATAACAGCCCCTAACTTCGAACATTCTTACAAGTTAGATAAAGCATGTAGATACTTAGCACAGTAACGGGCACACTGAAGAGTGTGGAACGATAGGCAAAGTTAGGTTAATAAAATTGGACTCTTATTGCTCTGATTTTCTCCAAGAGTGTCCTTATCAAAAGATCAGCACTTACTTTAATTGTGTGAAGCCATACCTAGCCATTTTTTGCTAGCAACTGCAAAAAATCACTGGCAAGGATGGTCTGTGCCTATGTTCTTAAACACCTCCAGCATTTTGGTTTAGAAAAAAACAAAAACAAACAAACAAAAAAACCACACTACATTTATAAAGAAAAGCTCTCTCCTCCTGAGAGAGTCAGCTTGAAGCAATTTTGTCCAGTGGGTTAGAATGAGATCTGCAGGGAACCAGGGAGAGGACCGAGCTTCCAGAGGCCAAGCTGATAATGAATCATTCAGCCTTTCAGTGGGAGAACTGTTGGAGCATGTGGTGCTTGGTGAGGACCAAGTCACAAACCCTCTGAGTGCACTGAAGGCTTTGCCATTTGAGGAAGAATTAAATGCTCACAGGGAAAAAAAGCAAAACCAGACACTTAGAACTTTGCAGAAATAATTGGGGAGATAAGGAACTGCTGTCAGGTTCCCTTGCGTAGTGAGACTGTGGACCTGGACTCTTTTTTTCACAGACCTGGTGAGATGGCATTAATAGAAAGCAGACCACACTGGGACACAGAATCTGATTCCTCTCCTGTTCTCCTCCCTGACTTAGAGGAATCAAGATTTAGGCAAAGAAGGAGAAACTTCTGTGTGAAATGAAAACATAGTACACTGGAAGAAAAGAACTGGATTTGTCTTTTCATAATATAGAAAGAAAGAAAATAAGAAAAAGTTCGGCCAAAATATGAAAAGAAGAACATTGCTGAGACTTGCAATGTGGCCCTTTATTATATCATTTAAAGAGAAGCAGACAGGGCAGAATATCCAAACTTGTCTTTTGGCAGCTGCAAACTCAGAACACCGTGGCATGTCAGTAGAGCACAAACACTAAAGGCAATTTTAATTTCGACTTTTCTCAATATGTGGATCCCCATCAAAACAATGGAATTCAGTGGTTTTGTGTTCCTGGCAGGCACTCAACAGGGTAAAGCAAGGAATGACAGAGATAGCAAAGGGGTGCCATAGATTCTGCTCTAACAGTCCATGTCAGGGAGGTGTCAGAAGGGTGATGCTTGGTTGTTTCTGGGGGAGGGCGTGAGTTTACCCAGCTATTGTAAATTCCTTTGAGTATCTATTCAGCATGTTCATAGTGCCTTCCCTGATCGCCTTATTGAAAATATCTTCAACTTATACCCCTGTCATTATCTAGTTCAGTTCTTTCTGTGTTCCACATACCTGCATGTGCGTGCACACACACACACACACACACTTTTGTTATATACATACATATATATGATATTTTGTTATCTGTCTACCCAATTAGAAGGTAAACTACCAAAGGATAAACAAACAAAAACAAACATAAACCTTTATCTCATTCTAGTGATGGCACCAAACCCAGTGCCTATAAAAATGTCTGGCTTGTATTAGGATTCAGATGAATATTTAATAATAAATTAATGAGATAATGAATGAATAAATGAATCATATAGATAAGCAAGAATAACCCCCCAAGGTAAGTCCTAAAAGATAGATGATAGATAGATAGATGATAGATAGATGATAGATAGATAGATAATAGATGATAGATA